>NC_034594.1:101290606-101331505 GCF_900095145.1 Mus pahari
AGAGAGAGAGAGAGAGAGAGAGAGAGAGAGAGAGAGAGAGAGAGAGAATTGGCTTGTAGGCAGAGTCGAGGCACACACTGAACCAAGCACACAAGACACTTTCTGTTCCAAAGCCAAGGGCACCAAACAGTGAGCCACAGGACACCTTTGAGCAGCATGCCCACTGGAGCAGAACTGACTGCATTAAGAGCAGGGATCCCAAAAGATGTCAACAATTGGTAAAAACATGAAGTTCCCATACAGAACTTCTGGTGAGGGTCTCTTATGCCTCTCTTTGAGAGCTGCTGCTTGCACCCTTGACTTGAGAGAAGGTTCCATTCTTCTGGAAGTAGAGAGAAAATTCTTCTTAAGAGAATCCTTCCTGTTGGCCCCCTGATGTCTGCAGTCAGATGGACAGGCCTGCTGTGGGCTGCCGGAGTCACTCCCAGGATGCACAAGTCATCAGTGTGGGCAGGAAACCTTTGCTCTGGCAAGACCCCTGAGGCAGGTCTGGCTCACCCTCGGAGTTACATTACTTCCAGTGTGACCCCCAGTTCACCACAGACATACACGCCATGGGGCCATACCAAGTTGCTAGATAAATTCAGTCACCTCCTAGGGGAAGATTCTGAGTGGCTCATACTGAGACCTTGCTTCTTGTCATGCTGCTGACCTCCCCAGCCTATGCTTATCTGTGTGTGCATATGCACACGTATGTGGAAGCCAGAAGACAAACTTACTTGTCATTGTTCAAGCACTGTCTACCCTTTTGCTTGTTTTGTTTGTTTTGTTTTGTTTTGTTTTGTGGTTTCACTAGCCCAGAGCTCATCAAGAAGACGAGGTTGAGTCTCAGGCATCCAGCTGTCTCTGTCTCTCTAGATCTGGGATTACAAACACTTAGTACCAGTACCGTGCCTAGCTTTATCATGTGGGGATCAAGCTTGGGTCTTCACTCTTAGATCATAAGCACTTTAGAGACAAAGCCTTCCCCAGCATGCTTTATCAACTGTTCTAAAGTCTTCCCAACGGTTTGTTGTAGACGACAGAGGATCTGCTGCACCCCCACCATGACCCTGGTCACTGCCTTTCCACCAGCCACCCGGGAGTTAAGATCAAGCTAGTAAACTAAATCTGCTCTAAGGTTTGTCTTTGCAAATGACAGTTGATTTGAACACAGTCCTTCCCGCCTGGGTGTTTGTCCATAGCTTCGGAATCAAGCAGCTCTACAAGAAAGCTTGCAGCTCTCAAGGCCTTGAACAAGCAGTTTCTAGCCATTTACTAAAAAAGTTTGTAAGCTCTGCTGCCTTTTCTCAGAAGTGTCTTGACACTGTTCCTAGAGACACTGTGCACAGAACTACTGTCTTCCTAGCTCCTGTCTGAAAATAAAGAACCAATGCATTAGCTTAACATTCATCTCTTGACTAACTGGCAGGTGGTGGTCTTAGTGGCTTTAATTCCCCTTCTACATCCTTTACACCCAAGCAGCTCTCCAGGGACTGAGAGGAGAGAATCTTTAATTGGTGAGCTAGAAGCGACTGACCAGGATGACTCTTGCAGAACCATGCACATGGTTCTCCAGTATTTCAGCTGATGATCTCTGGGACTTTTCCTCCCTCTTGCTGAGTGTCCTTCACCTCCCATCAGGTCCTGAAGCATCAGGTAGCACCTGGTTTGCTGAGCACAAATCTATGAGACCATGGATCAGCTGCGCAGGGGGACAGGAAAGACTGCATGACACAGCAAGGTCAGAAGAGGCAGGAACCACCAGAAAGGTCAGAGAGGCTTAGCTCAGTACCTGAGGGAAGGCCCCTGGAGGGAAACAGATGAAGATGGTGATATACATCCAAGTGAGAGGAGGAAGCTTATAAAATCAGCTCAGTGGGTAAAGTGCTTGCTCTGCAAGGCCAATGACCTGAATTCAGTCCCCAGAAACCAAGTAAAAGACAAAACAGAAACCAAAATTCCCAGGTGTGATGATAAACCTTTCTCATCAGAGGAGCTTCTAAAGGCCAGTGAGCCTTGCCTTCCAGGCAAGTTCTAAGGCAGTGAGGGACACTCAAACATCAACATGCACATTGCCCAAAGAACAACAACCCAGGCTGCCTTCGGGCCTCCAAGTGAATCTGTACATGCATGTACATGCTTGTATGCTCGTGTGCACACACACACACACACACATACACACACACACATACACACTACGGGGGGAGGGGCAGTACAGAAGGAGAAAGTCTCTTAAATTTAAAATACCCCATACCTGGAAGCTGTGTATCATTGAGAACTGTGTTGCCACAAGTGACCCAGAGCAGCTACCAAGTGAATGAATCCCAAATGGTAATCTCCCTTGATGTTCCATGTCTCTGGGTGTCAGTTTGCTCACTCTTGAAGGGGGCTGATAACATAGCCCACTGCACAGGATCCCTCACTAACTGGTCCACAAATGTGAAGGTGCAGACTGGCTCCCTGTGGGACACTCCGAGGAAGGACCCAAGACTCTGTCTCCCTCTGTCTGCCCTGAGGCAAAGCAAAAGGGACATAGGGGAATGAGATGGAGGTCTCAGGAGCCACCAGTTCAGTAATGACCACTCTCCTGGTCTCCTCTCTAGTGTTAAGGGACAAGATAAGAATTCTAGCCACCACCACATCCTTCCCTCTTGCAGCATCTTTCTGGAAGTATTTTCTTCTCAAGACTGAACACAGGCAGGTAGGGAACATTTCACAGTTTTAATTAATACAGATTTATCTACCTCCCTGGGCTGTTGGCAGGATTAATCCCTATCCAGTGCTTAAGCTCCTTAGCAGACAGACTCTGTGTTCTCACCAAACAGCCTGGCCCCTCAGTCTCAAAGCCCAGTGCACTCAGCCTTTGCCCTGCGCTTCACAGAACGGCCTCCTTGCTCCCTTGAAATTGGTTGCTTGGTCCCTGAGAATTTGACTTTATTCTCTGTCTGATGCAATTAAGTGTGAAAAATCTTTGATCCTTGCCTGCGGCCACAGGAGGAGGAGATGCCTGTGTGGTCCGGGTAGGACAGTGAACCCTAGTTCAAATCCCTGAAGAGACTTTGACAGCTGGTACTGCAGACCTGACTTTGAGGCAGGGTCTCAGAACAAACTCTTGATGGGGCTGAAACATGGGGGTGGGGGAGTGGAACGTGGGAGAATGCTAATGGATTTCATAGGCAAACCCAGAGTCGCTGAACAAGTCATAGGGCCCTGCTTAGACACTGGCACAAGAAATTATGAGGCTCATTGATTTGTGAAAGATTGTTATGTGAAAAAAAAATTACATTTGAGGCTTTGCCCAGCCCAGTGGCAGCCTTTGTTGATTTGCTTTGTCCTTATGTGTGAGTCTTATTCCCTAAGATAATCCCTCAAAGAATCAAGTGTTACAAGCATGTTCCTACTCTTTGGGTATATTTATAATGTCATTCCTGGCTCCTTCAGCAAATGTTTACAGCAACCTGGCTAAAGCCCAGAAAGAGACAGCGTGGGGCTTCCTCTAGGGCTCCATGCATCAGAGAACAAAGATATGTGAAAATGACACCAAAGTATACATTCATGAAAACCACAGCAACTCTCTCTTTGCATCTCCATAATTCCGTGGGCATATTAATGCAGAGGCAGCTGCATGCCACATGCCATGAATGAGTTAACCTTGGCCTCACCCTGGCCTTGCTAATTCTGACTAAACCTAACTTGAACCAGACCCTAATACAAATTCTGGATTTCTCTAGAGCAGAGGGCTGGGGAGATGGTTCAGATGGTAAAGAGCTTAATGTGAACCCATGAGAACTTGCATTCTGATTTCCAGAATCCATCTATTAAAAACTGGGTGTTGTAGTACACACATCCGTAAGCCTGACGTAGAATCAAGTGGAACCTTGCTACTGGATTCAGCCTAGCTTAAATGGTAAGCACAATGAGAGGTCTGTCTCAAAGTAATAAATAAATAAATAAATAAATAAATAAATAAATAAATAAATAAGGAAAACAACTGAGAAAAACATCTAACTCTGACCTTGGGGCTCTACATGTAGACACACACACACATATGCATACACACAAAAACAAAACACACACACACATGATTAAAGTTCACAAGGAATCCTGTTTTTCCTTCTTTTTACACATCTATAAACCTGAGCCTCAAATACACTGAAATCTATCATCTTTTTATTAGTTTTTACAGTTTATTCAGATGACAACTACATAGAAAATTCCCATTGCCTCCACAGCCCATAATTTGCCATGCATTTCTTACTGATGAATGAAAACCAAGTCTATTTCTAGGTAGCCTGTCTCCTAATCTGGTATTCATGGTCATTAAAAGATTTACTTTGGGCTCTGAGTCACTGAGGTGAGCCTGACTCTTTTCTTGCATGGCTGACCCCATGGTAGTTTCTACCAGAACTCAGTGTTGTGTCTCTACTTAGATGGACTTAACCAATGTATGTATGTATGTATGTATGTATGTATGTATGTATGTATGTATGTATGTATATATGTATGCTGCCTTCTCCCTCTCCCTCTCCCTCTCCCTCTCCCTCTTTTCTCTCCTTCCTGGACTCCCATCTCTTTAGAGTTAAACTAGATCTATACTCTGAGGGAATGCTACATTTAGACAGAGAGCTCAGGAAGTAGCTTGAGAGACTGAGACTGAGGAAAACTGACTCTTTGAAGGAACTTTCCTATGAATAGATACTACAAATTATGAAAATCATTCTGAAGTTGCCTCAGGTGTTTTATGCTACTGTGATTTAATTTAATAAAGAATACAAATGCTAGAATGATGGAAAGCCCAACCTTCATCTTAGAAAATGAGATGCAGAAATGTCCAAGCACTTGCGGAGCTGTGTATCCCAAGTAACTCAGGAAAGATTCAAATCCCACTGCCTCCACAGACGTTCCTTTTGTACGGAACTAGCTGTGCTGATTGGAGTGAGAAATGCTCCCCATAGGCTTGGGTATCTGAGCAATTGACTCCCATTTTCTGTGGAAGTTGCAGAACCTTTAAGAGGTAGAACCTTACTGGAAGAAGTGCATCACTAGGAGGCGGGCTTTGAGTGTTTATAGTTCCTGTTTGAGTGTTTCCCCTTCCAGTTTATATTTGAAGATGTGATTTCTCAACGTTTTGCCCATGCTGCCATGCGCCATGCTGCCATGCTTTCCTGCCTCAATGCACTGTTTTCCCTCTGAAACTATAAGTCCTAATAAGCCCTTATATAAGTCCCATTGGTCATGGTGCTTTATTATAGCAACAGAAAAAAAACAAAACAAAACTAACATATTAGCCATGAGGCATCCCCAAGTTGTTCTTTTTCTGAGTCTCAAACTCATTTCAATGACTGCATCATAGTTGTGGGTTTCAACTCTTAAGAAGACAACTCAACATCCATAAATCAACAAATGTCATATTAACTCACATTTGCTAGAAAATTCCTATTCCTATATCAAGTCTCAACGATTTGGGAAACTTTTGTTTTTCAATCTGTAACTCCAACAAATGAACCCTTAGGTGTGAATCTAACAGTTTATTTCCAAGATAAAGTCATTTAATCTTTTGGGAAGCACTCATTTAAAAAGTTGCTTTTATTCTCATGAAATTATTGAAATAAAATTATATCTATGATTCTTCTATTGAAACTTAGAATTAGCATTCTGTTTAACAAACCACCTCAAGATTTATCATCCAGTGTGTTTTTAAGAGTTGTTTGCTGTAGTTTGTGTGCGAGCATATGCAGTTTGTGTGTGTGCACATATATAGTCCAGAGACCAACATTAGGCATCGATCTTCAGTCATTCTCCACCTTAGTTTTTGAAACAGGGTTTTTTTATTCAACCTAGGGTTTGTTGATTGGCTAGTCTGGTGTCTAGTAATTCCCCCCAAGACCTGCCTGACTCTACCTCTGCAGCACTGAAATGATAAGATATATGCCTCTATACACAGATTTAACCTGGGCACTAGGGGGTCCAAATCATTTTACCCACTGAGCCATCTCCCCAGCCTTTTTTAATGCTCAAATAAACTCACTTTCTAGGAATGCTTTAACAATTTCAAATATTTTTTCACCTACCATGTGGGCAGAAGTGTGTGTAGAAGGACCAAAGTATTAACCTAGATACCTACTGATAAATCATATAGTATACTACTCACAAAGTTAATAACACTCATTAAAAGACATGTTATTAAGAAGGAAATTCCAGCTGCAGAGATGTTCAAACCCCTGAAACTATGGGGAGGGAATATGCCCTGAGTGTTCATTTAAAGACATAACCATTCAGAATGGATTTCAACACTTACAGTAAGGCATTTTAGCCACAGAAGCAAAATAACCAGGGCAGGAAACCTACTCAGTCCATAGAAACCTGAGTTTGGTTTCCCAGCAGCTGGCTGTAATGGTGTGTGCTTGCAATCCCACCATGGGAGGAAACGAGACTATCCCTGAGGTAATGCTACCCACCCAGCCCAGCAAATAAGAGACCCTACCTCAATAAAAAGGGGGATGCTGCTTGAGATTGAACTCTGGCCTCCTTAGGTAACTTCACACATGGTCATACATGTATATACACACACATACACACACATTCACACACACACACACGTTAGTACTCAGAATGAGTCTGGCTATTTGTGATAAAACATCTATTATTAAAAATGATACGACCATAGTAAATTGTTTGACAAAAACTTTTTCTTATAAGAGCCCAGTATTCCTTGGTCTAAAAATCTGAGAGTCAAGAGTAAATATCTACAGACAGACATACAGCCATAACTAATGTATAGATAGCAAAAAGGAGTGGTCCCTTTCTCAAGACCAGGTGATGTCACTAGTATGGAATGAAAAGAAATAAAAAGACAATTTCTTCAGGGGTGGCTATGTGGGACTCAGTGTGGCTCAATGGGAGAAGCTCCCTTCTCTCAATTGTACCACTAATACATGAAATGGAGGCATGACTAAGCCATCCATTACAAAGATAAGTGAAGCAACTGTATGTTTCCAATCTCATCTTTTCAATTTTCCCCAAATGGCTTTCAGCATTATCTTTCGCACACACCAGTCAGATCATGCTGCTATGCCCTTCAGATTGTTGTTTGCCTGTTATCTAGGGAATAAAGACCAGGCTGCCCTCGTTTCAAGCTTCTTGGTGATATATGCATTCCCGTGGGTCTTTGTAGTCTCTGAACATCCCCACTGCATTTATTGGCACTTTAAAAACATTTCTTAATACACATAACTCTGTGGGTCTTTGCATGAACTAGCCAGTTTCCAACAAAATCCTGCTCCTCCCACACCCTAGTCAGGTCAAAGGTAACATTTGCTTTAAGAGACCTTTTCTGGTGGCATTTATTCATTCTCTCAGTTATAAACTGGTAGGTGCTGGGAATCAGAGTTAAATAATTCTTTTTCCTACAATGTATTTCTAACAGTACTAAATCTGACCTGCTTCTAATTTGTTTGGTTGTTTGGTTGTTTATTTGTTTGGTTGTTTGTTTGTTTGTTTGTTTGTTTGGTTGGTTTTTAACCCATCAGCATATCTTAACCACTAGACTGGGAATGCTTTTCAAAAAGAAACTCAGCTTAATAAATATCCCTAATCCGAAATGTTAGGACCAGAAGTAATGTGTGTGTGTGTGTGTGTGTGTGTGTGTGTGTGTGTGTGTGTGTGTAAGGGGGGTGAATAATGTGTAAGTATGTATACATACTTATGAAAGTTAGAGGACAATTTGTGTTGCTCCTCAGGGCGCTCTCCGTTTAGTAGGGGACAGTTTTTCATTGGCTTGGAACATAAACAAATAGGCTTAGCTGGCCAGGAAGCCAGGGTCTGCCTGCCTGGGTTCTCCGGTACTGGGATTCCAAGTGTACACCACCCCACCTCCTTTTTCATGAGTTCTGGGGATACAAACTCAGGCCCTTCAACTTGACCAACTAGACTTTTCTTCCCATCCCCCAGATTTTGGAATTTTTTTGTCTTCAACTCTTTAGTGATTCTTTATGAATTCTATATTATATACTCTAAATCCTACTCATCTCCTCATCCCCTCAGATCTGCCCTCTACCCTTGTACCTCCCCCCAAAAGAAAAAAAAAAAGCAAAAACAACAAAAAAGATAAAAGAAAGAAAACAAAACAAAACAAAACAAATCTTACCACGGAAGCTGCAGTCTACCCTCCTGTCCAGATATCTTTACCTGAAAACGTTCATTGCAATGAGCCATTGGTCAGGATCAGGGCCTCTGGCTTCTGCTGCACCGTTAATACCAGATCTTCCCTTGGACTTTTCTTGGATATTCTATGGTAAAGGGACCACTCCTTTTTGCTATCTATACATTAGTTATGGCTATATGTCTGTCTGTAGATATTTACTCTTGACTCTCAGATTTTTAGACCAAGGAATACTACACAAAGATCCTACAGCTCTGGGTCTACAGGATTGGCCACTTCAGGCGCTCCAACAATTCACAGATGAGGTAGATGTTGGGGTGAGCCAACTCAAAGCCCTGAATCGATTGGGCCTGGGTAGTAGCTGAGCTGGTCAATCCACCAGCTCTCCCACACTCACACAACAGGGGCCAGCTCTCCATCACTGCCCCAAAGAGGTAGAGCCAGCTCTTCTGTCTTCAGGTCTTGCCTACCCACTGGAACAAGCTCTGCTGTGCTACCCAGGCAAAAAAACCTGTGGCCTGGGATCCCAAATGCTGCTGCCAGAGAAGGGCAGGGTCAGCTCTCTGGCAGATTTTGGATTTTTAAAGAACAATTGTTTAAATACAAGGAGATAAATTGTGGAGGAAACCAAGTCTAAGCATTACATTCATTTCTGTCTTGTATACATTGCATATTCATACCTATAAGGCCACATACATTTTGACTGAAACTTGAGGTCAGGGGTGGGATTTTATATGTGTAAGATCAGGTTGGTGCTCAGGAGTTTTTCAATGCTGGGGAATTTGGGAATTTGGATGTCTGAACGAGGGACTCTCAACCTATCTGGTTGTGCAACTACTGAAAATGCTGTTTGTTGAGTGAACTAACAGTGCTATATCCATCTTGAAGTTCTTAGGGTTTTGCTTTTAGGTTATTGCATGAGCTTCATGGCTCCATAGAGGAAGGTTGCTTCTTGCCCATCCCCCTTTTATTCTTCTAGGAATGAATAGTTACTATTGGCTTATATGGAAGCCCTGGGTCTTAATTTCTACCAGCTTAAAAACAAAAACCATGCTCTCCTCTGCACTGTCTCCTCCCCTCTACTCATGATTATCTAGGGGCCACACAAGAGGGTCCACATTAACATGGTAATAGATCTTCTTCAGTTGATCCCAAAGATAAGGGGCTTCAAGCTTTATTTATATTGAGACCTTCTCTGAGTGGCCTGCCACCTCTATCTCTATCTCTATTTCATCCCTGAAATTTAGACCCAAGACTTTGCTGAAGAATGAAGAGGCAATACAGTCAGTAAAGTGTTTGTGGATCAAGCATGAGGACATGGGTTTGGGTCCCCAGAACTCACATAAAAATCAAGTACACATGTACCTCCAAACACATACACATTCTCTGTCTCTGTGTGTGTGTGTCTCTCTCTCTGTCTCTCTGTCTCTGTCTCTGTCTCTGTCTCTCTCTCTCTCTCTCTCTCTCTCTCACACACACACACACACACACACACACACACACACAGAGGACTCATGGCGTTGGAGACATGATAAACATCCATCATCAAAAGGTTTAGGGATGTGTCTCTGACGTGACAAAGCCCACACGTTTGTTTGGAGGGGTGGGTGATGAGTGAGGCAGAGAAGAGCAGCAGTAGAAGAGGCAATGGGGGGGAAGGAAGGTACCACCCACATGGCACTCAGAGGAGTTGCTATTTAAATTCTCCGGTCAGCTTTGTTCTGGAGAAATGTGGGACTTTTTAGCTTTTAAAGACTGCCTTCCTTCCTCTGAGAAGCAGCTGAGCCAGAGGCAGGCATCTCCTCCTGGTCTCCCCCAGTCTCTATTACTTGTCAATATGAGTCAATTTTTGATACAGAGTCAACACTGAGTATAGATTCTTGCCCAAATCGCCCCTTTTCTCCTAGAGTAACAAAAGAAACACAACAGGGTGATTTCTGGTAGAAGTCACAGCCACATGGCTACAAGGGCAGCTTTCCCCCCCCCCCCCCCCCCCACCATAATAGCCAATATTTAAAGTACCCAGTAAGTCCTGGGGTTGATGAGAAACAGGAGGGCTAGGACACAAATGAACAGGGCAAGCCTCACACAGGGGCAGTTTCTTAGGGATGTACTCAGGGGGAGGAGGGAGGGGAGATGACCCCTTAGCTCTCACCAAGCCTCCAACCTTTGTTCCCAGAGTTCCCACAGCTTCTGTCCTGGCTTCTCTTTGATCATTAGGACAATCAGGGACCTAAGAAAAGGTTGGTGCTGGGAACACGGCTTCATGGGTAAGAGTGCTTGATATCCATGAAGACCTGAGTTCAGATCCCAGTGTTCAGGATTCACAAACAAACAAACAAAAAGCACGGCTGAGTTTCCTATAACCCTAATACTGTAAGACACAGGGACCTAAGGACTGTTGTGGTGTGGTGGCCCAAAAGCTAGCTTTGGTTTCAGTAAGATAATCTGTTTCAGGGTACTTGAGGTATGAATTGATAAAGCAGGATCTACCCAATATCTCACTACACTCCTGAACACATACATGTGTGTATATACCTAACACACAGATACACAGGCATGAACATACACACACACACAAGAAGTAGGCTCTCTTTTCTCTATGGTAAAGAAATTTGAAAGGTGGAAATTGAGAAAAGTTAAAATTTCTTGGCCCCAACATCCAAAGGAAGACAAAATCATCTTTTCCTGTTGTGAAAAAACGAAAGTTCCTAGACTGTCTCTCCAGCACTATTCACTGGTTAAAATTAAGTATGTGCATTAAAAATACATTTTAAAATGTAACAATATCTTCAGTATTTAATTTTGAACAGAGGAACTGTGGATGATTTTTTAATCTTCCTTGTTATTTATCTACATTGCCTGCAAGCTTGTATTATTTATCAAATAAGAAAAGTATTATTTGGGTGGGGGCTGCCTCTGGCAGTTAGTGATATTTTTCCCCCATTGACAAGGATTTCCACAAAAATGCAACTTGACTGGCCAGACAGGCCCACGCAGCTCCTGAGGAGGTGCTTCAATAGGAAGGGATCGCTGAGGGCTTTGTTTTCAAGCCTTTTGTAAGTATTCTTTTCTGTTCTCAGAAAGAGAAGAGTGACCTCCTGCCCAGAGAAATGACCTTGAATTTAAATGTGAAATGCTAGCTGGGTCTGAATGCCTAAAAGGGGCATTTAGCTCCTGACCAAGAAGCAAGGGTCGTTCTGCTCTCTGGGAAGGGTGATAACCTCCCTTAGATCATTTGCCAGAAGTGGGGCGCTGCATCTCAGAGACCCCTGAAAGGGCTCTAGCTGCAAAGGGCATTTCTGCCTCTCCTTCCTCCATCAAGGGGTCAGTAATCACAGTGCCCTAGACTCACCCAGCTTACTGTCCACAGAGAAAGAAATCACCCTCACATCTGATTTGTGGGACCCTCCCATCCTGAAGGGTTCTGTCTTCTTGCTTTTTACCTTGGCTGTCAGTCAAAGATCAAAGGAACACCCCCTCTGAAAAGCTCCCTGTGTGTTTGTGCTTGTAAACATTGTGCTTATGTGTGCTTGTGTATGTTTGTGTGTGTTACTGCATGTTACTATTTGTATCCTTGTGTGTTTGTGCTTTATGTGTGCCTGTATTTGTATATTTTTGTCTTTATATCTGTTTATGTGTGTATGGGGTTGTATTTGCTTTGTGTGTTTGGATATATGTTTATATGAATATGAATGCTGTGTATGTGTGTTTGTGTGTATTTGTTTGGGTTTGTATTTACCTGTTGTTAGAAACCAGGTATTCTTTTAGCCCACCACAGCACCAGCAGCTTCGTCATCACTAGCCACCAAAGTCTACACTTGTACCTTGTAAAAGGTCCTGCCATCACAGCCAGCTCTCTTTCTGTCTCCTGGTCTCTCTGCCTGTCTCTCTGTTCCAGCTCCAAGGTGGCCTCCCCCATCCCCGCCAAGCCCCTACTCCCAATGTCCCCCAACCCCAAGCAAATAAATCTGTCCTCTGGTGTGACCTTTGCAGCATTCCTTGGTCCCAACCAATCCACCAAGACCCTTCCCAAAACTCTAACACTTATGCTTGCGTTAATCTGTATTTATGTATAGGGGCCGGGGTGCATGCTGGTTTATGGCTTGTGTTTGAGTGTGTGCTGGCCTATTATGAAAAAAGATATACTTCTATCTATCTATCTATCTATCTATCTATCTATCTGTCTGTCTATTTATCTATCTATCTATCTATCTATCTATCTATCTATCTATCTATCTATCTAGTGTGTGTGTGTATGCATGTGTGTGTGTGTGTGTGTGTGTGTGTGTGTGTTGGCATCCACAGAAGCCAGAAGAAGGTGTTGGATCCTCCAGAACTGTAGTTGCAGGTCATTGATAGCTGACATGGGTTCTGGAAATTGAACCTAGGCCCTGTGTAAAAAGCAGTGAGCACTTTTACCTGCTGAGCACTTCCTCCAACTCCCTGATTTATTGTTTAATCCTTAACAAAATAGCAAGATTTCTTACCCCTCTATCCACAAAATGCCACCAAATCTGAAACTTACTCTAGGATAGTCTAGCAAATATGGGGCTAAAGAAAAGACTTGGTGGTTAAGAGCACAAGTTGCTCTTCCAGGGGGCCAGCAAGGTTTAACTCCTAGCGAGTATATGGGTGCTCGCAACCATCTGTAACTCCAGTTCCAGGGTATCAGACACCCCCTTCTGGCCCTCTTGGATACAAAGCATTCATGTGGTACACAGACATACATGCAGGCAAAATACCCATACATATAAGATAGAACAATACCTCTAAAATGTTTTAAAAGTTATTTTACCAAACATGAGAAAGGTGGTGGGTGGAGGTGTGGCAAATAAAGCCCCTTCCTGCAAAATCTGCTAGGTATTATAGAACCCTGTTCTTTCCGAACAAAAATCGAAAGGTTCCCTCTCCCATTAGACCTTTGCCAGATCACCCTGTTTACAATGCACTAATCTTTTCGTTTATAGATTAGGCAAAGAGATTGAGGTTAGTTTGCTTAATTTTTTTAACATATTTTATTGAAGTTTCTAGCCAAACTCTGTAGAATTCACCACAAAAGCTCTAATATAAGAAGTATTTTAGTTCCTCTGCTGTCAATTTGGTGAGAGATGAAACCGATTTCTCTCTGGAGACAGTGTACAATTTAGTCCTCTGTCGTACTAGGACACAATCGTCTTCCTGTACTGTCAGGCTTCCATAGCTCAGTGTTAACCTTGACATTCCCAGGGAAGATAGGATGGAAAGCTGAAACCATAAAAATGGCAAAAGGCCTTTAGGAAACATCTCAGCCTAGGTAGGGAAATGAGATCTTATTGTACGAGAGACAAAGGAAAGAGGGTACAGTTTATGTGCTCATTTTCAGATCACAGAACACAACTCATTAATTCCCAAGGGAGAAAGAAAAAACAGTTGCTTACAGCATCTGGGTTAAATGCAAACTGGGGGAGGAGGGGGGAGGACTGAAAACAGCTCAGTCAGAAAACTATATGTCATGTGATCCTGAGGGCTTAAGTCTGTGCTCCAGAACCTGTTTTAAAATGACAAGCATTGTTGCGTGAACTTAGTATCTTTGCTGTGTGCTAACCAGCCAGCCTACACTACTAGGAGAACTTTGGGCCAAGGAGAGACTCTATCTCAAAGGAAATTTCCTAAGGATGACACAGAAGGTGGTCCTATGACTTCCAAATACATGTACATACATGCATGTGTATCCTCACACATACATGAACACACACACACACACACACACACACACATACACACACCAGGTACATTTAAACTTCAGCTTCAAATATTGAAAGCACTGTCTGGCTAGAACATGTTATAGACTGGTGACTCATCCCAGCAGTCTCTTGGTCTTCCAAATGAAACAAGTGCTTTCTGAACTGAGCGATCATGAGCAGTGTGAGATGCCATGATCATGAGCAACTGTTTAGGTTTTCTAGTCTTTGTTTTATTCTCTGTGTTGGGGGGGATGCACACATGACATGGTGCACAGGTAGACATCAGGGGAAACCTGCAGAAGTTGCTTCTCTCCTTCCACCTTGTGAGTCTTGGGGCTTGGATTCAAGTGTCAGGTTTGATGGCAAGCGCCTGCAGCTGTTGTGCCGTCTTGCTGGTCCTTATGCTCTCTTGTTTTAAAAAAATCAAATTAACCATTGTCTGAGGATGTCCATTTTTCCTTATTGTTCTTTGTTGATAGACTGGTTTTGGAAACAACACTTCAACAGGTAATAGATAAGACTTTTATTCAGGTACTTACCACAATACAGCAGTGTGTGCAGGAAGAGGAAGATGGCCATTTTTACCATCAGCAAGATGGCCATTTTTACTATATTAATCCTACCAATCCATGAGCATAGAGATCTTTTCATCTTTTGAGATCTTCGATTCTCTCCTCAGAGGCTTGAGGTTCTTGTCATACAGACTTTCATTTGCTTAGTTAGCAAAGATATTTTATATTATTTGTGACTATTGTGAAGGGTGTTGTTTCTCTAATTTCTTTCTCAGCCTGTTTATCCTTTGAGTAGAGGAAGGCCACTGATTTGAGTTAATTTTATAACCAGGCACTTTGATGAAGTTGTTTATCAGATTTAGGAGTTCTCTGGTAGAAGTTTTGGGGTCACTTAAGTATTCTATCATACCATGTAATAAGGACAAATGCTCCACTATGTTCATAGCAGACTTATTTATAATAGCCAAAAGCTGGCAAGAACCCAGATGACCTTCAACAGAGGAATGGATACAGAAAATGTGGTACATTATGCAATGGAGTACTACTCAGCTATTAAAAATGATGATTTCATGAAGTTCTTAGGCAAATGGATGGAACTAGAAAACATCATCCTGAGTGAGGTAACCCAATCACAAAAGAACACACATGGTATGCCCTCACTGTTAAGTGGATATTAGTCCAGAAGTTCGGAATACCCAAGATACAATTCACAGACCACATGAAGCTCAAGAAGAAGGAAGCCCACAGTGTAGATACTTCGGTCCTTCGTAGAAGGGGGATCAAAATACCCATGGGAGGGGATACAGAGACAAAGTGTGGAGCAGAAACTGAAGGAAAGGTCATCCAGTGACTGTCCCACCTGGGGATCCATCCCATATACAGTTACCAAGCCCAGACACTATTGTGGATTTCAACAAGTACTTGCTGACAGGAGCCTGATATAGCTGTCTCCTGAGAGACTCTGCTAGTGCCTGACAAATACAGAAGTGGATGCTCACAGCCATCCATTGGACTGAGCACAGGGTCCCCAATGGAGGAGCTAGAGAAAGGACCCAAGGAGCTGAAGGGGTTTGTATCCCCATAGGAGAAACAACAGTATGAATCAATCAGTACCCCCTGAGCTCCCAGGGACTAAACCACCAACCAAAGAGTATACATGGACAAACTCAAGGCTCCAACTGCACGTGTAGCAGAGGATGGCCTTGTGGGACATCAGTGAGAGGAGAGGGCCTTGGTCTTGTGAAGGCTTGATGCCCCAGTGTAGGGGAATGCCAGGGCAGGGAAGCAGGAGTGGGTGGGTTAGTGAGCAAGAGGAGGGAGGATGGGATAGGGGATAGGAAAGGAGATAAAATTTGAAATGTAAATAAAGAAAATATCTGATAATAATAATAAAAAGAAAAGTAAAAAAAGAGGAAGTAGATAAATGAACATGGAGAAATACTTCTGCTTGGTTTACCTACCTTTCCGAAATACCCACTGGAAACTAAGCCTTCTGTAACACTGTCTGTAAGCCAGTTTGCTGTAGCAATCACTGAGAACCCACCTGCCCCACAGCATCACAGAGTATCACTTAGGGAGAAGGAACTTCTCAGAATGAATGATGGAGTTAGGTTTTCAAGATGGAACCTTAGCCACCTAAGAAAGACTCCAGTCAGGGATGGGAAGATGACTCAAGTTTATAAAGTGCCTGCTGCCCAAGCGTGAGGACCTGATTTTGATCCCCAGAACTCCTGTGAAAATCCAGTAATAGTTGCATTCAATTATAATCCCAGTACTAGGGATGTGGATACAGGCAGATCACTCCTGGTACTCACTGGTCAGGCAGACAACTCGAATCTGCAAGGTCCAGGAATAAGTGAGAGACTTGTCTTATAAATAAAGGTAAAGAGCGACTGAGGAAGACATGTGAAGTTGGCTTCTGTCTGCGTATGTAGGTCCTCATAGGACACTCCTACCCTCTAACCCCCCACACAAATGAAAAGCAAATAGCAAATAAGAATAAGCCATGTATGAGAGCTAGGCAAAGCATCCCCAAAGAATGAGCTGACAAGCTAAACCTAGGCAGTCCGTGGCTCAAATCTGCCCCAGTTGCCACTCTGATGAAGCATAGTCAAAGCATTTGACTCAGGCACATGGCTCTTTAGAAGTCCCTCTACAGCCTTGGATAGAACCATCTTCTTAGATCAAAATTCAGCAAGAGAGTAGCCCATTCCACCCTTCCTGTGTCTAATACATACAGAACTATGTTGTAAAAGGAAGTATCTGTGCAGATGTCTACTAGTGTTATTTAAGAAAGATATCTTCATGAAGACTGTTATCCTGCATTGGTACCACACCAGAGTTAAAATTAAGGTTTTCTTAATAATAGAAGCAAAATAGTAATTATCTAGCTCTTCCTCTTACCAAAGAGTATTACTCACTCAGTTATTCTAAACAACAGAGTAGTCACAATCTCATAGTCACTTAGAGGTAGAACTTCCTCAGATGTAAAACTGGGTTAGAGTTGAATTCTTTATTCTATTCTAGTCTATATTCTGTTCTGTTCCATTCCATTCCATTCAGTTTCTTTCCATTCCCTTCTATTGTATTTATTCTATTCTTCTATTTTAATCTATTCTGTTATTCTGTTCCACCCTGTCTGTTCTAGTCTGTCCCGTCCTATTCTCCTATTCTGATCCACTTATTCTGTTCTATCATATTGTATTGTATACTATTCTAATCATATATTACATTCTGTATGCCTATTACATTATTTATTTCTATTCTGTCCACTCCATTCTACCACATCCCATTATATACTATACTATGAAAAGCCAGTAATATTTTTATATTACTATTTTTATAACACATTCTATTCTTTCTATCCTATTTGGTCTATCATGTTCTTTCCTATTTATTATATTTTACTCTATTCTTCTAGTCTGCTTACTCTATTAGGTCTATGCTGTCCTTTTCTCTCTATTCCATTCGGTCTATCCTTCCATACCCTATCTATTCTGTTCTGTTCTTTCTGCTCCATTCTTGTGTTGTTCACCACAATCCTTTGGTTGGGTATGGCTGGAGCCATGGCTCTTTGGTCTGACCTACAGGAATCTCTTAGAATTGCGTGCCACTGTTCCCTCTGGGTCACATGGGCACTGATTCTATGTGAGGCCTCTTTATGTGGTTTCTTTCTTGTTCTAGGGTGGTCCAGCAATCCTTTCCAAAAGTGGGAATGAGGCCCTCACCCAGTCTTGGGCAGCATGTGTTTATACTTGAGCTAGAAGTCAAGAGTGGGTTGTATTCAGGGGCTGCTAGTAGAAATGGGAAGAAAGTGTTCCCCCCCCCTTGTAACTCTTAGTTCCTGAGGGAATGCTTAGAGAGAGAGCAGCCACAGGATCTTCTTCTGGGATGGGCTCTCTCATGATCTATTGCTGTAGAATCCAAGTCTAGTTCCAAGATTTCATGTCTTAGGAGTTTCTACCCATGAGCCTCAGGGTCCCTCCTACAAACACACACAACAGTGGGGCTGAACCATGGAGTTCCAAGCCCCTGCATGTTGTTGAAGCATGGCAGAACTCCATGCTTCCTCTTGGCCCTTCTCTGGGTGCATTTTGTTCAGAGACATTCTCAAACACTAGAATTCTGGCAGCAGGGCTGGAGGGATTAGAAAGCTCAGAACAACAGTAAGCAGGCTGGCAATAACTGTAGCACAATTGCTACAGGATATCCCACAGTGTGTAAGAGTGTTCAGTTTGGTACACCCTTCATTTGCTATCTCTTCAGGCCTCCTTGGCTAGAACCTCTTCCTGCACTCGCAGCCCTTTCCTAGGCTCTGGCCCATTCCCACACATGGGATGCATTTGAATTCCATTTTCCATATGTCATATTATTTGGATTTAATGTTCCAACTGTGAAATACAGCTGCAAAAGGGGAGTTTCAGATTAGGAAAAAAAAAAACTTTGCATAAGGATTGAAGCTGAGCCATCCCAAAACTACCAAAAGCAAATGAAACAAAGAAGCCCACATCTGTGTTGGTGGCACGATGTACAGAGGACTCAGTAGCATTCACCAAGTGGCAGTGGGATGTGCTCCAAAGGAGCACACATGTACACACTTAAGCGACCCTCAAATAAGTCACTTCACTGATCACTGGGAGAGGCTTGGAGATTGTTCTGAAAGGATTATTGTGAAAGAAAAGAAATTATTTTGTTATTATTGCAGGCTATATTTATTTCAGCATTGGAAACAGAAAGACAGGTGTAAGGCCAAAATGCCTGTTAAAATTTTGTAGTCCTGGGGGCTACTGAGATAGCTAAGTAGGTGAAGACACTGGACACCAAGCCTGAGGACAGTAACTAAATCCCTGAAACCCACGAAGAACAAGAAGAAAACTCACTGACTCCTGCAAGTTGTTCTCTGACCTCCATAAGCATACCACCACACATGCGCGCGTGCACACATACACACACATTCAAAACAAATGTTAAAAATTAAAAAGTACATCTGTAGTCCCAAATGTGAACAGGGCACACTTTATCTTTGAGATAAGATGCACATTCCATATATATACATCACATTGATGCACATACCTTTCTCTTTACATACACATCTTAGAGATGACATGACATCAACTATAAAGAATCTGAACAAGAGCAAGAAGCAGTGACGAGGCTTCTAGCAATGAGTCCTCAAGAGCTCCACTGGGTTTCCTGCACATTGGCTTGTATAAAAAGGAGCCAGGATTCCTTGAAGAAATCAATAATCACAGTGTGAAGCCTGCTCTACACAACCCAGAACAGTTTGTTATACCCAAAGCCAAGGAAGACATCAAAGAATTTATAGTTGGAACTGAAGAGATGGCGCAGTGTTTAAGAACATGTACTGCTGAGGCTGGTACCCAGCAAACACATCAACTGCCCTCAACTCTAGCTGCAGGGGATCTGGATCCCCCTTCTGCCCTCTAACAGTCCCTGCACTCACATTCACATATACAAGGCACAATCATGATTAAAAATAAAATATGTCTTTAAAAAAGATGAATTCAAAGGCTATGCCAAAAGAACTCTGATCCAACTAGAAGACTGTCCTACTGACCAGAGATGAGAAAAATCTGAGCAGCAATTAATAACAATTGCTAAAATTGAAATGTATACAATTTTCAATATATAATTTCCTAACGGTTCTAAAAATAAAGTCTGTGGTCACCACTGGACAATGGTAAAAATCTACTAACTTATTGTATTGAAAACAATAAATAGCAACAAAAGAGCATTTATAGATTATTTCACAAGATGCCAGCAAGTTACAGAACTTTTTTTATGGTATATTACTCTAGTTAAGTAAGGTTAGAAGGATAAATTAGAATATTTTTCTGTTTTGCAATTTATTAATAAAATTTACACAACAAACATTCATGATGGCTATCACTTCTTGCTCCAGTTTCTTCCCTTTTCTCCTGCCAAAATCGTCCATATATACCCATTTCCCCTTTGCTCTTCCAAACTCATGACATACATATATATATATATATATATATATATATATATATATATATATATATATATATATGTATGTACATGTGTGAATGTATATGAATAAATATATAAATATATATTTCTAAATATATAAATACAACCTTTCAGTCCATGGAATGTTATTTGCATGTATGTTTTCAGGGCCAACCATTGGCACTGGATAGCCAATTAATGTGCTCTTCCCTGGGAAGACTGTTTCTTCAGCTCTTAGCATTCTGTGGTTTTCTATTGTTCTTTGAGGCCTCCTGATCCAAATTGCTTTGTAAAAGATGAGTCTCCTAGGGGTGCTTAGACCATGAGGTGCTACTGCAGGGATGGGATTAATGCCATTATAAAGGGGGAATTCAATCACCTTCTTGCTTCCTTCCACCATGTAATGGGACAATAAGAAGGTTCTCTGTACATGCTGATGTGAATAGATAGAATAAGATTGGGAATCAGACTCATAGATTAATGTAGTTCTTATCCCTAGTCATAATAGATAGAAAAAGATTGGGATTCAGACCGTAGATTAATATAATTCTCAACCCTGGTCCTAGATGCTTCCTTGTGTATTAGTCAGTGGTTGATCCAGAAATATATAACTGGTCAAAATACAGAGAATACAAGCAGCAGTCGAGCGTTCAGCCCTAAGTGGGGCATCTATAGCAACTCTTGCAAGGATCGGGGGTCATAGAGGAAGAATGTAAGAGTGGAGAATGGGAGGGAGAGCCGTGAAGTGCCGTGATCTTGACATGGCACAGCTATAACACTCATTACCTTACAGAAGTGTGACTGTATGCACAAGCCATTTGGCATTCTAGCATGATTAGGGGGAAGGGATTCACAGGGACTCACCCCTAACTGATGTGCTTTTAGCTGCTGGCTGTGGGATGGTGGGGGTATGGCGAGAGGAGACATTTTCCTTTGGGGTGTAACCATTGGTAGGTTGGCCATGTCCCAGAGAAGCTTCCTCAGCCGTACACATGCAAGCAACACTAATGGTATACAGTGGGACAGTAAAAGAAAAGACTGAGGTGGGAGCGAAGGCATACAATAATCAGGATATATTGATATATTTATGAAATTTTCAAAGACTAGACTAAATCCATTTTGAAAGATTTGAAATTAGATGCAATTTTAATGTGGGTAAAAGTTATAGATCAATTTAATATATTTTCTCTAATTTTTCATATTTTTAATTTTTCAGAGTATGTTTTTAAAGAGGATATACATTTTATATGAATTCAAAGAAAGGGAGTTATTGGAAAAATATTTACTTATATCACAGGTCAGAATAAACTAGAAATACATTTAGTGGTTAACTTTTAAAAAAGGATTTCATATTAAAAATGAAGACTACGTAGATAAATAATATTTTTCTCTTGGTAGTAATAAATTCCATCATGAAATCAACCACAAAGGAAGATATGGTGACATTAAAAATGTTGAAACTCATATCTTTAAAAACAAAAGATGAAAATATTTGTACAAATTGTGACAGATTAATGGTTCCTGTTATTTCTGTATTGTGGGGGAAAAAAATCAAAAGGAGCTCAAAAAAATGGATATAAAAAGAGTATTCATAAAACAGAGAACAGAAAAGCTAAGAAGCAGGAAAATATTTAACCACCATGAACTATTAAAGATGGGTAAGTGAAAATAGAACATGTAATTACCATGTTTTAAAACTCATAATATATAATGCTGGCAGCCAATGTTTTTAAAAAGGCCTGAAAATAGACCACTGCCATCCCAAGTGATTCTGCTTTGTAGAACCAGCACAAACCTGGGGCAGCAGATTCCCTAGAGCCACAAAAAGCTATGTTCCTGATGCTTTATGTGTTGCATGTTTGAGAATTTTGAATAATAAAAGCTGAACTATTGAAAATAATCAGAAACATAGATAACCAAATATTCACAAAAGTATTCATTTTAAAATCATTTATATTATCAAAGTTTGAACAACCTATATGACTTATGAGTGAGAATGCTTAATTATGTTAACTATAGACTCGAAGATTACAAAATTATTTTATTTTATATTTAAACTGATTTTATTACATTTGTTTATTTACTTATTTAGCAGTGTGTGTGTGTGAGCACGTGCACGCACACGTGCACATATATAAGTGCATGTATAGACATCTCATGACATACATTTGGAGGTCACAAGACAACTTACGGGAGTCTATTTTTGCATCTACTATGTGGGTCTTGTGAACCAAACTCAGGTCATCAAGCTTAGGGCCAATCGCCTTTACCTCCTGAGCCTTCTGGCCAATCTGATAAAACCATGAACACCCATGATTCTGAGGTGGGTTTAGTGGAATGAGCCTGTGAGTCCAGCACACGGAAGGCAGAGCTGGAGGGTCCGTCCCTCATGCACTTGAAGCCAGCTTTGGCTATATAGGAGAATCTAAGCCTCTCCTACCTCCTGCCTGGGACAACGATGGCCCATCATCTATAGCAGACTCCAAAGATTAAATGATTCAAATGAGTCAGAAATGACATCAGGAAATGCTTGCTTTGGGGAAGCTGCCCAGGATCCAGGCTCAGGCAGACCTGAGTCTAAAGAATCACAACAGATAAGAGGATAAAGATAGATCTCCATGAAGCAACTCCCAACACTAGTCTGCCTTTCATAAACCCAGTCACTCTACTCTGCCAGCCTTAAGAGATGAGAGCACCAGGAAGAGGCAGAGGTGGGTGGGACCAGAACTCAAACCAGAAACCCCATGAACTCAATTAGAAAACCCATGTTCTTTGGCAAATGCCAAATGCCAAAGAACATGCATCTAAAAAACACATTGTGATAAATCAGGCTCTTGACTACGTCCATCATTCCCCCAGATCACATAATCACTAAAAGACTACCCTGTCCAGGGTTGGGTCTAAGGTAAGAGCCTGTTGTGAGCCACCTCATCCCCAGCAGAGAAAGAAGCTTAATCCTTGGAACGAGAGTTCTCATCTGATCGGTCACGTTAGATCGAGAGTCTTACCAGCCACTTCGGTCTCACTCCATCACAGCCCAGTGCCTCTGCAGCCTCCCTCACACACACTGAATATTTCACACATGAAGTAATGGAACACAGAGCTGGGGGCGGTGTGCTAGCCTTCGGGTTCCCATTTAAATTTACAGCTCACTGCTTGAAGAGTCCCCGGGCTCTGACTAAGGTGGTGATTATGCTGTCCATCAATTAGCCTGCATTTCAGCACAATATTTGGGGCCCCTTTCCACTCCCTCCTAACAGAGAGCTGTTTAACTCAGCACACACACACACACACACACACACACACACACACACACGCATGGAGGTTCTCTCCCAGGCATTATTACTGAGGTCTAGGGCGTGTGTCACCCAGATGTGCCCGCCACAATGTGTTCATTGTACTGAAAGAATTACTAGAGATATCCTCTGTGCTAGTAAACTTCTGCTGCAGATAGCAGTTGTTCGCCACAGTCCTACTTTTTCATCAGCCGTCTTAGAATTAATTGCCCTGTCTGCACATTGCATCCGTTGTGACACTTAATGTCACAAGCTAGTGAATCTTTCCTGGGTGGCTCTCCAAGGAAAATTGCTTTCAGGGAATCCTGGTTTCTGAGGGTGGAAACCCTCTGTGAACTCCATAGATGGCTGAGATGATAAAGAAGGAGAGTGGCATAGACTAACACCGACTTGTTCTTTTTTAAACCTGAAATTTGAATTTAATGGACAGCTGTACACTGACAGGGAAAAAGAGAAAAGGTTAGGAGTCAAGCCAAACCCCAGCAAAGAGGGATGCTGAAACAGCTCAGTGGGTAAAGGTACTTGCTGTCCAGCACGATAACTTGAGTTTGATCACTAGATCCCACATGGTGGATGGAGAGACCCAACTCCCATGTATTGTATCTTGACCTCTACATGCATGCCATGCCATGATTATATGTGCACACATGCATATGTGCACACACACACACATACATGTAATAGTCTCAATAACATAAATACCTGCAAACTGACGTATAATAACCTAATCTGTTAGAATGGATAAACTACCTATATCTGTTTTATGCTGTGCGATAACTTGATAGAAAGGAAAATGAGAGTTGAGGAAATGTCAATGTGCTTCAAAAACTGAAGGCCTCATTGGGGTTTTATGGGAGAGAGCACTCTCCATGGGATTCTAGAATCCAGTGGTATGACCACTGGCCGGAATATTCAGTATAAAAATCCAATCTTGTTTGATTTCATGTAGCCTTAAGTGCAAAGGCAAGTAGTTTTATTATGCTCACCTAGGTTTTTTGGTTGTAAATATGTATGTGCACAAGCCAGAGCGCATGTGTGGGGTCAGAGGATAACTTAGAGGGTGTCAGTTCTCTCCTTCCACCATGTGGTCCCAGGGGTCAAACTCTGGATGTCAG
This sequence comes from Mus pahari, assembly GCF_900095145.1. Taxonomy (NCBI): domain Eukaryota; kingdom Metazoa; phylum Chordata; class Mammalia; order Rodentia; family Muridae; genus Mus; species Mus pahari. The sequence continues at coordinate 101,314,889 of NC_034594.1, forward strand.
GCTTGGTGACAAACACCTTTACTCTCTGAACTATCATGCTGGTGCCTGTAGGTTTGTTGAGGGCTATTAACCATTCACACTAAGCTCAGAAATAAGGCAGTAAGACGAGAATGGTTTGCGTGTAAAAACTTAAAAGAAATTCTACCAGTTTCTTCTCTGTCTTCACCTCCTTCCGTTGTCCGGGTGAGGCTCTTGGATGTTCCTGTGTGATCCTAGCTATCCGTGACAGGCCAGCCATGGGGGCTAGGAGGGCTCTGCAAGTTGGATTTCAGAGGCAAGACAGAATCAGGTAGTGGCTGCTCTAGCTGTGACCAAGCCCTGCTCTGCCCTGGCTAAAGTCTGGCACTAACCATGAGCCCAGGAAGGTAAGCAAACACTAGGGCTCAGCTTCCTGCCAGGGCAGAGCTACCCTCTGGCCACTGCTTGGAAAGACTGTTCTGGAAGGCTGTGGTTCAGCCAGTTTAACCAGCTCCACTTGAGGGATCTCCCCCCCCCCAACCCCTACACACCTCAGCAGTGAGGACCAGAGAAGGCAGAGCTCTGCTGAGCAGAGCCACCTTGAGTTCGGGGACAGGCTCACCAAGTGCCAGTGTCACTTGTCTCAATGGAGAGTATCATAGTAAAATGGTACTCTCTTAGGATGCTCAGACATTCATCCATGTGTTAGCCCATCCATCCCAGTCATGTCTGGCTCCTTTACAAAGTGAATATAGAAAAAAGCCTTGCCTACAGTGCTTGGCTGTCTCTTCCTGTTTGGGGCTGTAACAGTTCACCAGAGAGTGTGAATCGGTCAGCCAGATGGGAGGGGAAGGAAAACAGGGGTTGATCCACCCAGAAAACATATTGGGGATGGGGAGTTGAAATACTTCTATCTAGGGCTGGGTCTCTGTGGAGCTGGGCCAGTGGGTTCCATAAGCAGCCAGGCCTGTAAACAGTCAAGACCCACCCTCCCAGGCATTACAGTGTCCTAAGCAGTGACAGGAACCTCTTGACTTCCAGAGCATCCTTTATCACACTGAGGTACTGGAATGGGAACGCTGAATGCCTAGGAACCGGATTGCTGGCTTACAACAGCATTCAGTGCAATCATTTATAGCAGTAAATAAATGTTAGGAAAGCTCACAGGGAAGCCATTATCTAAATGCCTAAGTATGACAGGCCTGTGTTGGGGCCAGGCATGCATTTCTGGCAGCGCGACAACATGTCTGCCTCACAGCATCTTTTTTTAGATGACTTTGAAAAACAATGTCATCACTGAGATATTGTAAACCAGAGCAAGTTTCATCTTTGTTTTTTCTTCTTGATGGAAGGGGGGAAGTGACATTGGTCCCTGTGCTATCTGAGAGGAAAGGGATTTGCTCTGGTGAAAGGCACTAGAACGTCCTTCTGGAAGGCCTTACTATTGAAATGAACTTTATCACTTTTAATTGTCTCATTATTTATAGACTGAATATATTTGTTTTGACAGCAAGCCACATACTTAGGTGACATAAGTTTTCTGCAGTGCTAATATCAAGAAATACCAGCATATAAGGCTTCATTATTCTAAACTCTTTTAAAAATTAATTTGTTTATCCACTTTATTTCCCAGTGTCAGCCTCCAGTCTTCCTAGTTCCCCCCACCTCATAACACCTCCCCCATATTCCCTGTTCCCCTTCTCCTCAGAGAAGGAAATCTCCCATGCACCTCTAAACATCAGTCACTTCAGGACCGGGTGTATCTCCTCTCACTGAGGCCAGACAAGATGGCCCAGTTAGGGACCTGGGATCCACAGGCAGGCCACAAATTTAGGGACAGCCACTGTTCCGGTTGTTGGGGGCCCTGCATGAAGACCAAGCTTCACACCTGCTATATATGTCTGTGGGGGTGGTGAAGAAGGGGGGCTTCTTCTAAACCCTTGGTTGTAAATGTTACAAAGTTTAGGAGAACTTAACAGCCATGTATATTGAATATAACAGCCATGTATATTGAATATAGGAAGAGTTCATTCCCTTTCCCTAACTGTTCTGAACTATATCTTTTTTCTTCCTGACACCTTTTCTGTCCTATTGAACTATTGGCCATGTCTAGAAGCTAGAATAGCAGAAATCATCTTTGTTTTCCCCAACACTCAACTTCCTTTACCATCCATGAGTACCCAGTCAGTAACTTCTAACTCTTCAATTGTTCTCAAATATATCACCACAGAAACTTTCTCTGTTTACCTCCTGGGCACCTTTCACCATAGTTAAAACAAAAATATCTCAATACCTTTCCCTGGCTCCAAACATTTTACCTCTCACCAATTTTCTATTCATTCTCCTCTTTAAAAATAATTATAAGGCTCCCATAAAGTTATGGATGAGATGCAAGGCCTCGATGTGGTACCCAGGGCACTTGTGTCTCTAGCTTCGGATAATGTACAGAGCATCCCAGAGAACTCATGAATCTAGTCCTACAGGCAAGATGTAGAGCATCCATGTGATAATCAGAGCACTGTTGATCTGCACCACCATTCCTCCCTCCATCCTCTTATCCAATGTCCTTTGCATGGTCCACGTAACAGCCACAGTGAAACCGTTACAATTGTTTGACATGATACTGAATTACCACCGTGTTTCGGCCTCCTCTGCCCCAAAAACACTTCTTTCCACTTTCCCTTCCCAACTTAAAACATTTACTCCTGTTACATGTCTCTTGGGACTCCACCCATGCCTTGGTTCCACACAGGAGCTTTCCCTGATATATTTGTGCCTTTTGTATGTTCTCTGGGTATGGTTGATTTTATGTGTCACATTGAGTAGACTGTTGGGTACCCAGATACTTGGCTACACATTACTCTAGTGTAACTTTGGGGATTTTCCTAGATACATTTAACAATAACATGTAAAGTAAGTGCAATTGTCCTATTCTATCTGTTGACCTTACCCCATGTATTGATTAGAGCAACAATAAAGAATTAGAGAGGATTTTCTCTTGATGGTGACTGTCTTAGTCTTCAGATTCAGACTGGACTTAGATTACTCTTTAAGATTCCCACCTTGCTGACTGAAGATTACTAGACTTCCCAAACTCCATACTAAAATGAATTTGGAGCATCACAGATATTAATATTTCTGTATTTCCTATAGCCAAAGGACATGAAGGTAAACGTGGTCTCTGAGGGATGAGTAAGGACAAAGAGAAGAGGGTGAGTGAGCCATAGGCAGTGGGTAAATAAAAAACTACATCTAATGTACACAGGGAAATTCCAAAATGAAACCTGTTACTTCTTAAAATGAAAAACCATAAGTAAGGGGCTAGAGAGATCGCTCATGTGTTAAGGGCATGTATTGCCCTTGTAGAAGAAATGTGTTTGGTTCCTAGTACCCATGTTGGGTAGCTCTCAGTCACCTTTAACTCCAGTTCCTGAGGAATTATCATCCTCTTCTAGCTTCTGAAGGAACCTGCACTCAAACACACTCATTCCCACACAGAGACATTCACATTTACATAGAATTAAAAAGAAAACAGATACAAAAGTAAAATTTTATACACACACACACACACATACATTTCCATACTTTTAGAAAATTGCACACACTGGAGGTGACACATTATCCTTTTAGATCTAGGCTTTCTGTGAAGTCACACGCCCTTTCAGATCACTCAGCATCTCCCTCCCACGTGGAGGAGTTCATGGCCCAGAGGCAGGAACAACCGCTGGAAATGTCCTCAGAATTCAGGAGAACAAACGTGAGTGGGAGTGCCCAGCTCTGCTCATCTGATGGGTCTGGAAGCCAGTCCAGGAACGGGTAGTGACTCACCATTTTATAAAGATTGTGCAAGACCCCGATAAGCGCATACTTTGTTTCTCTACACCATAACCTAAAATAGGAGAACTATAATTTACTCACACAATTTCTAATTAAGAATGACAGAATTGGGACAGTGAGGCCCTTAAAATTGAATAGAGACAGATAGTTATCAAATTAAATGTAACAAGCGATGGACTGAGATAACAGCAGTGTGTAGTCTTCAGTAAGAATTTTGTCCCCTCTTTAGGAAAAGAACACACTGCTTTTACAGACAGAAATCCCTAGTGTGTTACCAAGTAGTCACCACTTGCATACACTGCTGGAAGGTTGACAGACTGGACACAGAACAGAAGCAATTGAATAGAAAGCACAGCTCACTGACAGAGAATTCTTCCAACAAAAGCTTTTCCATTCAAAATACGTTTCAGTTGGAATTGGGCTCTCCATCCCTCCCTGTAGTATGCATTCTTGGTAGCTCTGTTCAGAACACTGCCAATCCCATTACACATTTGTTTTATATGGTTTTCAAGTGGGTCTGCAGTTTCCCTCTAGCCAAAGAACTCTATAAAAACTACTAGGGGAATAAGAAGCTCAGACAGGTTGTCTCCCAGGCTTAGAAGCCACGCCCGGCTCAGCTCTGAGCTTTCAGAGAGGTTGGGGGTGGGGAGCAAGAACCTCAGCCAGTCAACATAGCTATCTTGAGTTGAACTGACTGTGTAAAGATGAAAAAATTACATGCAGCTCTCTTGGGTCATTTGCTAGAACACACTAAAGACTGCAGAGATGGCTCAGTCAGTAAAGTGATTGTCCAGCAAGCAGGAGGACCCACATTTGGTCCCCAGAATCCATGTAAAAAAAAAAAAATTAAGGGCTGGGAGGAGAAGGGGAGAAGGTTGTGATCAGGATGTAAAATGAATAAATAAATAAATAAATAAATAAATAAATAAATAAATGGAAAAAAAATAAAATCGCATGTGTGGTAGTGTGTGCTTATGGAGCACTAGGGAGGGGAGGCAGAGGGATCCCTGAGGCTCATAGGCCAGCAGCCTAAAGAATCAAAGTTGGTAGAATTCAGAAGGATGAAAGTCAAAGTTGCTTTCTGGCCTTAACATAGACATACATGTGCACATACATGCACACACATGTACACACACACATACACACACACATATATATACACACACACATACATATGTACACACATTCATACACACATCAAAATGTATACACATGCACACATACACACATGAATAAACATACACACACACACACACACACACACACACACATACCCCACAAAGAATTCACACAAGAACTTTTTATCCAAGTAGACCTAGGGACAAGTCCAATCCCTGCCTACGTGAGTGTCAGTCTCCTGAGTAGCAGGCATCATCTGGATGAATGCAAGGAGGAGCTTGCAGGATCCAACTGGAAGTATACATCGCCAGGATCCATTTTCCCATCCTTACTTTATACTCCTCTGCCCCACATCCTCACCTTGCAGATTAGTCTCTGACCTTCCTCCCAGATCTGGCTCTGCTTGTGTATCCAGCCCTGGCTACAAGACTTTTGGATAAATCTGAATATTAGAGATTGCCTTGGGAAAACATTTTCTTCGTTTTCCCCCCACACTGAAAAATTCACTTAATCATCTCTTTGCTATACTCCTCACTGAGCCAGCAATTGAACGTGTGCCTTCAATTCAGTGCTTATTAAAGCACATGTTGCCAAGTTGTTCTATAATTGTTCTCAGGCACATGCCTCATTTCAAGTAAATGGTTAGATTCTAAGAGGAATGTTTCTACTCCTTTCCCCCACCCCAGTCAATAAAGTGCAGCTTCCTTCTCTAAACACCCACTAGACACTTGTTAATCCAGCATTGTTCTTATAACCCAGAGCAGAGGCTTTTTAAAAGCTTAACCTGAATCTGTCTCATTTTTACCAACCCCATATTGGTCAAGCAGGATGGCTCACACCTGTAATCCCAGCACTCACGGGGCTTAAGGCAAGAGGACGGCCATGAGTTCAATCAAGGCCAGCCTAGCACACAGAGATTCTTCTCAGAGATTTAAGGGAGATGTCTAACACATGCAAGCCTGCAGACCCGAGTTTGCACCCTCAAGATTCAGGTTAAAATTTGGGTGTGGTTGCAGGCTCCTGTAATCCCAGTGATAGCAAGATCGTGGGGCAGACAGGCAGAGATCACTAGAAGCTCACTCTCCGGGCAGCCAATCTAGTCATCTTGTTAAACAATCAGTTCACGAGAGGCCCTGAGAAACAGTACTGTCCTATGACCTGTGGATATATGTGCATGCATATTTATGCACACCCCTGTACATACAGGCACACACGGACACACAACACAATAAATGAATAGCCCTATTAAATGGCCTCTATGTTGTAGAGAACACTTTATGGTTAAGCAGGGGACGGAAATGCTTGAAAATGTCCATTGCAAAGCTGCACAATATTCTACAAAGATCAGGTTCTTGAAAACTCAGCAATGTCTAGGGCCAGGTCACAAAAATCAGTTAGCAGCTGCCCAGGTTCCCAGGGACGGTGTGGCTATGTAAACACCCTGCAGAAATTGGTCCTTGTATTGCCTTTAGCTACAGAGAAACGCAGAAAACATAAAGGCATCAGGTTGACAGCTGATAGAGAATTCCAAAGATTGGGTAGCACAGCTATGCACCCTCCAGGAAAACAAAATGCTTCTCAACTTTGATGGAGCAGCATCCCAATAAGCTATTTACAGTCATGACTGTGGTTTCCTCTCGCATAGCAGCAGGTAATCTTTGTTCTCTGTGACTACATGGTTGAGCTGCTGCTGGAGATGCTGGCAAGCTGGCCTCCCTGAAAGCATCCCTTTGCCTGCTGATGGCCTAGGAAGATAGCTACTCTCAGACAACCAGGTTTACTAAGTGCCCATAGGAAAGCAAAAGCATTTAAGTTGGACTATTCATAGTCCAGGCTACTGTGTTACCTTTCTCAAGGAGATGAACACATGGCTATTTACTCCAGATACTGCACCAAGGACAGACCAAAGGAAAAAATTCCACTGGAGTCTAGCTTATGAACCAATGAGTTGACTGGTGTTATTCACATGAGCATGGGCAAGGGATTTTACCTGTAAGACTGTGGGCAATATGTGAGTGGCTACACTACTGAAGAAAATGATTCCATCAGGAACCAATTGCTGCTTAGAAATACTCAGGGAGTATTCTCAGTGATGGAAACTTAATGGGACCAATCTTGTGCAGGTTTCTTGGAGTCATCCCAAGTCCTGAGAGTCCAAGAGAGTAGCAGTCAAGCCATGCCAAGGATCGTGTTACATCAAAGCCCTCTTCATTGCCAATGAACCGATCAAATCATCACGATTATAGTGTACCTTCAAGGGTCTCCCTTAGATGAAATGCCACTTGAGGGTCCTGGGGGATACAGTGGTGGCTGGCCTGCAAGATTTCTGGTCTATGGGTCAGATAGCTTTTTTTTTTTTTTTTTTTTTTTAACCTCGCCTTCAAGCTTAGTAAAATGCTCAAATCTCTGGAATGAGATTTATCAAAATAACATAAAAACAGATAAATTTAACAAAATTTAGTTTTTCACTATAATGTACCTATTTCTAGCCTCTTGGTAGTGTTGATTCAGGAGCCAAGGCTGGGGCTTTGATTGTGCCTTCAAAGACTGCATCCTTTCGCTGGCTACCCTCTTGTTAACAGCCTTTCCCCAGAGCCCGAGCCCATGTTATAGTGCACACCTAACCTTTTCTGAAAGTGTCATGAGACTGTAAGATTTAGGAGAATGTACTATGGCAGATTCAGGAAAGCATTGACGTGCCCATCATAAGACCTAGCCTATGCTTAGTACTGAAATGCTGTTGCGTTATTACCCTACAGCTCCGTGATACTTTACAGCCACCAGGAACATCTGGATGAGTGAAATGTGTAGTGGAACCACCTACCATGGTCTCTCTCATTTAACGTTGCAGAGATTCTGAATGGAGCTGCTTTTGATATCCAGGAGACCTGTACACATTTGGCCTCATTAATACTCCACTACTGAGAAGGAGAGGGACTCCCAAGGTCCTGTCTTTCCTGAATATTTATAGGCAGTCATCAGTTGCTAATAGAGAGGCTCAGTTAATGATGGCTGGCAGAGACAGTTTCTTCAGAGGTATAGCACAGTCTTACAGATAACCCCAGTTAAACTCATTGGTTCACACGCTAAATGTAGGTGGAATCATTTCTTTATATTCTATCCGTGCAGCCATAACCTCCATCTGGGTGTTCAGAGAGAACCCATGAGTCAACATTGCAGAACCCTGAGATGAACAGATCACCTAAGCCAGCCACTCTAATCACAGACAGCCATTCAGTCATCCAGTTCTGGGTCTAGATTCAATTTACATATTTCTTGTGAGTGTGTGTGTGTGTGTGTGTATTTGTGTGTTCATGTGTACTTGTTTTTGTCTGTGCATGTGTACATGCCTGTGAAGACGATTTGTCCTTTATCACTCTCACAATTTTTGAGACAGGGTCTCTTTGGATCTCACAAATTTGGCTTGACTGGTGGCCAGTGAGCCCTGGGAATACACCTGGGAGTACACCTGTTTCTCACTTCCCCAGCACTGGGATTACAGGCAGGTACCACCATGCTTTATTTTTTAATGTAGGTTCTGGCGATATAAACTCAGGTCTTCATGCTTGCATGGCAAGCACTTTGCCAACTGAGTAATCTCTTGGCTGTAAGATCAAGAATCGACAAATGGGACCACTTAAAATTGCAAAGCTTCTGTAAGGCAAAAGACACTGTCAATAAGTCAAAGGTCACCAAAAGATTGGGAAAGGATCTTTACCAATCCTAAATCTGATAGGGGACTAATATCCAATATATACGAAGAACTCAAGAGCTGGACTCTAGAAAATCAAATAAACCTATGAAAAAATGGGGTACAGAGTAAACAAAGAATTCTCAACTGAAATACAGAATGGCTGAGAAGCACCTGAAAAAAAATGTTCAACATCCTTAATCATCGGGGAAATGCAAATCAAAACAACCCTGAGATTTCACCTCACACCAGTCATAATGGCTAAGATCAAAAATTCAGGTGACAGCAGATGCTGGCAAGGATGTGGAGAAAGAGGAACTCCTCCATTACTGGTGGGATTGTAAGCTTGTACAACCACTTTGGAAATCAGTCTGGTGGTTCCTCAGAAAATTGGACATAGTACTACTGGAAGATCCAGCAATACCTCTCCTGGGCATATACCCAGAAGATGTTCCAACTTGTAATAAGGACACATGTTCCACTATGTTCAGAGCAACCTTATTTATAATAGCTAGAAGCTGGAAAGAACCCAGATGTCCCTCCACAGAGGAATGAATACAGAAAATGTGGTAGATTTACACAATGGAGTACTACTCAGCTATTAAAAACAATGAATTTATGAAATTCTTAGGCAAATGGAAGTATCTGGAGGATATCATCCTGCATGAGGTAACCCAATCACAAAAGAACACATATGATATGCACTCACTGATAAGTGGATATTAGCCCAGAAATTTAGAATTCCCAAGATACAAATTGCAAAACACATGAAACTCAAGAAGAAGGAAGACCAAAGTATGGATACTTCATTCCTTCTTAGAATGGGGAACAAAATACCCATGGCTGGAGTTACAGAGACAAAGTTCAGAGAAGAGCCTGAAAGAATGACCATCCAGTGTTTAAAAGTTGGGACTAATAGTCCATCCTTATAGGAGCATGAAAGACAGTGGTGCTGAGTGTGATCTGAACTATAGGGATCTGGCTCAAGAGGTTTCAGAGAAGAATGCCAGTTTCTGGCCTAGAGACGTTCTTGTGATATTTTGGTGAGGAATCTGGCTGAGTTTTGCCCTTGTCCAAAAAACATCTGCCTGAGGCTTCAGTGAAGAGTTTTGGATTAATTGCGTTGGCAGAAAAATATCTTAAAACAGCCTGGCATTGACTCTGTTGTGTAGTTACTAGTGTTCACCCTCATGAAGATCTATAATGAAAAAGAGCAAGCCTGTGAGCAGCTCCCTTTCATGGCTTCTACAGTAGCATCAGTCTCTAGAATCCTACCCTGTTTGAGTTCCTTTGATAATGAACAGCAATGTGGAGATATAAGCTGAATAACTCTTTCCTCCCCAATTTGCTTTTTGGTCATTTTTTTTTCAGCTATAGAAACCCTAACTGAGACAGATAGTTTATTTAAAAGAGTTATTTACAAGCTAAACATTAAAAAGGCAAGTCTCACCAGGCAGTGGTGGCGCACACCTTTGATCCCAGCACTTGGGAGGCAGAGGCAGGCAGATTTCTGAGTTCAAGGCCAGTCTGGTCTACAGAGTGAGTTCCAGGACAGCTAGGACTACACAGAGAAATCCTGTCTCAAAACAAAACAAAACAAAACAAACAACAAAAAAAGCAGGTCTTCATCTCTTTCAAGGCATCCCCATCACTATAGGGTAGATTTTATCATTATGGCATGCAATCAAGAGAGACAGAGACAGAGAGACAGAGACAGGCACATAAACAAAGAGAGAAAGTGAGAGAGACAGAGAGAAACAGAGACAGAGGCAGGCATACACACAAAGAGAGAGACTGAGACAGAGACAGAGCACATGACATGATGTTTTATTTTGACTGTCAACTGGATTGGATCCAGAGTCAGTCAAAAGAAATACCTCTGGACAGGTCAAGTCTGTGCAGGCATTTCCAGAAAAGGTTAACTGAGGGAAGCCACCCTCCCAGAGTAGATAGCCCCTTCTAAGAGGCAACTCAGGTACAAAGAGGTCCAAAGAAAAAGCAGGGCTGCTTGCCTACCTGCACTGCTTGTTGGTGAATGTGTCTATCCACTGCTGCCCCTGTCAACCTTTGCCATATTACACTCCCAGTTCTTGAACCTTTCAACACAGACTGAAACTAGGAGCTCCCCAGGAGTCCTCCAGGCCTTCATCACCAGTTTGAGAATCCAAGGCGACCAGTCTCACAGACTGAGAAACGACAAGGTTTTCTGCCTCTACGGGAGACAGACAGCCTTTGTTGACACACAACCTGTTGTGTGTAAGCCAGTCTAACAAATCCCCCTTTAATAATGCATACACAGCCCACACATTCTATTCCTCTAGAGAACCCTGATTAACATCTGACACTAAAGGACATTCATCAGGACAGGCTTGACTCAAAACCTTACAAGTTTCACTATTAACATTGGCAGAATAGATACAGAATTGCCAATGTCTGAACTCTCCTGAGATGTCCTTAAACCATGTCAAAGACATGGTGCCAGGTGGGATCCCCTCTATTCCAGATTTTCTTTGAGCAGTTAGATTTGAGCTTGTATATTAATGCTTATAAATTTCAAAGGCTTTAATGTATGTCCTTCTTTCATGTTCAAGCACAGCATGTATCTTAACAGGACTGGAAATCATACTGAAAGGTGGTCTGTAGAACTCTGCTATGGATCAACAGTGGAGCCATGTGGGAAGTGGGTGTGGCCGTGGCTGCGGCCTTGTGAGCCAAGACGGCAAGCACCCTGGTTCACTGCCAAGCTCCGTGATTCCCTGCTTGATTACCAAAAACCTGATTATGTGCACCTGAGTGATTACACGCTGCCTGTCTGACGTATAGAACGTGGTGAATGCTGATTGGATGATGAGAGATGAGAGATGAGAGACGAGTGCAGAGGGTAGAAGGGGATAAATTGGGTGATCCCAGAATAAAGAGATAGAGCTGAGGAGAAGCAGAGAAGCAGAGGGGTAGAAGCTGAACTGCTGTAGAGAACTGGGGTGAGCTGTAGAGAGAATAAAGGAAGCTGCAGCGGGAAGCTGTGAAAGCTGCTCCAACCCTGCCTTGGCCTATGTGTTGTCTTTGCCCCACCTCTGTGGGATAGAGGTCAGGGGCACGCGGCAGAGCCAATCTAAGTTTCAATCCTGGTTCAGCCTGCTGATCTCTCTGGCCTTGTATAGGTCATTTAAAGTTCTGACCTTCTGCTAACTGACATTATATAGAGAGTCAAAAAGTATTCACAGCATCCATCAACCAAGAAGCAGAAATGCAGTGGCTAGTGTTATGTTGCCACAGTGGAGGTGTACTAAGGGAAACCTGCTACAATAACACATGAAGCAGGGAAGGGAGGGTAGCTAATTTGGTAGAATGCTTGCCCAAAATGCAAGTAGCCTGGGGTTCCATTGCTAGTGCTGTGTTAAGTCAGGTATGGTAGACTAGAACCACAGCACTTGAGAGGTGGAAGCAGAAGGATCAAGATGATCCTCAACTATTCGGTGAACTTGAGACCAGCCTAGGTATATGAGACCCTGCCTCAAGCAAAACAAAAATCTCATGCAGCAAGACTACAAAATGGAAAAGAAGAGATCTTCCTAGTGTGCCGGAGAGAGAAAACTTCCAAGCCCTAAAATATCATTTAAAAACAAACAATCCATAAAGTTGCACAGTTCTCTCCTTCAATGTACTCCTGTCAGAGTTTCCTCTTTCAGGCAGAGATAACATGTATAGACCCTTGTCTTAATGGAGCAAAGGCTTATTATTAATCAACAATGTACCAAGTATAGGAGTCCCACGGTCAGCCGGACGCTTAAAGAAAAGATTTGTATTGAAAACTTCACAATTAGAGACATCCTCCCTTGGATTAGGGTCCTAAGAAAGATGCTTTCCCCACCCACTTCTCCCATCGCCACCTTCACCGTCACAAAGCAACTCTGTTTGCCTGGACATGGCACAGCGCAAGGCATTGTGGCCCTTGACATCCCCCTTCTCCCTCTGTGTCCTACAATAAGTAGCAGCAAGGTTGCTGCCCTGGGGTTGGATGTGTGCTACTGGGGAGAGGGAGGAGGTGGCTGGCTACATACATTGGCCAGCCATTAATTGCATTAGTTATTTGTTGTTGCTATGACAACAGTACCCGACAAAAACAACATAGGGAAGATGTCCCCACTCCACTCCCACCCCTGGCTCACAGTTTGAGGGAACAGTCTGTTACACGGAGTATGAGACAGCCAGTCATGTTGCTCTGGCTGTCAGGAAGCAGAGAGAAATGGATGCTGTGCTCATCTCACTCTCTTGTTTCATCTACTTCAGGATCTCAGCCCATTGAATGGCACTGCCCCTATTGAGGGTGGATCTTTTCAACTCAATTAGCCAATGCCAAAACTCCCTCATATAGACACACCCAGAGATTAGCCTATTAAGTGATTCTAGATCATGTCAAACTGATAATCAAGTTAAACTATTAACCTAACATGCCATGTTGATTATCTGTGGCCAGTGTGATGGCTCAGTGATTAAGAGAGCATTCTATTCTTCCATAGAACCTTTCTTCAGTTCCTAGAATCTACACTTGGCAGCTCTCAGCCACCTATAACTCCAGTACCAGGGGATTTGACTCTCTTGTGGATCCTATAGGAACCTGCAAACATATGGTGCACATATACACACTCGGACACACATGTACAAAACAAAAACAAATAAGAAATCAAGATGAAACACAATGGATTTTTCCTCCAATGAAAGATAATGAACAAAGCCTCATAGCATCTCGCCATTGCAAACAGTTAGCAATACAGTAAGTATGCTCTCTCACTTGCACTAACTATAGCCATTTCTCCTCCAGCCCCTTAGGGAATTAGCATGCACTTTTCAAATACAAATGATGGAAACCTACATAGTCAGAAAACTCAAGACATATTTCAGCCAGTGGATCCACACATGAGAACCAAAGGCAACGCTCAACAAACTGATGTTCTCTCTGTCTCTCTGTGTGTGTTTTAATTATATACACCAATCCATTGTACATGGCAGCATGCTAAAGAAAGAGCATTTTCATATATGTTATACATTTTGCCTATCCTCTGTCTCTTAGTCCCTTTCATTCCTCTAGACACTTTTGCTTCCCTTTTTCTGTTTGTATGAAATCCAGAACCCTATCCTCCACTCTCAAATGGGCAATGCAGTGAGACTTTTGCTGTGTACAGCAACCTGGGTGCTTTGCAAGCCAGGGAAAGTGTAGAGGGATCCGTGCCTGGCTGAAGGAGCATGCAGCGCTGAGTCAGAGCTCAACTATTTGGGAGATTCCATCCATCCCTCTGGAGGTTAGTAACTCAGAAAAGACAACCGGTTCTGGCCTCTGGTGATAAACAAGGGAAAGAACCCAAAACTCCATGGGATCCTGATGGATAAGACGAGCTCTAAGAAAAACTAATTTAAGCAGCTGGTAGGCTCCAGACAAAGGCAGTGTTGACAGATGTGTTGGGGCAAGGCTAATGACATGACTAGGCCAGGCTGTGCCTGGCATAACGGAGTCCATCCAGCTCCACCTACCCCACCCTTCATCTGAGTCAGCTTAAAGGCAAAGAGAGCAAAGCTCCCCCTTCTCTTCTGGGACATCCCCAGCCCACGAGAAGGGAAACCGCACTTAAGGTTTGAAACCAGCAGTGCAGATCCCACATGTGGGAAGTTAACCACTGATAACCATCCCTGGGGCACCTCAGGCAATCATGTGCAATTTAAAAACACATGCTGTAAACCCATATTTAAGGTTCATCAGAAGCTGCAAAGTAGCTGCATATAAACCATGGTTTCTGAACACTGGAGACTATAATCCCAGGAGACAGGGCATGTTGAAAATTAAGAACACAAAAGATCAGATGAAGCCAATTTGGCACTGATTCATGAAGACAAAACAAGCAATTGGAATAGCAGAGTATGTCGTGAGATTGCTGGCTGGAAATAGGCACCACCATCATCCACCTACTCTGATCTTTGTAGGGATTCCTCAATGGGTATGACAGGGCACATGGCCCATCCTTCGGGCTTAGCCATACACTACTATTTGTAGATCTGAACTAGAGACCTGGGAATAGAAAGAGTCACACTTGGTATCTACAGCAGAACTCTGCAGTGGCTACCATGCTCTGGCCTCTACACCTTTACTCAAAGACAGAAGCAATCCACACTGCTTCAGAGACTAGACCTGCTTCTCCCAGAAGTTGCTCATTCTCCCGTCCCTGGCTGATGGTAGGACCACTTATTAGTAAATATTGACTTTCAAAGATAGGCCATTGCCAGGAGACTCCACAGTTTCTGCCATCGTACAACAAGCTTCACAACAAGACCTGTGCTTAGTCTCTTGGCATAGGTTGGTCTTCACAAAGGGTATATTTAAGTAAAAGAGTGTAAAATTCTCCAAAAAAAAAGTGCTGTTTGGGTGTGTATGTTTGTTTTCCCATAACCTGTATATAACAGGCAGCTCCCAGCCTCAGTCATGATGACTTGAGATGAGGAGGATGGCCTTGCCCTCCCAACCCTCCTACCAGCTTCTTGTCTGTATTTAATTTCTGTTGTGAATTTAGTGTGTGTACACATACATATGTGCAAGTGTGCGCATGCACTCATGTGTGTGTGTGTGTGTGTGTGTGTGTGAACAATGGTGCACATGTGGAAGCTGGTAGACTGTGCAGGAGCCATTGCCCTCCTTCGATGAGGTGGGCCCAGGGGGTCAATCTCAGGTGAGGGCTATCACCTGCTCAGCCATCTCACTGGCCCTAACCTGTATTTTTGACTAATCCTTATTTGTGAATAAATAATAGATGAATCAATAAATCAATTTTCTGTACAAATCATCGATTCTTCCTATAACATTTTCCTATATCACTTTTGTTTCAAGTTTTCCTTTGTTGTTGTTATATCTTCTCCATGAAAGCAAGCCAACAAGGCTCTTGATACCTGAGTGTATCCAGCTGTAGAAGGGATCCTATATATTTAATTTTTACTCCTCTTCATAAAACTTGTAGTGTTTCCCACTGTTGCTAGAAACATCACTACCAAGACTTTGTACATTAAAAACAATATACATGTAAGTGCTCAAAATCAGAGTTGATAAAAAGAAGTCAAAGACCCTGAAGAATATATCATAACTTTCAGCTAAATGGTGTTTCCATGTGTGCATATATACACCTTTGCATATGCATGTGTGTGCATATGTGAGCATATACATGTGTGCATGTGTGTTCATGTATGGGTATGTGCGTATGTTTGCATCCACATGTAAGAGCATATGTGAATTTGTATCTCTCTGTATATACACATGTGCATGTGTGCTGCCCAAGTGTGCATCTACATGTGAGTGTGTGCACATGTGTTATACACCCTTTCTCCTTGTGGTAACCTTCCCTATGCAACGAGGGGAGAGCACATCTCTGTCCGTTTCAAAGCAGCAATTGTACACACCGCTTGCCATCATGGAGATCTGCACCCTGGCGTACAGGCCTTTGAGTTCTCGGCACCTCTGCGTGGATTCCTCCGAGATAAAGACAAGCTGAGCGTCTGTCTCACTAAGCATCTATAGGCTTGTAAACATCCTGGTCTAGACAATAATTAAAGTCAGAAATGTAACTTAATTAAAGCATGTCTCTTTGGAGCCCTGGGGGCCATTCCTCGTGCTCGCTACAAGTAGTGTTTATACAGGCTGTTCTGGGGTGTGCTTGGGGATATCCTGTTAGGACAGTCTCTTAAATTAAGTGTGAGAAATGGTTATGAAGCGGGGAGGTCTGGCAGGTTTAGGTGGGTGCAATAAAACAAAAGAGGATGCTTGTCTGAATACCCAAACACGGGTGTCAAAGATGACCACCATGGGATTAGTGATGGCTTTGTGGGCAGAGGCTGCCATACAAGCAAGAAGGAACTGGGTTTGGATCCTCACAATCTGTGTACTAAAACCTGGGCACAGTGGTTTGTAGAGGCAAGAAGTTCCCTGTGGTTTGCTGAACAGCCAGCATAGCATTCTTTCTTTTTTTTTTTTTTTT
>NC_034594.1:101332455-101346039 GCF_900095145.1 Mus pahari
CCTCCCCTCCCCCTCCCTCTCCCTCTCCCTCTCCTGGTTATAACTGTCAGTGTCTTAACTGTCATCTTTCCTTTTGTGTGGTGAGTATGTATGTACATGTGCATATTGATTGGTGCACTTGTGTGAGCAGGTCTGCATACACGTTCATGAACATACATGTGCAGGTTGGAGGAGCACCTCTGGTGTCCTTCCTCAGGAGTTGTCCACCTAGTTTTTTTGAGACAGACTTTCCCATTGGCCTGGGCCTCAATGAACAGGCTAGGCTGAGGGGCCAGTGAGTTCCAGGAGTCTTCTGACCTCCACCTTACCAGCACTGGGATTACAAGTTCATACCACTTCCAGCTTTGCCTGTGGATTCTGGGTATGACACTTGGGTCCTTGTGCCTCCATGGGAAGCCCGTTGCCAGCTGAGCCATCTCCTCAGCCCTGAACCCTCCTTTAGAATGTGCACCCTGGCCTTGTTAGAGATAGGTCAAGATTGGATCACAGAAGGATAATAGAAGCAGAATACAATGACATGGTAGAGTCAGACAACTGGACACAGGGTCAATAAACCAATAGTCAGAGCTCACCAGGATCATCAGGAAAACGAGGGTTCAGAGCCCCACTCCTCACTCTTCTCTGAGGTCTTGATCAATACAGAAGGTCTTGATCAATACATCAATATAGAAGCTCTTGATCAATATGTAAATATGAAGCAAAGACATGAAAAACTTCTTTCTCTTGTATAAAATCCTGCCCTGCCTGCCTCATAGGACTGTTGTAAAAGTCAAAGAATGATTAAGAAGGTGACCGATTAAAAACTAAATCAGTTGAACTTTTGTTTTACTAAATTACTAGATCACATGAACTTATAAAAGGAAAACTCTCTACCAATCCAAATTTTCTTAAGTCCCATTGAAAGAGTAAGCAGTGTATATGGACTATATGCTGTTGTATATGGACTATATGCTGTTTTTACCATCCACCCAACAAAAAGAGAGTAGAAAATAGTCAAAATATAGACCTACCTTAGTGATATTATCAACACTGCTGAGTTTAATGGAAGTCATGCAATGGAGAATTTCAACCAAATCCAGAGACTTTCATCTAACATCTAGTACAAGGATGAAGGTGATCCAATTATGAGAGGGATGTTCTCAAATCCAGGATGCTACCGGAGAGTTAATTGTTTAAAACCGAGCTCTCTCCCACTTCTTCTAGAACCTGACTTACAGAGTCACACATTCTTTGCCAGTATCAGCAGGGTCATCGGGGGTCACCAGAGGCCTGTTCGGCTACTTCAGCCCACATGATTGGACTGCACCTTGCTATGGAATGAAGTAGATTAAGGCAGTAGATTAACGTCACTAGGCTGGAAACTAAATGGAAGTCTCAGGTGATTGGCCAACATCCGGAACAATAAATTAAAGGTGGTGTTAAACTAGAGGTTAAGAGCTTAGACTCCGGCATTTGGGAGGTCACAGGATTAAATCTAACTCTACCACATACTTAGAAAAGCTATCTGACTAGGGAGAATCTCTACTTCCTTTTTCTAAATACCAATTCTTACTCTCTCTATGATCTTGTGTAGATTAGATAGGATAACTTGTGTATATGGCATGTGGTGTAGTACAGGGCTTATGATAAGGTCCCCGAAAATGATGACATCACCTAACAACTACCATGAGTAGCCTATCCATGAGCAGAGTGATGAACTTGACCTAGGTGGATAGACTTCACATAACCCAGGTGAGCCTAGTAGCTATAAGAGCATTTCCTACCAGAGACCTTTCTCAGGCGGAATGGTACATATAAATCTTTTTGGGTGTAACCTTTTATAAATTTTAGGTCTCTTGGGAGCATGCTAGTCACCAATACATGCCTCCACGGTAACAGAGCTCACCATGCATTCCCTGGCTTCTTGTATAAGCTGCAAACAAGACCAGCCCTCCAGCATTCCATCATCACCATAGATGGGGTAGGGGCTCATGAGGCCCTCCTCCCTGTGGAGGTATAAGCTGTTAACAGTTGCTGGGGAAGGGCAATCATATTCCACAGTAGTGTAGCCGCTAGCAAATACCCTTTTCGAGTAAATAAGCCCTAAATGACCCTATGGTCATCAAGCCACCTCTAATTAATTGTGAAGGGTCACATACAAAAGACGTGAAAATGGGAGGGGGACTTGCGAAGAGGGGGAGACTTACTAGGAGAGGAAATGGAGGAGAAGAGGGATAATGGGGGGACTTAGAACATTCTACATGTATGTGAAATTGTGAATATTCTACATGTATGTGAAACTTCAGAAGAGGTAATAAAATAAATCCAGTATGCATGGACTCACATGTCAGACACTGACCTAAGTTCTGCCCTGGGGTGGTGAAGGAGTGGCAGCTGTCCCTTCCCTAATAGGGACGGCATCCCAGCAGGGGAGGAGACAGGGAAGGCCACAGAAACTCCATCCTAATGCAGAAACTAAAAGAAATTAAGATGTTAGGGTTGAGGTTATTTATTTATTTACTTACTTATTTGTTTTTATTTTTAGGATTTTTGAAGGGGGTGCTTTTTGCTCCTGATGTCTGTTTTCTTGAGGCAGGGTCTTGCTATGGAGCCCAAGCTGCAATTTTCTGGGTCATGTTCTTGCTTTCTATTGAACTCTGAGACTCCAGGATGCTACTGTCCCACAAGTTAATGATATTGAGACAGGTATTGCCTGACTCTTTGTAGACTAAGTTTTATAGTGACATTCATTTTATCCAGGTGACCCTACAGCAACCTTAGAGGGTCAGAAGGCAGACTCCATGCAGACATGCAGCCTTCTGCTTGCTGTGACAAAACAGCAGAGGGAAATAACTTGCAAAGAAAAGTTTATTTATCTGAAGCTTTGGGGAGAGGGAAGAATAGGGAGAGATGGAAAGAAAGAAGTGAGAGAAGGGCGAAGGAGAAAAGAGGCAAAAGAATAAGAAGATGGGGAGAAGGAGGGGGAGGGAAAGGAGCAGGAGAAAAAGCAAGAGGGGGAGGAGGGAGGAGGAGGAAGGAGGAGGGAAAAGAAGCAGGAGGAGAGGGAGGAGAGGGAGAAGCATGAGGTGGAGGAGGAGGGGAGGAGCAGGTAGGGGAGGAGGAGGAGAGGAGGAGGGAGAAGCAAGAGGGAAGGAGGGAGGAGAAGCATGAGGTGGAGGAGGAGGGGGAGGAGCAGGTAGGGGAGGAGCAGAAGGGGGAGGAGGAGCAGGACAGTGAGAAGAGTAAAAAGGGACAAAGAAAGGAGAGAAGGGGAGAAGAAGGAAGGAGAGAGTGAGAACAAGAGGAGAGTAGGAGAAAACAGAAGAAAAGAGAGGGGGAGAGAGGGAAAATGAGAGGGAAGAAATAGAGAGAAGAGGGAAGGAGTGGGTAGAGACAAGAAGGGGAGAGAAACGTTGGGATATGTCACCAGTACTTCAGAATGTCCTAGAAAGCCTCACCTCTCACAGGCCCCACCCTCCTCTGCTGATATCACTTTGCAGGTGAGGCTTCAATCAAATGAACCTCTCAGAGCCTCTTTACCAAGATCACAGACTGCGCTCCGGCTGCTCAGCCTCTCACACAGCAAGAGCTCCTCCACAGAAGCCTTTACCGTAGTGGGAGAGAAGAAAGCAAAGGCAGAGTGGCCCCAGAGCTGGCCATGTGGCATCCGTGGTCCCAGCCCAGACACACAGGGAGAGTCTATCACCCTGTTCCCAGGCCTTCCCTTGGAGGTCTGCCCAGTGCCTGGCTCTCTCTGTGAGACTCCATTTGCCACCTAAAACCAGTTAGAAAATCTTTCCTTCTACTTAAACCAGCCCAAAGGGATCGTGGTGTCCATTACTGAATCAGACTGAAACAGAAATGTGGACCAGAGAGATAAGGAAGTAGCAAAGGGAGTGGTAACAAGGGGAGCATTGAGAGTAACAAGTACAGGGAGAAGAGCTGATGGGAGGGCCGACGACCTGGCTCAGTGGATTGAGGGGCTTGCTGCCAAATCTGACAACCTGAGTTCAATTCCCAGGAAAGAATCAATTCCCATATATGGTCCTCTGACCTCCACATACCTGCCACGGCACAAGTGATTCCTCATAATACACACACACACACACACACACACACACACACACACACAATAAGTGTTAAAAGGAGTAACTGTGAGATAAAAGAAAAATTTGAGATGAAGTGGCCGAAAAGCTTAATTGATGCTGTGAGTGTATGTGTATGTCCATATATGTGTAAGTGGGTGTGTACTTGTATGTATGTATTTATACTTGTATGTATACATGTGTGCTTGTTCCCGGGACTAGCTGCATGTGGAGACCTGAGCATAGCCTTGGCTGTTATTAATAAGATGCTATGCACCTTGCATTGGAACTCCCTGGAGATTAATAAGATGCTATGCACCACTGCCCTGGAACTCAGCAAGCAGGCTATGCTGACAGGTTAGTTGATCCCAGGGATTCTCCTGCCTCCAGACTCCCAGGACTGGAATTATAAGTAGTACCAATACTTCCAGCTTTTGTTGTTGCTTTCTGTGTTGGTTTGGGAATCTGAACTCAGGTACTTATTATTGCAAGGAACACACTTAAGTGACTGAGAAATTGCCCCACTCCTGTGAAGTCAATTTTGACAGAGAATCCCACAAAGAGGTCTCCAGGAAGAGCTAACATCAATGGCTAAGGCTCCAAAGGAAATCTATTCCTTGGTGTACAGAAGAACATGACTTGGGACAGTGACAGCAGAACCTTGAGCAGAGCACAGAGTCCCTTGAAGTTGGCACACAGACTCATGCCACTCTCTACACAACTTCCTGTTGACTACTAGATCAGTGCAACTAGACTGGGTTTCTCTGTGTAGCCCTGGCTATCCTGGAACTCACTCTGTAGACCAGGCTGGCCTTGAACTCAGAAATCCACCTGCCTCTGCCTCCCAAGTGCTGGGATCAAAGGTGTGTGCCACCACTGCCCAGCATCTAAAATATTTCTATCGCTGGATTAAAATAATCCATCAGAGAACAAGTTAGGGAAGGAAGTCTCACAGTTCCAGGGTCACTCAGTCCATCAAGCCTGGGAAGGCAGGAGCTAAGGTTTGCCTGACAGGAGGCAGAGAGATCAAATTTCATCCACACACAGGAAGCAAAGAGAACAGGAAGTGGAGTCAGGCTGTAAGACTTCAATGCCCACCTCCCCAGTGATGTATTTTCTCCAGCAGCCTCTGCCTCCTAAAGGCTCCATAACCTTTGCAAACAGCTTCACCAGCTGAGACCAAGGATTCAGACTTGTGAGTCTATAGGGAAGGTTGCATTTTCAAACCACAGCACTGTGTGAAAAGCCAGGTGTTGTGACAGAAAAACATCTGAAACCCTAGTAACAATAAGACAGGGGACAGGGGTAGGAAGATCCCTGGATTTTTTTCTGTGGTGACCAAGTTCCACACCAGTGAGAGACTCTGTCTCAAAATTGAAAAGGTAGAAGATGCTTGAGAAACAACATCCAACTTTCAGTTCCTGGGCCCCTCACATGTGCACTGTACAGGCGTACACTCATACACTCACACATACATGGACACACAGAGTGAAAGAAAGAGGGAGGGATGGAGGGAGGGAGGAAGAGAGCGCGAGCTCATCGATTTTACAGAGCCACAATATTGAAGCAGTATTTGAATCACATTTTATAAAAATGACCCACCCCTACACATCACAGAATGGAAATTTAAATCAAGACGTATGCTGGCCGACAGGTAGGTCAAGAAGCATGGTTCTCTATGCCTAGCCTCTCTGACTTTTCCTGCAGTTAGTAGGTATTCTCAGATCTGTGTGACCACAGTGACTCAACTCTGCTGGAACAGCTCAGAAGAAGCCACAGACAGTAAGTCAACAAACAGGTGTGGCTGTCTTCCAATAAAACTTTATCCACACAAAAACACAGTGGGCAGGTTTTTGCCTGATTTGTAGCTTGTCAATTCCTGTGCTAAGCTGAGGGAAGGAGAGTGGGCTTGACTTGAAGACAATCAAACCACCTGCCCGATCGGGAAGCTCTATCTTTCACTTCATCTTCCTCGTCACTGTTCAAGTATATTAGTAAAACCTTTGTGACTTGGTCCCTTCTTCAGAAAGGTGGTTGGAGCTCCCCCCAGCTCTCATGGAACAATGCTGACAGAAGTCCCTGCCCATAGAGAATATGCATCTGTAGAATGCTCATCCACAAATAGGACATCTATATCTCACTCATGGCCCAAGGCTCATGGACCATTTAGGAAGAAGGATTAAAAAGACTATCAGAGCCAAAGATTGGGAAGGACCAGACTGGAGTTGTCTTCTGAGCATGACAGAACTGCTATACTCATCAATTTACAACAGCCTCGTTTACCTGCACAAGAGCTGTACAAGATCAAGGTAACCAATACTCCAGCATGGAGGGATGATGGACTCTAGTGGCAGATAATGGCTTTTAGGGGAGGGGGAAGACTTGTGTGTGTATGTGTGTGTGTGTGTGTGTGTGTGTGTGTGTGCGCATATGTGCATGTGTGTATATGTGTGTGCATGAACCTATGTGTGTATGTGTAAATGTGTGATGTTGTTGTTGAAAGTGTAGCCCCTGGTAAGTCAGTGTGCACTAGTGAACATCCCCACCTGCATGGGTATATGGGTAATTCAAACTGAATCTGCTAGCTCACTTTTGTAGAAAGAAAAAGAGCTGGGGGCTAGAGCATTGGCCCAGTGACTAAGAGCACTAATAGCTAAGAAATCACTCTTGTAGATGGCCTAGATTCTATTCCCAGCACCCACAAGCATCCAATTCCAGTTCCAGGGGATATGAAGCCTTCTTCTGACCTCTGTTTGCACTGGCATATATGTGGTGCAGACAAAACAGGGCTATATACATAAAAATAAATAGAATCTCTTTTTCTAAAGTGGGTATGTGAGAGCCAGGCAGTGGTGGTGCACACCTTTAATCCAAGCACTTGCGTGTGGGGGGGGAAGGGGGAGAGCAGAGGCAGGCAGATCTCTGAGTTCAAGGTCAGCCTTGTCTACAAAGTGAGTTCTGGGACAACAGAAAAACCCTGTCCAAAAAAATAAAAAATAAAAAATGTGTGTGTTTGGGAGGAGAGACAGGGCATAAGGGTGAATCTGAAAGAACCCTAAGAGAGGAAACAGAGGTTCACTCTATGCCTGTATGAAATACTCAATAAATAATACAAGTATTATTTTAAAAAAAAAAAAAAGGTATACCTGCATATGGAATATATGTCTAAAAGCAGAGTCACCCAGGAATATATGACTTTCTCCCCACCTTCCAGGAACCAGAGGTACCCCCTCATTCTGCTCTGGTGAGTAACTCAGTGTCTGGAGAGGCCATTCACTCTCAGGGACCTGCCAATCGATCCGTAGATCACCTTGCCAATCCATTGCCCAAGGTCTTTCTTCCCATTATTCAACACAAAGTTGCATTTGGGTCCATATGGACTTCTGAGGCCATTTCCTGTCTCACTGTGTGTGTGTGTGTGTGTGTGTGTGTGTGCGTGTGTGTGTGTGTGTGTGTGTGGTAGGAAGAGTCTGGAATCATTGTATTGGGACAGGCACAGGTCACAGGTAGCTGTGTTTTCCCTCCAGGTTCTGGCACTGCCAGAGGCAGGGAAGCTATCTGTGTTCACGAATGTCTCTATTCACCCAACACCTCTATCATAAACAGAGCTCTATGTGCACATATAGCAAAGTGACTGCCTTCCCACAGGGAACCCAAAGTCCTTTGTTCATGAGAGGATGGACTTTCTCCACTGGGTCCATTCAATGGGTAGAGAGCTGAGTCAGGTTTTTTCCTGAAACTTCTTCTATTCAGTATTTCCTTCATTGACTTGCACCACTCTTAATGGGTAAAACTTTGCTGTTGCAAGATCCCTTAAAATACCCCTCCCGGGGCCAACTGCTGTTTATCTTGGCAGCAGGTAGCTCCAAAAAATTTGGAAAGTCTCTACTTGGCATGGGCTCTGAGCTACTGGCACGTTAGAGATTAATAAAGCACATTTAGCAGCGCTCAGGTCGCTGCAACACAATCCCTCACCGTGAAACGTGCGAGATTCTTTGTTCATGGCGAACAAAGTCGAAGCCAGAATGAGTCAACCATGACAACCAGAGATAGGAAACAGTCAAGATCCTTGAACATCTTTCATCTGGCAACTGGTGGGTAGGAATTGATGCCCAGTGCTCAATTATACATCTGCTTGTTGTTCTCAGCTGTATGAACTGGGCAGGGGCGTGGGACCCCTGAGCTGGGAGCTGACTGAACAGCAGCGCCAAGATATCTGGGCTGTACCTGTTTCCTTGAAGCCCAAGAAAAGCGTGAAATGAAAAGACAGCCCGTGAAGGAACATCTCCAGAAGTAGAAAAAAGAATCAAGATTTACCAAGACATTTCCAAACATTTTGGCTTTTCTTTAGGAAAGCAAAATGCTTAGGCTTGTTTGGATATTAGCTTAAGGGGGGGGGGGGGGAACCAAGCAAACTTTGCTCGATTGTACAGGTGTGGCGCTGGTAGCCCAGGAAGGAGACAACAGCGACAAGAAATGGGAACTAAAACTCAAACAGGCATTAGACGAGCAATTACAGGTTCCGAGGAGGAAGCAATTCACTGTGAAACCCCACACACCTGGATTCTCGCAAAGCAAGCACTGGAAGGAAATAGCAGGGAGCCACACGTGGAAAGGCACCCCGGTGAGTGCCAACGCAGCCTCCACGTGCTGAGCGATGCCTGGATGTATTTACAGAGTGACTCCTCCTCGGAGTCCTCCAGAAAAATCACACAGACCTGCAAATCAGAGGTCCAGACCACTGCGCTGCCCCTACTGAGCACAGTAACCTTAATTCTCCACATCAAAGTCCACACGCAGTGGGACAAAAAGCGAAGCAAAGAAAAGTTCTATCCTTACCTAAAAGGCATAGCAGACAGGCCAGCTGGTTGCTCCTCCACTGTTAGCCTGCTCCCCTGTTCTGTCTCATTCCATCCAACGTCCTAGTGCTATCCAGGAGGGCTCCTGGGGGGTTCTCGGATCTTCCTGTAGGAGTTTTTGATCACTGGCTTGCTTAACAAACACGCCTGTGTTCTGCGGGTGTTTGAATGCAGTACCACACTGGGCACCCGGCCAACACTCAGCTTCCACAGGCAACAAGAGAGAGAAAAACTCACACCCTCCCCAACAGGCTTCCCTCCTTGGTGTCTTTTAAGGTGGGGATCCAGGTGTCATCTCTGGGTGGAGGGAAGCGTGAGAGGTACCCTTTTCTGACTTCGCCCCTGCCTTGTGGGAGCCCCAAAGTTTGTTTTTCTATCTCACTGCCCTGAAGTTCTCCTCGCGATCGGGATCGCCCGGCTTGCCTTTCCACCAGCTGCACTTTAAATGTATTTTAATTGGCTGGAATGTCGAAAGAATCTATTTGGCAGTCGTTTACATGGGACGCACGCCCAGGGCAGCTGAAAAGAGGCCCCAGAAGCGGACGATTACTTCATCAAAAGCGGCAGTTTGAATAGCACTGACTCCTACAGAACTACAAGGAACGGAGTTCTATAGCCAAGATGGAATAATTAATAATTTGTGGAGAAAATTCTTCATTCATCTAAAAAAAGCCAAAACGAAGGGGGGGGGGGGAATCCCTGCAGGTAGGAGAGTTCTTTCTGAAAGGGGTGATTTATTAGGGCCCCTGTTCTGCTCTCTACAAACATTGATTTTGTATAGCCTTACAGGAGGGACAAATGCAGAATTTGGTTTGCCTGAAAAGTTAGATCAAGTAATTTTCACTTTCAAAGAGCCCCTGAGATGCATAGCACTTTCCCGCCCTCATACATTAGCCAGAATCCACAGTAGATAGTTTCCTGAGTGAAAGACAATTGCTCAAGTTCTTTCTTTCTCTTGGTTGGTTGGTGACCTCTCAGCTAGATCCAGCTTCAAATAAATTCACCGTGAATCAAAATAGATAATCATCACCGCGCAGTATTTATAAGCCTGATTAGAATATAAAATATTACAAGTGAAGAAGGGTCTGGTAGATGGCTTGGATGGGTCAGACCACTTGCTACGCAAGCATTAGGGCCTGGGTTCAAATCTTTAGAAGACACATTAAAAAGCCGGGTGTGGTTCTGTACACCTCTAATCTCAGTTGGAGGGGAGCTGGGGCTCTCTGGCTGCCCCATGTCACGAGATGAAAGCAGAAAGGGGTACAGGAGAGCTCCCAGTTTCTTTCTCTGGCCTCTGCGTGTATATGGGCATGCATATACTCACACAAATGTGAGTGTGAACTCTCACATATACATACAAAAAAATGTTACTCAAAAATGATAGCTTAGGCATATTATGACATTAAACAGTAGATAACAAACACTTATGCATAAATGTCTCAAAAATAGAATAACAAAGCAAGCCATAAGTCAGATAAAGCAATAGATAAATGGAAGCGCCTTCACATTTTTCTAGACTGCTGATTTTCCAGGAGGTTGATTTACTGGTGTATCGCACGTGGGCTTACAGATTTAAAAAGTCCCAGGCTTTCTGGGTTGCCCTAATGATCTCTCTCCTTCAGCGCACCTGCCTTTAGTGGGGTACCCAGAACAAGGCAAGCACCCCAAGTTTTCCTCCCCATGGAAAATGTGAGCCAGGAAACACTGACACATTCATTACTCTGCCTTTCCTTCATGTTAATAAAACTGTCTGTGGTTCTCAACAAGACGGAACATGAGGAAGGGTGATGGATGTGTGCGTTCAGGACGGTTTGTTGAACTGCTCAGAGGCAAAACCCAGCACACCGGGAAGCTAAAGAGAAGGTTGGAAGAGAGGACTGGGCCAGCCTCGTGGATATGTGATCTTTATAGCCCTGTAGAGTCCTGTTCCCTGCAGGGGCTTGTGTGTGTGTGTGTGTTAATGTGCTCTCTTTTAACATCATTCTTACATCACACTTATTTGTTCATTTTGTGTGTACACATGGAGGTCAGAAGACAACTTGAGGATGCCAGTTCTCTCCTTCCAGCGTGTGGGTCCCAGGATCAGATTCATCAGGCTCAGCAAGTGCTTTTACCTGATGACCCGTCTCCCAGGCTCTTCTTTGGTCATTCTTGACTTCTTAACTGAACAAGGGACCCTGTGATTTCACTTTGCTTTGGGACTGAAAGACAGGCAGCTACACCTGAGAGGAACAGTAGCCAACTATGAGGTTAAACACAGGATTGATATTTTAAAACAGGGAAGAGCCTACTACAGTGTACATGACAAGTGCCTTCCATACCTTTGCCTTACTCAATGCGTTGTTGCTAGGTGGGCAGAGGTCTAAGATGGAGAGTGCCTCCCCACCCCCACAATCATGGGGAAGATGGTGATCTATGAGTTGCATGCTGTTTACACTGGTTGAATGCATCGCCGCACTGCATCTGGTAGGTTCGGAGAGTCTTTGTCACCGTACAGTCAGTTCTCACTGAGTTTTCTATGAGCAGAAAGACCTACTGCAACCAGCCATCTTCTTTTTCCAAATTAACTTAAAGTTAACTGTGGTTAACTTTGCCAAACCCAAACTCACCACTGGCCCACCACTGTGAATTGCAATAACTCTCAAGCTCTTCAGGGAGCAGGAACCCCTGGAGTGCTCTCCAGGACCTGAAGTCTGGGTGGTAGCCTTCCTTGGTTTATCAGAAGGCACACGGAAAACCTTATCTCTCTGTAAGAGAGGAGCTTGCTCTCTGATGTCAAGCACTTCCCGTCTCTGCTATCTTGAGTCTGTTACCTGAACTTCTAAATGTTTGGCCTCGGTGTTTAATAAGCAAACAGATCAGCATTCCAGAAGGAGAATTTTAGAGATTAACCGATTCTATTATTTTTTAAAGGACATTTGAAGCAAGAAAATAATCACACACAGGCACGTACACGCATGTGTACACACGCACAGGGACATCCGCATATACATTTGCTCACAGAATTGAGTTTGTATGCATATGCTTTCTTTTGCCATGCATGTTCCTACTTTGTGTCTCTTTGTGTACATGTTCAGTTGTACATGCATGTTGTGTGCATGTAGAGGCCAAAGGTCAACATGAGTCATTTCCTCAATTGCTCTCAGCCTTAATTTTTGAAACAGGATCTCAGGGTCACTGAACCTAGGACTCACAGACTCCATTAGACTGGTTGACCAGTGTGGTGGTTTTAATATGAAATGATGTGCTTTGGTTTGGGCATCTGAACACTTGGTCCTCAGTTGCTGATACTGTTTCGGGAAGCTTAGGAGATACAGCCTGGCAGGAGGAAGTATGTCACTGGGGGTAGAAGTGGAAGAAGGGGTATGTAAATGATATAAATACACTACTTATGTAAGAAATTCTTAAAAAAAAAAAACAAAAAACAAAAAAAACTAACAGAAATTAACCAGAACAGGAACACAGATGATTATTCTAGATGCTACTTGTGCTGCTGTGGTGTAAACAGTATTTATCCTCCTTTGGCAGATTTATAAGATAAAGATCTGCCCAAACTACTCACATTGTCACTCCCAGGAATTGGTGGGGCAGGGATTTAAACTCTACTCCCGGATATTTTCTTTCCTACAACTACCCACCTGGCAAAATCAAGTCAAGGAACAGAAAACAATTGGCTCCTTGGGAGAGCCTCTTTAGCCCCCAAATTTAGTGTAGATATAGGTCAGTGAATCTGGGCAAAGACAAGAGATTGGTCTGGGAGACTCTGGAAGTGAGAGGAAAGATGAAGGGGAAGATAGAAGAGATGTGGGTTGGGGGAGGGAAGGAAAGAGAGGGAGAAAAGGGAGAGGGAAGGAGACAAGGGAGGGAAGGGGAAAGGAGAGAGAGAGGGAAGGAAGAAGAGGAAGGGAGAGGAGAGGGACGGGGAGAGTGACAAGAAGAGTGACTTTAGGTGTTCCTCGCATTCAGAAATGGTGTTTTAAAGCCTCCATATCTAAAAGAAGTGTTTCAGAAGACTAGGGGTAAAGTAGCAGCCCACCAATGTGTTGGAAAATCAAAGCAGATTCACCACATTTACATATGTACTGCAGCTGCTGTCTTCAAATACAGTCTTATCATTTCCGTGCTATCTTGACCTTTGGAGACTTCACCAAAATCCCAGTGACAAAATGGTTAGTGCACAGCTTTGGAATTTGTTCTTGCTAAGCACACTTCCTGATTATTGTTGCATGCAATCATGATGAGACCTTACATCCTCCAAAAACCATATCCATGCATTGCTGAGACACAGGTCAACAGATTTCAGGAGACAAGCCACACGAGGTGTTTTTTCTGGGGCAGGCCGTGGTCCAAGTCCTGAGATGGATTCGCTCTTTGGAAGCGCGGTGATTACCAAGATTTTAAAGATGGAAGAATGGGGACACAGAGATTGGACTTGCCTTCTAGCTTCCAAACACTGGTCTCCTGCCACTCACAGCAGCCCACTGCCCTGAGCTTTGCGGCAAGCCACTGAGAAGAAGCTCGGCTCACCTTCGTACCTCCCTGATTGTTCGGTATTTTCTACAATGGTCAGGAGTGTTTTCCTTTCTCTCAACACAGGTCTGCAAGAGGCCAAGTTTGACAGAGGAGTTTTAAAAGTTTTTCTTGGCTTATTTGGGGGGGGG
>NC_034594.1:101346085-101399495 GCF_900095145.1 Mus pahari
AAACTTAGGGGAGTTGCTTATGTTTCCAGGTCATAGTCCATTGAAGGAAGTCAAGTGAGGAACTTGAAGGTAGGGCTGCTATTCCACACAGCATTGTCTCTGACCAAGGAACTCAATGAAGTGCAACCAAAAGAATGCTGCCTAAAAGAAGTTGGCTTTCATAATACAGCAGCCCTGATGGCATGGACATGGAGGAGCTGGGTCCAAGAGCATGAGATCAGGAGAGCTGATCCCACCCCTGCAGCACTGGGTGAGCTAGACTGGGCAGTGTTAGAGAGCTGGTCTTAGTGGTGTGGGTACATAAGAGCTGGTGGGCTGACTAACTCAGCTACCACCAAGGCCTGGATCCAGGGCTT
Organism: Mus pahari; assembly: GCF_900095145.1. Taxonomy (NCBI): domain Eukaryota; kingdom Metazoa; phylum Chordata; class Mammalia; order Rodentia; family Muridae; genus Mus; species Mus pahari. The sequence continues at coordinate 101,346,442 of NC_034594.1, forward strand.
TGAGTTGGCTCACCCCAACGTCTACCCCATGGATGAACTGCTGTAGTACATGAAGAGGCCAGTCCTGTACAACTAAAGCTGCAGGATCTCCATGATACAGGGCAACAACAGGATATTAAAGAGGAGTCCTGGTGAGGATCCAGTATTGGTAGTGTAGCAGAGAAATCTCAGTGCATTGTTACACCTTCCCAGGCAGAGTCTTTAGGAAGAGCTTTGGGGTCTGACTCTTCTTCCTGTTAATTCCCTTAATCCAGGGATAATGGTGGAAGAGAAGAGGAATTACCACAAGTACAGGCTATGCACTGTGGGGTATCCTCACAGTTTACCACCTCAGCACTACTGATACAGTGGTAATCCATCGCCTCTCTGAGTAAAAGCCAGCTGTCAAGGCAAAGCAGACAGTGCCTTTAGGTGTGGCTAAGTGTAAAGAAGAGTACCACCTTCTGCTGCACGCGGTCCTCTTGGACAGAATGGAAGGGTGCTTCCCTGCCCCCCACAGAGAACACATATGGGAGAGAGAAAGTTTTGAGCAGTTGATTAAACTGAAAGGATGTCTTGAGAGAAACTCAGGCCAAAAGCCCCTCTCTTCTGTGTTGCTTCCTCTTCCACAGGTAACTAATTCTAGGACTCTCCCAGACCCACAGGCTAGTATTTTGTGGAGGTCTAAAAAGCTTGGGAAATAGCTAAGTCATGTTCTCTAGGCAACACAAGTGTATAAAACCCCACAATTCCAAGACAGTGTGTATATTCATATATATGTATGTATGTACATCTATTGCATAATATTGCATATGTATTTCATTATACACACACATGCATATATTTGTTCCTATGTATCCATATTCTTGTATGTACATTCTCTTGTGTGCATATTTGTGGGTATGTGGGTTTGTGAACATGTTTTTATGATTACATGCACATGTATGTGAATGTGTGTAGAGACCAGAGCACAAGCTTGGTCTCCTTTAATCAATGCCTCTCCACTTTGCTTTTTGAGATAGAGCCTCTCACTGGCTTGGAGATCCTTGAATAAACTAGAATATTGGCTAGTGAACCACAGGTTTCTGTCTCCTTCTGTTTCCTCAGGGCTGGAATTCTAAACATGACTTTTTACATGGGTTCTAAAGATTGAACTCAGGTTGTCATGCTTGCACAAGTCCTTTACTGAGTTAGCCATCCTGAACCCCCTCCCCCGATTCCCTACTTCCTAAGGTTCTTTCTCTCTCTCTTTCTCCCTTCCCGCCCCCCAGGACAAGTTCTGTCTTGAACTTGTTCACACACAAAGAAAAGTGAAAGTCTAAACAAATAAACAAAACCAACAAGACAAAACTGCCAAAATGAAGCAAAAATCCACAAGGGGGTGGCAGGGGTGGTGCTTGTAGGGAACATGGCCTTGGTTTTGTGTTGACCAGCTACTTCTGGGTATGGGGCTGTTCTGGAGTGTGGTTGATAGACCCAGTGACACTCCTTTGGAGAAAGATGGTTTTCCCTTTGCCAGCGGTGTCAATTGCAAATAGCTTCCTGGTCAGGAGTGGAAGGGACCCTGTATCCACTTCCTCCTCTGTGTGCTGGACCCCATCTGTCTTGAACTTGTGCAAGCCTTTTGCATGCTGCCAATCTCTGTGAGTTGAAATGTGACTCAGTCCTGTTGTGTCTGGAAGGCATTTTTTCCTTGGGGGATTATCCACCATTTCTGGGTTTTACAATCTTTCTGTCTCCTCTCCACATGAACAGGGGTTGGGGGGAACTGGGGGAGGGAACAAAGGGGATAACACTGACGAAGACTGAGCGCTCCAAACTCTCTCGCTCTCTGCACATTGATCTCTGAATTTGATCCCCAGAACGCATGTACAAAGCCTGGGCACGGTAGTATGAACTGTAATCTCAGCACTGGGGAGGTAAAGACAGGTGGATCCCTGAGATTTGTTGGTGACTCCCAGGACCTAGTGAAAGATTCTATCTCAAAGACTAAGAGGTCAGCTACTGAGGAATGACACCTGAGGCTGATGTCTGGCCTCCATGCAGGAAGCTTCGCACACAAGCATACACCCTCAAATCTCTACACACACACACACACACACACACACACACACACACACACACACACACCGTAGGTGGTACCATTTCAATGTTTGGGGGGGGGTATTTGAACAAGGGGTGAATGAATCCTAACTCTGCTTGAAAAAAAATAAGGAAACAGTCAGCCATTAACAAGCCAGTGTGAGAAACTTTTAACTCAACACAGTAATGATTAAATGTAATCAAAGGATGGTGAATTATCTTTTCAAAAAAAATTATAACTATTTATACAAAGCAGGAGAAATAAGTACAGTTTTATATTAATATCAGTGGTTGTACTTAAAAACCTTGCTCTTCCACAGCTGTCACGGAGAAAGGGCCTTTCCATCACCTCCCCCATTATTCATTTTTCAATATCCGTCTTCCCTCTTATCTACTTTTGTTCCTTTTAATAACATTTCAGGGAAAGGCATTTAGGGAGAACAGACCATGGAACTTCACAGAAGAAAGAAGAAAGGAAGGAAGAAGGAAGCAAGGAAAGCTGAAATCAAGCCCAGACAGACAAGAGCTGTTTTGAATGTGTTCATGGATGGTATATGTGCATATGTTGCAGTGTTGTAAAATATGTGGGAGTGCCCTCCAAGGGATGAGGACATTGGATCCCCAGTGATCCTCTGGTTTTAGGGAACCCTCGATCCTCTGGGAGAGCAGCAAGTGTTCTTAACCACTGAGTTATCTCTCTAGCATCTAGAGTGAATTTTTAACTATGTAAGTATGGGAACTAAAGGAAACAGATAGTTCAGAGCCAGTACAGTGATCTGGGGAAAATGAGTAATGAATTTTTCGTTGGTTATGTATCGGTTTTGTCAAAACAACAAACAAAAGCAAAACAAACAAACAACGAAAACCAAACAAACAAACAAACAAAACAGCTGAGCTGAACAGGTACAAGAAGAACATATAGTCATAGCAGAAAACAAAGATTTGATGGGATGGGTGGGGCATTCAGTGCAGGGACAACAACAGACACAAATGCTAGCAAAGAGCAAATCCATCAATGGAGGACTGACGGGGAAGGCTCTTGCTTCAAAGCCTAGGGTCGCAATATTGAGTGGTGATTATAGGGCATCACTTGATGGTTAGGTCCTTTTTTCTCCATCAGAGCTTTGAAAAAAAAAAAACGTTTTCGATGGAAATGTTCTCAGGAATGACCACCAAAAAAATTACAAAGGATTTTGGCCAGTGTTGCAGAGTGCCCCCAATTAATCTGTGGGGAAATTATGCCCCCTTAAGAAAAGAAAAAAAAAAGTATCCATTTAGAAAACATAAAAGCCTCGAGCTCTGAGATCTAGCAGCTAGTGTGGCAGGGTTCTGTTTAAACCAACACAGTTGGTCCTAACTCTTTCTAATTTCCAGGTAAGCACGCATGGTCTTGGAGCCTGCAGTCCTTGTGCTTCCATTTCCTTCATAGTATAGGCACACTGCACAAACAAGCACACACACTCTACCCACAGCATGATAGGCACTGCTCTGTGTGTGTGTGTGTGTGTTGTGTGTGTCACTGTCTCTCTCTCCCTCCCTCTCTCTTCCCCCTTCTCTCCTCTCTCCTCCATTTCTCTCTCAACAAACAAATATTGTCCTGAATGTGTGTCAGTCTCTTTATGAGTATGTGAGTATGGACACATATGTGTCACTGCTCATATGTGAGGGTCGAAGGACAACTTCAAGTGTCTTTCCCACCTCCCACATTGTTTGCAACCAAATCTCATCTTTGTCTTTTCACCCATGAGTTTCTGGGGTTTCTCCTTCCTGTCTCTAGCTTCCATTCCTCTGACAGAACACTGACTGGGGCTCTAAGTGCACACTGGAGTTACACACAAACACCATGGAATTTTACTTTACCTGGGCTCTGATCTCAGGTCCTTGTGCTCACACAGCAAGCACCTTTCCCAGTGTGCTGCCTTTCCAGCCCATTATGAGATTTTTCAAAGACTATTTTAGTAGTTCAACTATGCAGTCCTGGAGCATACACTCGATAGATATCATGGATAAACATTGGCTGGTCCTTCTTAACTCTCTCTAGTTACTCTGTCTAATTTAATGCTTGGTATCAGAAGAAAATATGTCTGGACAGTTTATTTTCCCTCAAGGAAGGATGACAACAGAACAGCGAGGCATCCTAATCTATCCCTTGAAGCATCCTCAGCTTTATGCTATGCTGGAAGCTCAAGGACCTAGGCATGTTCCCCACATTCTAGTCAACTTCAGTTTTCCTTTAATGTCATGGTCTTCGCAGCTCCACATCTCAACTGAGTCTATGGCTTCCATGCAGGAGCTCTCAGTAATTCAGCAGTGCCTGCCAATTCTTCTAGGTCTCCTGCCTTAGTTTCCTCTCTGTAGCCATGATAAAAACACCCTGTCTAAAAGTAGCTCAAGGTAGAAAGGATTTTTCTTAGCTCACAGTTTCTGGTTACAGCCCATCGTGGCAGGAAAGTCTCAGGAGCCAGAGCCTAAAGCAAATAGTGCATCCAGGTAAGATCTGAGAGAAGCAAATGCATGTGTGCTCAGTGTTCAGCTAGCTTCTGCTATCCTGTACAGCCCAAGACCCCAAACCAGGGAATGGTAGTATCCACTTTGAGGTTGTGTCTTCCCACAACAATTAGGGCAATCAAGAAAACCTCCTGCAGATACTCCCGCTGGCTAGCCTGATCCAGACAATCCCTCGCTGACAGTTTCTTACCACGTGATGCCAGGCCATGTCAAGTTGGCAATTCAAAGTAGCCATTACAGCTTTTCAAACTTGTCAAATGCCATGCTGCTCTCCTTGCCTCTGCTAAGGGGTTAGTGTAGTCATCCATCTAGTCGTTGTGCAAAGATTCATTGACATGTATTCTGTAGGGTGACAGACACTTTGGGAAGCTCAGAGAGCTTTGGTCTTTGCCTTCAAAGAGATGAGAAAATCAATGGCAAAGAGTCTGTAACAAGTGCTATAAATGCAATCAGAACATTTGGCTTCTTCCTGCTTTTGAAGTTTCTATTCCTTTCTGTGCCTTTTTATGAGACTCAGCATATTCTTTCTCCACGTATAGTAGGCACACTCTCCTCTCTTTACACTCTGATTGGTACATAGCTTGATTGAAGCCAGTGAATACATCATTTATTCCAAAGATCATCAGGGCAACTTCAAGCTCAGAATCTCCCTAGACGACTAAGAAATAGTTAGGTACTGAGTTCCTGAATCCTGCCATGTCCTGAGTTATGATCATATTCTGTTCATGAGAAAAAAATCTGAGGAGTTAATCACTAAGAGAACCAAAAGTCTATTTCTTCATTATTTGATCTCTGTGTGAATGTGTGTGTGTGTGTGTGTGTGTGTGTGTGTGTGTGCATGCATAGACATGTACATGTGAACATCAAAAGGCCACTTGCAGAAGACTGTTCTCCCGGACTTTGTGCTCTTGGAGATCAAACACAAGTCATCAGGCTTATCAGAAGGAGCCACCCACTGAGCTGTCTCACCTGCCCTCCACCTTGTGTTTTGAGACAAGGTCTACTTGTGCTCATCCTTGAGTTCACCAAGTCAGCTCTTCTAACTGACCAGCGAGCCCCATGACTCCCTTGTTTTTTTTTAATCTTCCAAGTCCTGGAATTAGGGATCTACACCTTCACACCTGACCTTTTTCTGTGGGTCCTGAGGATTGAACATGGGTCCTTATGTTTGCAGTGCAAGCACTTTATCAATGGAGCCATCTCCTCAGCCACTACACAGAGTTCTTTGCAGCCAGTAGATGGCAAATTGTAGCCATACTCACACATGCGGTGGAACAAGGGAAAATTGGAAGTTTGGGGACTCATAAACCATTGCCAAATCAAGGCAGAGATCAAGAGTGACATGATTCTCTGCTTCTAGTCCTCACAGCCCTGATGAACTGTACCTGCTAAAAGGAGACTACTCCATGCAGAGTTTTGGATGCAAATATCCAGTTTCCACGCTTTGGGTATCAGTGTTAATGTACATAAAGAGAAAGAGAACCATTTTGGCTCTTTGAGGAGTGCCACGTCAATGACTAGAAATGAACTAATGAGAACTTTAAACAGAAATCCATATACTCTAAAAGAGATGATTACGGGAGTGACTTAAATGTTTACTTTTATTTTAAATTATGTGTAGATGTGTGTTTGTGTGGAAGTTTGTGGTAAGAATGCAGAGTCCACAGAAGCCAAGAGAGGCTATTAGATCCTCTGGAACAGGAGTTAAAGTGATTGTGAGCCATCCAATGTTGGTTCTGGGAACATGTTCTGAATCATCCCTCCAGGACCAATATAATGGGATTGCAAAGAAGGAAAAGCACCAGGACATCCGTGTCACTCCATTTCAACCAGAAAGATAAGCCAGGTCTCAAGTGATGAGTGTACTATTTTTATAAATTGTTTTTGCAAGATAAGTGGCCAGGACATACTTTACATCATTAGCAATAATGATTGCTTACTTTCTAGGAATAAACTGTTTACCAGGGACCTAAACATTCTTGGAAGTAGGCCAGGATGATTTTTGCCTTGCAAGCTTGAGGACCTGTGTTCAATGCCCAGAACCCATGTGAAAAGCCAGGTGTGATGTTGGATGTTTCTAACCCCAGAACTGGGGAGATATGTGGTTCCTGGGCTCACTGGCCAACCTGGGCTCACTGGCCAGCCTGCCTAGAAAAATGGGTGATTTCCAGGTCAGGAAGAGACCTTCTAACAGCAACAACAAAAACTAAACAAACAAACAAAAACAAATCAAAATGGGGGTGGGGATGGGGGTGGGGGTGGGGGTGGGGTGTGAAGTGGGGTCAAGGATGGCACCTGAGGAACAGCGACTGGGATTGCACTTTTGTCTCTACATGCACACACAAACACACAGGAACACCCAGATTTTTTTCTACAAGCAATTTTGGATTCTAGGTCCAATGACAAAACACGTAATGAAATGAAAATATGAGAACATGGACCTGACTCCTTAGTTTGGACAAGATAGCAAAAATGGCTGCTACTCCCTAGGGTTCAACATACTGTCATTTTTTTTCCTCAATGAATGCTGTATCACACTTCCATCTAAGACACATCTCTTTATCCATAGATTAGTTCATCTCTCAGTCCTTATCATGCAGGCATCTCTGTGTGCAATGGACAGTGTAATCCAGAGACTCACAACTGGTCAAAGTACAGAGGACAGGTGTCTATAGACTGCTCAATAATTCATGGGTGAGCTGCACCACATATCCTCTTCCTGTGGCTCAGCAAACATTATGGAAGAGGAGGCAGAAAGATTTTAAGAGACAGAGGTTGGGGGAACCTGAGTGATATAGTATCTTCTAGTCTTGGCAGGACCACTGCACTCATGAACTCACAACAGCTGGTGGCCAGCATCAAGCCAGTCAATCCTCAAGCAGGATGGGGGAGGGGCCCACAAACTCCCTCCTCTAACTGAGGAATATTGACAGATGATGGCTACTAGGGGAGGAAGAGCCAGTTTTCTTTAGTGTTGTCCCTGGTAGGCTGATAAATAAATAAATAAATAAATAAATAAATACCCCAATGATAGCCCCACATACAAAAGTATATAGGCAAAACTAGGGGAGCATGGGGTTAATGTGGTCAAACTACATTTTATGCATGGGTGAAATCCCCTAAGAATAAATTTAAATTATTATATTGAAATGGATATTTTAACCTTGCCCTATATTAGCAAATTTGTTTTACAAATTAGCATTAAAATAATGTCAAAAAGACTTAAGAAAAAAGGGTTAAAAATATCTACAATCACACCCCACTCTTTAATTCTACTCTTTGCAATAAGAGAACGCCAACAACCAGACACATAGGTGTGATCACTTACCATATTCCAGCCACCAGCCTGGATCGGCTAAGCACTCTGAGGCTCAAGCATGTGTGTACCTACACACAGGATCAAGAAAAATAACACTCATTATTCAGAGCTCTAGCTTTTGGTGGCAATGTCTAGCACATGAGCCAAAAGGTACATGTTCACCCATTGCTTCTGCTGCATGTGACTCTCCCCTGAAGCTCTAGTTCTTGGGAAATGAATAACTGCCCAGATTGCCACTAAGTTAAAACCAGAACTAATTGCACTGTAAAGATCTCCTTCTTTAGTACTTCTCGGAAGTGACAGTAATCAAGGGGTGGGATGTGGAGACCAGGCCTCTGAAAATAAATGGAAATCAGTCTTGTATGACTGGTATCAGTAGGCAAGGTGGCTCTGACGAGGCACCAGGGTTTGTAGGATGGGCAGCAATGCAGGAATAAGACAGAATGATCAACATCTTCTGGAAATGCCAAGGATTCCAGGCATCTCGGCTCACAGTCTGCCTTGCCCAAGCCCAGCCCTTCACATCTGCCAAGCGCTGTCCACACCTCCAAGAGAGTAAGCATGTCATATATAAAGGTGCCACTCACTTGCTGAAATTACAGAGCCATCCATATTCCTACTACTCAATTACAACCTGCCCAGCTCCTCATCCTTACTATTTTTCTTGTATATACATTTCCCTGCTTGTACACACTATTGACCAGCAAATAAAGATTTTTTTTTTGTCCTAGAACTGGATAATCACCAGCAATAACAACAGCCACAACAAAGACAACTTTCTTTATCTCCTATAATTATGACCATATGGCAAAATAAATTCTTCCTGAGACTGGTTTCAGGATCCCTCCTATCACCCTGCTATCTCTAAGGATGGATCTAGCTACCAATCATCAGAATCGAAACATGGGCTAGTTTCTACTGGGCCTGACTGTCCCAAGTCATCTTCAGTCACATGGAACCCAAATCCCTATGATAACAAGTCCTATGATAATATATCCCTACGATAGTGTATCCCTATGATAGTGCAATGCATCCCTTGATAGTACAACCCTATGACACATAGATGCCTGTAGGCTTAGATTTTTCTAAACCTATGTTATTCAGGGTTCTTGAATGTGCCAGCCTCCCTTCTAACCCACAGACAGGAGGTTGGGAAGAAAAAGGGTGAATAGGAAAAGAGGGTTGTGATCTTATTCAGAAGCAGTTCCTTGGGGTGGTTCCACTCTCTGTTGTCAGAATACCAGAAGTCCAGACCAATAGCAAACACTAAAGATGAATCAGTAGCAGAGGCTTGACCCAGCAGAAAGCACAGGCTCCAACAAATCAGCATGAGCCAACAGAGGCTCCAGGAATCAGCCAGAATACTCTGAGACATTCTCTAGCAAGTTTCTCTCTACAAAGTGAATACCAGCAAAGAAGCAAGATCATCAAAGTGTTGTGTGGCCAGCAAAGACCAGCAAAGACCTGTGAAGCTTTGCACAGCGTTGCAATGCAAGAGCATCTCTCACTATCTGTAGGGTTCTGCTTATACTCTTTCCAAATATCACATGCCCTCTCTAAGTGTCTGTTTCAGCAAAACATCCTCTCACAAGACGGCTTCCAGAAAAACATCAGGTGACAACTGAGTTTCCAAAGAAATCAGAAAATTCCACCTCGCATCCCTTTAAACTACTAAATTTTTACTTTGTCTCATTTTTATATCCTTCATCAATTATTTCTCTTAAAATTGATTTAGTTGCTCATTTGTGTATGTGCTTATATGTGTGAGTAGGTGTCGTATGTGGGTGCATCCTATGACCTGCACGTAAATGTTGGAGAAGAATTTGCGAGTCAGTTTATTCATTCCACAACACGGGTCCTGGGGCTCAAACCCCGGGTTCTCAAGCCTAGCAGCAAGCACCTTTACCTGCTTAGGCATCTCACCAGCCCAGTCTCAACTCTTTCTAATTTAGGGTGCCTCACTATACTTCACATACCTTAGAAACTACCATATATAATATTGGACCCAGTGAGATTAAATGTAAATATGTATTTATATGTAAACATCTTTTCTCTCTGACTTGAAACTATGCATTCTGTTTGCCTCAATTAATTTAGTCTTATGATTTCCTCAATCTTTCTACTATATATATATACAATAATATGTAATAATATAAATATATATATATATATATATATATATATATATATATATATATATATATTGAGTAGACATGTATTTATTCTTTTTCTGTTCCTGACTGTGGATGTGATATGACTAGCTATCTCAAGCTCTTGCTACTGTACCTTCCACCAGAAATATACCTGGACTTGTAGGCTAAAAATAAATAAATTCCTTCCCTGATAAGATGGTTTTTATTGGGGAATTTAAACACAGCAATAGAAGTAAAACTAGGAAAATGGCATATATTCCTTCCACGTCTTTGACTGAATACATAAGAACTTTTTAAAAAATTAGTCTAATAGAAGAAAACTTCAGTGCATTATTATCTATCTTTATCCAAACAACCTCAAACCATTCATTTTCTTTGAATCTGCCCAACGTTATAAGAATAAGCACATATATCCTTGAGGATTTTTCAAGAGTCTTTAAAACATCAGAAAGAGTGAAGAACACATCTGACTTAGTTCTTTTTCTGTTACTGTAATAAAACACCCTGGCCAAAAGAAACCAACAACAAACAAACAAACAATCCACATAAAACCAGAGACACTGAAATTGATAGAGGAGAAAGTGGGGAAAAAGCCTCGAAGATATGGGCACAGGGAAAAAAATTAAAATCAAGAATTGACAAATGGGACCTCATAAAATTGCAAAGCTTCTATAAGGCAAAAGACACTGTCAACAGATTGGGAAAGGATTTTTACCAATCCTAAAGCCTTTAGGGAGAAAGGGTTTATTTAGCCTCACAGTTCCAGAGGGATGGAATCCTTCATGTTGAAAACATGGGAAGAAGCAGGAAAGGCATGGTGGGGGAGGAGGAGGACGCGCGCTGATCACGTGGTGTGCAAAGCAAGTAGGACCAAGTTGTAAATGGTCAAAGCCACACTTCCTCCTGCAAGCCTCTACTTCCCGCCTTTACGCCACATTTCCAAACTGCACCACTAGCTGTCGACTGTTTAAATAATGAGGCTGCGGGGTCATTTCACATTCAAACCACAACAGGAATACTTCATGCATGAGAAAATAAAGCAAGGAAAGGAAATAGAGAAACATAACGTATTTCTGAAACTGGGAGCCTGTGTAAATATTAATTCCATTTTCATTTGAATCCTACATTTGAAAGTGTTTGAAAAGTATATTTGTCTATTGTCATTACTAAAATTAATTATTCTTTCATCCATGTTTCCATATGAGCTCGATTTAATATTGTTAGTCATTGGTATGGTTCACTATGTTATTGCCTGTCTAGCCTTTCCAGGTGCATGCAAAGATTTCACATCTTCGTCCCCTCTGAAGCTTGGTATAACCATTTGACTTGGCTTAGCCAAAGAAATTTGAATAAATGCATTCTATCGTTCTGGTTGGACGTCTCCCAAAGCTGATTTTCTTCAGCCAGGATGTATAAGATATGCATAGTAAGATACAGCCTCCATTGGCCTCACTCCTTTGGATGTTATTAGTAGTAAAGCTTGGCTGAACTACTTTGAACTTGCATGTAAATGAGAAGACAGTGGCGTTGGTTTTGACAGCAACAGAGTCTCATCTATTTAAACTGACGTGTAGCATTTGTATATGTGTATGAGATGGAAAATTTTGTGTTTTTATAGGAGTAAGTAAGAAAAAGATGAACCAATTAATGGAGACATAATAATAAATAAAATAGACAAAGTCACATCATTGTACACTGTGCTACAGGAAACTCTCCAACTTTTCCTTTTATGTGAATCAGAAATGTCATTACTAACCTGCCAGGGAAAGTTTGCACACTGGTGCCATAGTAACATGACTGCTCTGGGGCCAACCAAGAGCTTTCTGATCCAATCTGAGTATGACATTCATTCACATTGAAAACATGGTAAAAAAAAAAAATTCCACAGTCTGAACACAGGATGAAAACCCATTGGAAAGAAGAGGTTCAATGGTAGTGGGAGAAAGATGAGAGAGAATAATAATAGTAGGTTTATATACCAAAAACATATATATATATTTCAGTGAATAAATAAAAAATAAATGTCAGACTCATTTGTGGTTATAAATGGAATTTGTTTGAGAAGCTGAGTAACTGAGTACTGGATTCTTCTACTCCGCTGGTAAAAATAGTAGGCTGTCTTATTTATGAGTATATTCTAAGACATGCCCCTAAGTGGAGGAGCCAGTCCATTTTTCCTTTAGTAATATCAGGGATTCTATCCTTAGCTGTTCCTCAAATCTCTCTGATCTCCTCCTATTGAGTAATGCCATTGCTGCAGCTTATGTGAGAACCAACTCTTCTTTGAGTAGAAAGACATGGTTTTCCTAGGGTTTCATTTGGATAGTCTACTACTCTCTGCCCAAGTTTCTCATGGAAGCTGTTTTGGGGTGACATGGAAAGGAAGGCCATGTCTGATGATCAGCTGAGCCTCCTCACTTCTGACTTCTTTCCTTTGGGTGTTAAGAAATGGTTACATGACCATACTTAGGTTTGGTTTGATTTTGGTTTTGTTTTTTTTTTTTAATTTAATTTTTACTTATTCACTTTACATCCCACTCACTGCTTCCTCCCAGTCATCTCCTCCCACAATCCTTCCTCTACCACCTCACTTTCTCCTCTGAGCGGGTGAGGGCCCCCTTGGTATCCCCCATCCTGACACTTCAAGTCTCTATGAGTCTAGGCACTTCTCCCACTGAAGCCAGTCAAGGCAGCCAGGCTAGAACAAACCTCAGGTATAGGCAGCAGCTTTTGAGATCGTCCCACTTCCAGTTGTTCAGGACCCACATGAAGACCAAGCTGCACATCTGCTACATTTGTGCAGGAAGGCCTAGGTCCAGCCCATGTATGTTTATGGGTTTGTGGTTCAGACTCTGAGAACCCCAAAGGTCCAGGTTAGATGATTCTGTTGGTTTTCCTGTGGAATTCCTATCCCCTTAGGGGCTGACAATCCTTCCTTCTATTCTTCCATAAGAGTCTTCAAGCTCCATCCACTGAGTGGCTGTGGGTTTCTGTATTAGTCTGAGTCAGCTGCCGAATGGAGCTTCTCAGAGGACAATATGCTCCTATCTGCCAGCATAACAGAGTATCATTTATAGTGTCAAGGATTGTTGCTTGCCCATGGGATGGGTCTCAAGTTGGGTTGGTTATTGGTTGGCCATTCCCTCAGTCTCTGCTCCCTCCCCTATGCCTGCATTTCTTGTAGATGGGATTAAATATTGGGTTGAGAGTTTTGTGGGTGGGTTGGTGTCACTATCACTCCACCTGGGTTCTTGCCTGGCTTCAAGAGGTGACCTCCTCAGGTTCCATATTCCCAGAGTTGTGAGTCACAGCTAACATCCATGATGGTGATGGTAATACTGATTGCCAACTCCATAGTATGTAGAATGACTTAGGAGACATGTTTGGGCAGAGCTATGTGAAAGTTTCTAACTTGGACTAACAAGAAGGAAAAACTTACCCTAAATGATAACATGGGTCCCAGCATCTCACAAAGATGCAGTGAACAAAAAGGAAGAAGAAAGCTGAGTACCAGCAGTCATCTCTCTCTGCGTCCTTACTATGGATGTAATGGGACCAGATACCTCATGCTGCAGCTGCCAAGACTTCGCCATGATGGGCTGTGTTCCTTCCTAAGCTCTGGACCACAAGCAACTACCTTCCCTTCATCCTGGAGCTTCTGCCAGGTTTTACCATCACAGCAGCAGGGAAGTAACCAACCCAGAACTGAAGTGTTTTGATCTCTTCCATTTAAAAGCTGTGGTCCTCCTTCTGGCTCACCACAGTCTGCCTTCTTTAAGAGTCATATGGGAATCCTTTTCAACACTAACCAAGAGGTCTTTCCTCAGGCCAAGGCTGAACCCTCCCAGAGATGGTGGTCTTTGGAGTATGTAAAGAAGATTTAACCTTGCTTTGTGGTCGGGACAGGGTGACATTACTTGTCCTATGAATGTATCAATGGCATCCTCGGCCTTCATTTTGTCCTCCCGAGGGAATATCTGCCAATATCTCCTCCTATACCATGTGCTTATTTTGTATGAATGTTGAATGTATACGTTCTTTAATCTCATGTATTTGACTGAACACAAAGTGGCTTTTGTTTCAATGGAACCTTCAGACCTGACCTGATTAGCAGCTTTTGGATTCTTCCCTTGTCATTGTCATAGAACCCTCTGTCTGCAGCTGAGCAGCTCTGTGAGTTTACTCTTCTTGACACTTAAGCCCTGAGCTTCCCGGATTTCAATCTTCCCTTTATTTACATCTCAGAGCATTTAACTGGGTCAGGAAAAGTCGTGATCCCTTTAACAAACAATATGCTAGCTGGGGCTTGAGATGAGAGACGGATGGGAATGAAAAGTTTATTAAAGAAAAAAAAAACTCTAAGAAAATGGGAGTTGGAGACAGCTCAGCAAAAGACTGTTTGCTGTGTACATGCAAGGCCCTGGTTCAACTCTCAACACTGAACAGAATTTTAAGCAAGAATTTGAGCACAGAAATGGGTATATCTGATTGTTAACACAGATGCAACTTGCCACCTTAGTTACTCACGTGATCAGCTAGGTTACTCTGAGGCCAGCCATCTGAAGAGCAAAGAGGAGAAAATACCAGCATTTACTTCAGAGAGATGGTTTAGTGAGTAATGGATCTTGCTGCCAAACATGAAGACCTGACCTTTATCCCCAGAACCCACATGGTGGAAAGAGAAAACTGACTCCTGCCAAGGGTCCTCTGACCACACACACACACACACACACACACACACACACGCACGCACGCACGTGAGTTCAAAAAGAAAGAATAGTATTTGTCAGACAAGAGAAAAAAAGGCCTATGGTGGGGCATTTAAGGCTAATCTGTGACTGTATTTGTGTGTGCATCTGTGGGACCCAGTGTGAGCAGTGATGGAAACTGTGTGTGACACATAGGGAAAAGATCTGTGTGATGTGAAGACACTGGGAAGTACTCCTCTGGGGCTGGGAAGATGATTCAGTGTGTAAAGTGTCTACATTGCAAGCAGGAGGACCTGAGTTCAGTCCCCAGCACAGGACAAACCCCACATGAGCAGGGTAGTGTATGCCTTTAATCCCAGTGCAGGAGAACTTCCTGGGTGTTAATTAGCCAGCTAGCCCAACCTAACTAGTGAGTTCCAGACCAATGATGACCTCTGTCTCAAAAAATAATAGTAGATAGTCTCTAAAGAATGATAACTAAAGTTGTCCTTTGGCTTCAACATGGATACAGACACACATGAACACACACACACACACACACACACACACACGAAAACCATTATTCATCTAAAGGGTCTCAGGTAATGTCAGGCATCCTACAAGATACCCAATTGGTATTTGGCTTCTCTTCCATTTTCTGATAACCACCTCCTTTGTCTCCATCTCTCTGATACCCTGGCATGCCACCCTCTCCACACAGAAGCAGTACCATGGGGAAACACAAGAAGGCTAAACCTGTAGCAGGCTTTAGATTCTCACCCATCCGCCGCCACAGCTTAAATGCTCTATTCTCTGACTACAGAGTGAACCAAGGTAATCAAGGACAAGCAGAGCAATTTCACTACAGAAATCTCCGTGCGGGGAAATTTCCCTTACTCTAGAAATAAACATTTGGAAAGGGAAAATCTCACTGACTACATTCAGGAGACGCCCTTTCCAAAGGCTAGGCTTTTGCTCAGCAACCAAAATACTAGTGTTAATAGTTAGTCTAGCAGAACTGTCCCCACTCTTACCCCCTGGAGGGCTTGTCAAATAAAAGTAAAAGTTTGGAGGAACAAAGCCAAAGTCAAGAAGGAGAAACAGTAAACCTTAGGAGAGAATAAAGCCAGAGGAAAAAATGCATACAGATTGGCACTCCCAGGGGGACAGGAGAACACAATTTGTGGGCAAAAGAGACCCCAAGGGAGAAGACAAAACAGGTTCAGACCAGCTTCAAAGAGTTCTTCCGTCTGAGCACAGTAGGGAAAGGTTAAAATAACACAGCCTCTCTCCTGGAAATGCAAGAACAAAAAAGACAGGGAGCAGGACCAGGGGGTTGTATCCATCTGGTACCTGCTCCAGATGGGGACGTAGCTGACTGAAAATTGAATTCTAGACAAGCAATTACACTGATGGGCAAATTAATAGTTAATATAAGTAGCATATTTACTCAAGAGACTCTGACAACTCTAGGGACATTTATAATGTGCCAAGTTCATAGGAAAGGCCAAATGTTTTCTAAGAAGCAACTTAAGGGAGGAAGGGCATCTTCGGCCTCTCAGGGTATTGATGTACTGGCCCGAGTATGAGGCAGCTGGTCATACTGCATCTGCAGTCAGGGAGCAGAGAGAGAGATGAGTGAGGGTGGCCACCTTGCTTTCTCCTCTTCAGTTTGAGAATCCAGCTTATGGGACGTGCCTAAATGTGCCATGTTTAGGGTGGGTCTTCCCTACTCATTTTAACCTCTCAGGAAACATCTTCATCGAGACCCACAGAGACGTGTTTCTGTGCCAACTCTAACTCCCATCAGGTTGACAATGAAGATTAACTACCACAGATGGTATTTATCATCTGGATGGCTCCATGATTTCTAGGTTCTAGGATTAAACTGAAGTTCCCTGGATATTCACCACGAAAGACTCTAGTACAATTTCAAGTCAAAGGAAGATTTTAGTCGAGATTTCTGCTTTTAACAGACCTTAAAAGTTGCTGAGATTTATCACTTAAACTAAAACCCCACCTGAATTTTAAGACACCCTCTACTGGACTCATTTAAAATTCTGATCTCTCTCTCTCTCTCTCTCTCTCTCTCTCTCTCTCTCTCTCTCTCTCTCTCTCTCTGTGTGTGTGTGTGTGTGTATGTGTGTGTGTGCGTGTGTCTGTCTGTCTGTCTGTCTGTCTTTGTCTCTCCCTGTGTGTATGTGTCTGTGTCTGTCTCTCTGTGTGTGTGCCTGTGTGTGTGTGTGTGTGTGTATGTGTGTGTGCGTGTGTCTGTCTGTCTGTCTGTCTTTGTCTCTCCCTGTGTATATGTGTCTGTGTCTGTCTCTGTGTGTGTGTGCCTGTGTGCCGGTGTGTGTGTGTGTGTGTGTGTGTGTGTGTGTGAGAGAGAGAGAGAGAGAGAGAGAGAGAGAAATGGGCACTTAAGTCACAGCATATGTGTATGTGTGTGGATCATGGACCCAAGGACAGGTTTATAGAGTCTGTTGTCTCCTTCACCTTCACGTGGGTTCTGGGAATGGATCACAAATCCCCAAGTTTGCACAGCCAGCTCCTTTATCTCCTGAATCATCTTGTCAGCCTGCAGAGATGTCTTTAAGGGTAAAAAGATAATAATCAAAATTTAAACATATGGCCAATATATTAGTGAAATAACCTTTAAACCATATTTAAATTATCTAAACCTTGACTTTCATAAGATAAACCACAGCACAGTCTCAGTTCACAAATAGTGCTTCTTACGGAGCATGAGCTTGTCAACTGTCAACTGTTCCCTTCCTGATCTTGACCTCTGTTCCATGCTACCAGGCGTCCAGTTCCTCACTGTCAGCAAACATTTACCGAGCACATAAGGTAAATGTGTGTCCGCTTTAATAGGGATGTAGCCCTGGCTCTTTTTCTAACCTTGTATTTCACAGAATGGAAAGGTATCTCAGAGAAGGGCCCTGGGAGGATTTGGGGCATGAGGGGCGGGGTGAGGAGTGGATTTGATCAAAGTAAAATGTACTCATGTAAAAAAAAAATTGTTTTTAATAGAAAGACTTGGAAATTCATATCTTATTTCTGTATTTGGCTGTAAACAGAGGACCCAGGTTGCTCTGAGAGTAGCCTGATGCATGGAGGGGTGATTGTGTGGGAATAGAGAGACTATGCATATTACCCCTCCTGGGAAGACACTGGTAACACTGCCTCCCCATGTACTAATCTCTTTCCACCAAAATAGTCCCCAACTGGCTCCCTCTTTAATCAGGACTACAGACATGGTAAAAAAAAAAAAATTAAAGGAATATTTTCAGAGTACTTACCATGCCTCAAATTGAGCTATAATATGAGACTTGGTGAGCCAATTATCTCCTAAAAGGAAAGAAGACTTCTTGATCCACTTGTGGAGATTAGAATTTTGTTTGTCCTCTCCCTCAAAGAGTGTAAGAATTTGCAGTATTTTCTTAAATGGATTGGCTAAGAAGTAGTTTGACCTTATTGTGTATGCATGTCTGTGGGTCAGAAAAGAAAAAAGTATCCAAGAACTTTCTATATCATCCTTTGAATGGGAAATTCTATAGCAGGATATTTGTATTAGGGAGGCAAGTTTTTATTAGCCCCTATATTTGGCTGAGAGACAAGCTCTTATCCCGAGGAATAACACATGCTGCTCACGTTGTGACAGAGATGCAGTCTTTATCACATTAAAAGATTTACATATGTATGGATATTTGTGCATATTAATAAGTAATGTGCCTATTGATATTAATAAATGATGTGATGTTTGTAGTAGATGACGACCCAGTGCAGAATCTTTAGCACTTCATAACACAGTGTGTACTACAGTGAAGATGCTAAATGAGTGCTGGAGATGGCTCAGCGGATAAGCACTTACCAACTCGAGGACTTGAGTTTGGATCCAGGCACACATGTAACCGCTGGGTGTGTAGGTCAACCTGCCTGTAATCCAGTACTCCAGAGGCAGAGACAGGATGTCTGGAGCAAGCTGCTTAGCTAGACTAGGCAAATTGGTGAGGTCTGGGTTCAGGGGACCCATCTTATCTCAGTAAATAAAGTAGGGAGCAATCCAGGAAGGCAATGTGTTTCAACTTCTGGCTTCTATGTGCACATACATCCACACACATGTGTGATCACACACATGTTCACATATAGGTTCATCCATATACAAAGAAAAGAAAGTGCTAGGTGTACACATGTATCTACACACATGTGTGATCACACACATGCTAACACAGGCACATCACATATACAAAGAAAAGAAAGTCCTAGAGGTGCACATGCATCTGCACACGTTTGATCACACACATGTTCACATATAGGTTCATCACATAAAGAAAGAAAAGAAAGTGTTAGGTGTACACATGCATCTATACACATATGTGATCACACACATGCTAACATATAGGCACACACATAAATAAAGAAAAAAAGTGCCAGATAGGTGAAATGGGTGCCATAGGATGATGGTCAGAGAAGGAACCACAGTGACAACAGTGTTTTACTAATTACTAAAACTTGCAATCTTTAAATATTTTAGGATCGAAATAATTTAATATCCATTCATTTTGACTTTTAAAGGTGGGGAATCCTGTTTCCATTTATGCAAACACAACAACAATAACAACAACAAACCCAGTAACAATCTATTGAGTTTGAGAAAAGTTCTAGTTCTTAAGCAGACTTTTGATCAATCAATCTAAACTCCAATAAATACAAGTTGACCCAATCAAGCTAAGAAAACAATTGTAGATAACATATTTTTACATGTAGGTCAGTTGAAAACGGACCTAGATCAACTGTCAGCAAACTCCTGACCTCAATTGTCTGTGGAATACATTATTTTTAAAAGTTCATCTCTGTTTCAATGCACTATGTTTAATACCCAGAGATGTTACAAAACAAAATGAGGATAACTCCTTAATCACCCATGAGAGGATGCTTTTATTAATAAGTATTCAAAGTCCAGCAAGATGGATCAGAGGGTCAAGGTACTGCTGCCAAGTGCAAGGAGCTAAGTTTAATCCCTGGGATCCTTGGATGTGTGAAGAGAGCAGACTCCACCTGCAGGTTGTTCTATGACCTCTGCATGTGCACCATGGTGCATACATGTGCACCCACGAACACATATGCAGATTAACTAAAATTTAATAATGAACTTTTAAAGAATAAAGATAACATTTCAAAAAAATTAACAAAGTCTATTGTAAAAAGGTAGGAGTCACTGATACTGCATCCATGGGCCCTTGAAGTTTGAAAAAAAAATGTGATTCACTGAGCAATCCATATTCCCATATTCTTATTCTCATTCACTTTACAAGGCCAAATGAAAGGAAAATGAAATATCTAACCCTAGTCCACACCCAACCCATCCTCCACCAATTATGATTAATATTCAAAAGGCACTCTTACCACCTGGGAGACTTTAAGGGCAGCCTTCTACACCAGGAATCAAGGAGAAAAAATTCAAATGCCTGACAAGGAACTCCAAGTTTAAAGCAGAGTCCTCTAGACCGAGGAGTACTTCCCATAGATCAGGAAGGAGGCTTGGTGACCATGGTGTCTTGTGGATGAACACTAGAAAAGCACAGGGGACAACTGGTAGAGTGCCAAGTGTCTCAAAGGAACTGCCAGAGAGGGAAAAGAGGGGATCCCCATTTCTTCTCTGGTAATAATTCATGACATGTGGAAAGTATCAAAATAACAAAGCAGAACAGAAAAAGTCAATGCATGTACAACACCCCAGGCCCTGGGGACTGAAACGTTCTAACTCGTGTTCATTTCTCCTCAAAAGTAAGGAGCTAATTGTAGCTATCATTGCTTTGGAAAATAAATAAGGAATATAATACAGGCGCTTGTTTAAACTGTGTCCCAAGTCAGTCTGCTTAATGAAGGAGGAAGTACAATAAAAACACTTATTCAAAACTGTACCACAAGTCAGTGAACTTCATGAGAGAGGACTAAGATTTGAATAGAGCTGGTAGGCACAGAAAGAGAAAAATGAGCTACCCGAACCTGCAAAACTGTAAAGAACTTGAAGATGCCTCCCCTCTCTTGTTCCCCATCTCTGTATGTGAGTATGTTTCCCTGTGTGTACGTGTATCTCTATGCACAAATGGATGATGTAGGTCTATGTCTGCTGCCTACCACTATCCATCTCATTTGATGGAGATCTCTCACTGAACCTAGAGCTCATGGATTCTGTTAGATTAACTGGCAAGCAAGCAAGCCCTGAGGATCTTCTAGTCTCTGCCCCTGTCTCCTGTGCTGGCTTTACAGCTTTTTATGTGGGTTCTGGGGATCTGAACTTGGGTCCTTAAGCTTGCACAGCAAGCACATTTTCACCTGAGCCATCACCCTGAGAACCATATCCCTTGAGCCAGGGGGCTATAACTAGGGGAACCAAGTTGACTAATTAGGACCTGTTATTTTAAATGACATATAGACACACTTAATGCTCTCCTGGAGATTTAGAGAGCTCACAATACTACTACTAACAATTACTAAGCCTTTAATACTTTAAATAATACATGAGAAAGTCTAAGAGGTGAAAGAAAAATGGTAAAAAGACACTCTGCAGTGTAAAACTGTACGATCCCTTATTCAGTAAGAGGATGCTCACAGTCATTTATAGGATGGAACACAGGGCCCCCAATGGAGGAGCTAAAGAAAGTACCCAAGGAGCTGAAGGGGTCTGCAACCCTATAGGTGGAACAACAATCTGAGCTAACCAGTACCCCCAGGGCTCGTGTCTCTAGCTGCATATGTAGCAGAAGATGGCCTATTCGGCCATCATTGGGAAGAGAGGCCCCTAGGTCTTGCAAACTTTATATGCCCCAGTACAGGGGAAGGCCAGGACCAAGAAGTGGGAGTGGGTGGGTAGGGGAGCAGGGCAGAGGGAGGGTATAGGGAACTTTTGGGATAGCATTTGAAATGTAAATAAAGAAAATATCTAATAAAAAAGTTGAAGAAAATAAATAAGTACAAATATAAATATAAAATTTGGATCCACATATAAGGAAAAAAAAAAAAAAGAAGTGTCTCTCAGTATGAAGTACACACATTTCTTTGGGATTGAGTGTGTAGGAAGAATTCTGTGCTGAACTAGTCACTGGGACCACAGTAGGTATCAAAAACATCTACAGGGGTCACCTGATTTTTGCCATTCTGGAAGACATTCTATCCCAAAATGACATTCCTAACCAGCACCAAGAATCAATTTGGTACACTTTCCTGTAACCCCAGGCATATATTGAAAATGTAGATTCCACTAGTAGGAAACTGTCAGATGGCCAGTTAGGATAACCAACAACAAACAGTGACTTGTGCCTTCAAGAGGAGGAGCAACATCTCCCAGAGCCTTGAACCTGGACTCATAAACTCATGCACTGAAGTGAGCAAAGCTCTGGGATGCCCTGGCTGTTCCCTCAACTCTACGGCTTGATAAACCCCAAATCCATCACCTCAAGACGCTTGACTCCCATGCCCTGTTTAGCTGTGTCTCCTTGCAGCCTTTGGTCTCAGCCTTGAGCCTAGGAGCCTCTTCATTTTCAACGCCATGTACTACTGATCTGATACTTACTTATTGTGTGTGTACACGTATGCATACCATGACACACCTGTAGAAGTAGGAGGACAACATCACACGTCGATGCTCACCTTCTGCCATGTTTGAGACATGGTCTCTTGCTTCACTGCTCCGTAGGCCAGATGGCCTATGTCTAGATGGTAGGCGTCTAGAGATACTCCTGTCTGCCTCCTATGTCTCCATCAGAGAGAGTATGGGTGACAAACAGGCACTAACACCCTGACATGATTTCTCTTGTGCCACTACATCCTTGTCTCAAGTTTGCTTTTCTTCCTGTGCTCCTAGAAAGCAGGCAACTCCAGTCTCATGTGACCTCATGAAGATTGTAGAATACACACAGACTAACCTAGTCTTGTTCAAGCATCAGAAGAACCTTGGAGGATCCAAGGTATCTCTCTATTTCTGTTCCACTAGGCTTTCAGATGTACTTGAAGAATTGTCATCTCTCATTTCATACAGGGCTTCATGTTAATCAAAAATGTCAACAGAATCAAAGGGGCAGCATTTGTGGTAAATTGAGTTACAGAGGACTTGACTGTATGTTGCCTGACTGAGAAAACACCTTTCCTCCTGTGTCTGAGTGGAGTTCACTGCAGCCGTTCTGTGAAAGCAACCTGTGCAGTTATATGATGTAGTATGATCATGGAAGCAAGAGTTTTGACTTAAATTTAACTTTCATATTTTTATTTTAATTTTTAAATCAAAAAGACAAAGCAATACTTGTCCTTATAACTCTTTATAAACCAACAAGACTTAAGGTCCGTTCTGAGCTGCTCCTGAATATAGACCAAACATCTGAGTAACAGATTTAGCCTGGTTCTGACATTAATAGCATCCAAGCAATGACCATGCTACAGAGTCATTGCACTAGCTGGTGTGAAGCATCCACGCTTTGATATCATCCACTTCTGCCACCTGCTCACTCCAGACAAATGAAACAGCTTGCTGTGCATACTGACATTTGCTCCCACTGTAGGTGAGCTGGGGGCTTACCTACTCTCCTCTGAGGATCGGAAGAGCCCATGAACTATTCCTAATTCTGTTCCTTTAGGAAAAAGCATGGTTACTACCATAAACTTGGTTGCTATGTAGGAAAAGTGTAGGAAAATGAGCCAATGCTCTGGCAAAGAATGAAGTCATAATACACAAGGAAAGATTATTACCTCCGGAATTATGGTTGCAATTATGCAATGGTGAACTGACCCATTGAAGGGGTATGGACTGCAGGAGAGAATCAAATTCAAGGAGGAAATGTCATTGATTCTTACGAGATGTAAACAGTTGCTTTTTAATGTGTCAGCTCATAGCTTTGGGGACTTTTTTCTGTCCATTAGAGAAGGCATGATGGATAGCTCATATCATAGCAGAAAAGGAGCCAGGAAAAGTGGATACCAGCTCAGCTGCCCTCCTCCTCTACCTCCTTTTATTCCTTCCACCTAGGAGAGTAGCATCTACCTTCAGTTTTGACCTCAGTTGATCTCCTCTGGAAACATCCTCCTTGTAGGGCCAGGTAGATCCTGACAACTGAACAGGGACAGTAGAGACATCAGTCTGATTGTTTTACACAAATGTCTAGAGAGCAGGGCATGTAAAAGGCTGAGTATTTCAGTATGCACAGTGGAGTCTGCACCTGGGGAGCTAATTATAGCTCAATCATCCAACACCAGCAACTTCCATGTTACTCTTCAGGACCTGGAAAACTGTCAAAAAACATGTTGAGAGTAATAGGGGTGTCATGTGCTGCCATAAGCATTGGTGGTTCTTTGTTTTACTCTCTCTCTCTCTCTCTCTCTCTCTCTCTCTCTCTCTCTCTCTCTCTCTCTCTCTCTNTGTGTGTGTGTGTGTGTGTGTGTGTGTGTGTGTGTGTCTGTGTCTGTGTGTGTCTGTGTGTGCATGTGTACATGCATGCATGTGTGCACACTCGCTCGAGCATGCAGGCAAGCGTGTGATGTGGATGTATATGCACATCTATGTGCACATGTGTGAAGGGAAGAAGGAGATGTCCTGGTCTAACACTTCCCAACTTATTCCTCTGAGGCTTATCTCTTGTTAAGCCCGGAGCCAGGCTGGCCCACAGCAATCCCCAGGAATCCTCTTGACTCCACCTTCTACAGCTCTGGTGTTACAGGTGCATATTTGGCCAAACCAGGCTTTTCACAAGGGCTCTGGGATTTGAGGCCATATCTTCATGTTTGCGTAGCACATGCCCTTGCCCACTGATCCATCCATCTCTCCAGCCTGGCATTTGTGGTTCTAAAGGTATAGTATACAATCAAAAAGGCCTAGACTTGAACTTTGGAGGCCTCAACACAGCATCTCAAAGTATGTTCCTTCCCTCTTACCACATCTACATCAAAGCCATCTAGAACAAAAAATCTTTTCCATGTCAGAACATGGAAACTGGAACTCCTCACCCCAAGAATGGTATATTGGAGAGGAAAGGTCACCTTGTCTTCTTTGAGAGCCTCTTGTTCCAAAGGCATACTGCCCCAAACTCAAAATGTAATGACACGCAGAGAGGTCCTGGAGAGTCAGCGGCAGCAGGCCTGCAGAGCTCCCCTTTGCTACGGCTCCTCCTGTGCTTCTGTACAAACATTTCTACAAGGCTGCCCATTCTTCTCAAGATGTTAGTATGGAAGAAGTCAGCTTTCTCTGGGCCTGTTGGTTCTCGTTTGGAAGGCTCCCATGTTATACAAAAGTGAATTTGTTATGCTTTTGTCTTGGGTTCTAGAGGATCTTCCTCAACCCCTTGAACACACTTGAATAATAATTTTGAGGGTCATAACAGTGCTATGGAGTAGGAAAAGGGTGGAAGAAGAGGGAGAGGAAGAGGGGTGAAAGAAACTGGAGGAGGGAAAGGAGAAGAATAAAAAGAGGCAGAGAAGGAGAATCTGGGGGAAGGAGCAGAGGAGGGCAGAAAGGAAGAGGAAGAAGAAACAAGCTTTGTGGGGAAAGCAGCATTAAAATCATTTCTATGCCCAGCACTGGCAGGAAACATGGCATATTTAACTGGAAGCACTTGTTGAATTAAAGAACACATTTATCTCAGAGAGCCAGATATGTATTTGTTTCTTATCTTCATGCGCCTCAGAGAAGTTGCTGGGGATGACAAACTGAGAATAGCAGGAGTCCATAGAGTGCCCAAGGAGGAAAAATATAGACTAGATAATTTGCCATGCCTACCGAAAAAAAGTGTATGATGGTAATAATTATTAAGGGTGCCAACTACACTCGTTATCTTTCTATCACAACTGAAAGAAAAATGCCAAGGTCAGTGCAAAGCTCAGGGCTAACTGGAAGCCCTGGCGCCCTGGCATGGTAATTGGGACTTCTTGCTGGGTTCCTTCTCATTAGATTTCATGGAATTGTTTTTGAAGTGCCAAGGCATAATGACAAATCTGGATTTTCACATATCACTCCCACAACAATCAAATGAGCATTTAACACCCACTGTATGATTATAGCCTCATTAGGTCCACACTAACTGCCCATTTGAATGGCTAAAACTAACCTGTTACCTTGCAACAGTCACAGGGTGAGTGTCCATTGTAACTGAAGCATGGCTAGACTTTTCTCATGAATCTTGGAACAGCTCTGCCATCTCATCTTAACAGGGGTCAGATGATAACACACATGCAAACAGTCCCTAGGAGCCTGGTACCCATATCACCCAATCAGGAACAGGAAAAGGGATGTCCGAATCATGTACCTGGGAGCTGGATGTAGCTGTTGGTAGGAACCTGATGTAAATTATGGAGTCCTTGGTGCTCTCGGGAAGACCTGAATTTGGTTCCCAGTGCTCATATTTAGGAGTTCTCAACACCTATAACTACAGGTCCAGGGGATTTGACACACTCTTCTGTCTTCCTTGGGTACTTGCACACACATATGGCACACACATATGGCACACACACAAAAATATACACATACACGTTAACAAAAAATAATCTTTAAAAGACAATTAATCATTGCTTCTTGAGTCCAAGCTTCACTATTTGCTGTAGGCAATTTTTAAATTAATTTTTTATTAGATATTTTCTTTATTTACATTTCAAATGTTATCCCCTGTCCTACTTTCCCCTCTTAAAATCCCCTATCCCCTCCCCCCTCCCCCTGCACCCCAAACCACCCACTCCCATTCCTGGTCCTGGCATTCCCCTCTATTGTGGCATAGAGCCTTCACAGGACCAAGGGCCTATCCTCCCATTGATGACCAATTGATGATCATACAAATATAGCTAGAGCCACAAGTTCTACCATGTGTTTTCTTTGATTGGTGGTATAGTTCCAAGGAGCTCTGTGGGTATTGGTTAGTTCATATTGATGTTCCTTCTATGGGGCTTCAGTCCCCTTCAGCTCCTTGGGTATTTCTCTGACTTCTTCACTGGGGACCCTGTGCTCTGTCCAATGGATGACTGTGAGCATCCACTTCTGTATTTTCCAGGCACTGGCAGAGCCTCGCATGAGACCGCTATATCAGGCTTCTGCAATTTCTGTGAGATTGGCCCAACTCAGCTAGTGCAGATTCCACCATTCAGCACAACCTAAAAACTTCAAAACAAGAGTCCAAAATGAGACTGCCTCCCAGAGTTCAGAATGCTTGTCCCCTTGCCCTAGGAGGTTCAATGTGCTTAGGTTGCATCAGAGTCTCAAGAGGAAAAGTCTTTGAAAGGACAGCCCTCAAGTGCTGCTGGGGCAGAAGAGAAAGAAAAGATTCCGAGGGAGGCAGCTGGGGCATCCAGCTGCGGGCCAGAAACAGGGTGATGGATAGCTTCAACTGGGGACAATGGATGTCCATGTGGTATAGGCCTTTGTTCTTGTACCCTGTCTCTGACCTGTCCCTCTGACCTATGAGCTTTACATATGGCAGGGATGCTCCGGCCCTCTGAGAGGGAAGCCCAACACAATTGCGCAGGCTGAGGCCACTGCTGGCTGCTCCTCCTCCTCCCGTTCCCATGCAGTCTGGACAGATGGTGACAGGGTTGAATATGGACTTGTGCACCACGCAGGACAAGGCTTTCTGACCAGAAAACTCATTCCAGAAATGACACGGATCAATGACATGGCGAGATAAGAGCTGGGAGATCGAGATGGGGACTCGTTTTCTCAGGAGGGGAGAGGTCTCAAGCACAATCAGACCAAAGAGGTCATTGAGGGTGTGATTAATTTGGAGTGCCAGAGAATTTTTTTTTTTCAATTATAATTTGGGGGATGGAGGTGAGCACATTTAGAGGCTAGTGAGATTCAATATGTTTTTCCCAAAAGTACACCATGTAAGCAGGTTTGTGATGTGAAGGGGACAGGTGAAACTTCTGACATCATCACCTCTTGGTAGCCTCTAAGATCTTCCACTATAAAGCAGGGTGACATCTCTGCCTTGCCTAGGTCCCAGCACAAGAAACTTTGAAAGCACTGCCTGTGCAAGTATGACTTAAATTCACATTTCACAAGACCCAGTCTTCATCTGTGAATATCAAAGTCTGGTGATGATGACAGCAACAATTTACTCCCCCACCTACATTGTGACATGCAGATGATCTGGTTACTAAGCCTCCTAACTGCATTGTTCACCTCACTTTACGGAGGTGGGAGATTCAGGTTCATGCTAAGTCACTCAGCTAGTGAATAGAGGAGCCAGGCGGACCACGGGTCGTCTTCCACCTGAACCCCTGACTGCCTTGCCCTGTGACCCACTGTCTCCGAGTGCTTAAACTCACGGGCTCTGAGGTTTCCCTGGAGACCAAGTTCAGATCTGCATGTAGCACAAAGACCTTTCTGCCCAGAGCACCTGAGCAAGGTCATGTTGCTGTGGACACAAGAACCTCCTTCCTGCCCAGATCCATGTGTATAACTCAGTGACTCTCACTTCTCAGGGATATTATCTTTCTATCTGAAGTTATCATGTTAAAAAACAAAACCAGGTGTCTATCTCCAAACTCTACCCACAAACCAACTTATTCAGTGACTGTACCTTTCTCAGCTACTCAGATTTAATGTGCATGTGTGTGTGTGTGTGTGTGTGTGTGTGTGTGTGTGTGTGTGTGTGTGCATGCTTGCATACAGGTGGGCATACATGTGACAGCATGTACGTGTGGAGGCCAAAGAACAGCCTCATTCATCTCTGGGGAAGCCATCTATCTTATGTTTTGAGATAAGTCCCCTTACTGATCCAGCACTCTTATGCTGTTAAGCTAACTGACCAGTGAGTTTGAGGAATGCCCCTATTTCCGTATCCCCAGAGCTGAAACTACAAGCACTTGCCACCATGCCCATCTTCCCCCCATGGATTCGGGGCATCCAACTCATGTTCATGCTTTTGAAATAACTGCTTTGCTGGCTGAGCCATCCTACCAGTTCTTGCTCCTCCAACCTCCCCTCCTACAGTTCCCTATTCAGTTCAGACTCTTCAATTACTCATGTACAGTATGATCTCATCTAACTCCACTTACCATAGATGTGAGCCGAACATCCTTTCTTGAACCACATCAGGGACTCTGTCAATGTCTTGCTCAGAACACAGTCACTTCCTTGACCTTCTTTATAAAACTTACACTCTTCACTAAGAATCCAGGAAGCCCCTGCATTCTGTCATACACTGGCTATCCGTGAGGGCACCCTTCACCCTCCCCATATCATATACTACTGGTGGGTTCCCGGAACCAACTAGGAATTCAGGTGGGTAGGATTTGCTTTGGCAAGGATGCTGCGCTTTAGTGGAGCTTGGCTACTCACCCATCTGCAAGTCTGCAGGAGTATGCTGGGGAGCCTCATCTGACACTGACACTGGACACTGGGCCACATCCCCTACCCGCTGGAAGCAAAGTGTGTTTCCAGGAGTTGGATATTTGAACCCCAGGCAGGATGCAACAGAGACAGGGCAAGCAAGGCAGGAACCTGAGACAGGAACTGCCCTTCAATACAGGAATGGAAGCACAAAGAACACTAAAGTGAACTGTGGCAAAGCACAAGCAACCCAAGACTGGAACGGGGGCACCAAGCAGCTGTTGGGCTGCTCAGAAACTTTTCCTTAAGTTACTGCTTGGTGGTGTTCATGGTCTTTACTTTGAATCTCAAACTAGATTAATTATAATAAAATTCTGGGGGTGGGGTGGACAATCAGTAAAGTGCTTGATGTGTAAGCATGAGGACTTGAGTGAAGTTCCCAGAACATCTGTAAAATGCCAGATGTGGCAGCATGTGCCTACAATCCCAGCACTGAGGACATGGAGACAGGTGGATCCCTGGGACTCTGGCCAGCGAGTCTAGTGGACTTAGTGAGTTCCCTGCCAGTGAGAGACCCTGTCTCAAAAAACAAACAAATAAATAAGGTGGACAATGCCTGAGGAATCTGAGGTTATCTTCTGGCTTCTGTATGCATGTTTACATAGGTACACATGCACACACACACACACACACACACACACGCATGTACACATGCACGAACTATTCCTATAACAGGCCTCCTTAGTTTCTCTCCTTGACAGCTCATGATACTTCCATCAATGTCTGTGAGTAGAGAATCAGGAGCTGAAATCCTCACAATTTCTTCTTTCTGTGGTTTATGTGTCAGCATTTACCAGGGAGTTTTGTTCCTACTATGAGGAAAATTTTGAAATACGCGCCATATCCAAAAGAAAGAAAAGAGGAAAGAAGAAAGAAGAAAGGGAGAGAGGAAGGAAGGAAGGAAGGAAGGAAGGAAGGAAGGAAGGAAGGAAGGAAGGAAGGAAGAGAAAGCCACAGTATCCCTCACTGTCACACACTGTTATAATGCTTGGCATTAAAGCTTCCTAACAATCTTAAGTTTTGTGCTATGTTGGCAACATTTTGCTCCAAGAAATGAGTTCTGAACTAACAAAAGATGCCGGTTTGTCTGCATCTTTCTCCTACCCCCTACCAGGTTCTACATCCATTATTCTTGGGACCTGGTGAGACAGCTTAATGCCTGCTACACAAACGTGACAACCAGAGTTCAGATTCCCAGAGCACATGTAAAAAATCTAGACAAGCATGGCAGATACCTGTAATCCTGGCACTGTGGAGGTGGAGGTCAGAGACCCCCAGGGAAGAAGGCAGCTAACTAGACTCACTGGAACTAATGGAATCCAGGTTGAGCAAGAGACCTTGCTTCTATAAAAATCAAAGTGGAAAGAGATTGAGGAAGCGAAGCTATCCAGCATTGACTTTGGACCTCCACAGGCACACCTGCATACACATGTATGCCCACACCAGCAGTCTCTCTCTCTCTCTCTCTCTCTCTCTCTCTCTCTCTCTCTCTCTCTCTCTCTCTTTCATAATTTTAGAATTTACTTTCAGTTGCTGTCAACACATTCTTTTGTCTTTGTCATAAAACTCAGACTCACAGTGCCTTACAAACGTTGTTCTGCCCGAATGCCTCGGCTTGGCGTGCCACGCTGCACGCTTTGTGTGGCAGGCTCCTGTCTGGCATCCAGGAAGCATGGAAATCTGACAGGAGCAGCCATCTCAAGC
Organism: Mus pahari; assembly: GCF_900095145.1. Classification (NCBI taxonomy): domain Eukaryota; kingdom Metazoa; phylum Chordata; class Mammalia; order Rodentia; family Muridae; genus Mus; species Mus pahari. The sequence goes on from NC_034594.1 coordinate 101,377,243, forward strand.
CTCACCAAGGACTTACAAAGACAGTCTTGTCCACATGGTGACACCAGCCAGCACTCCACTACCCACAAAGGAGGGGACAGTTTGCAAAAGCCTTTTTCCAGAACCGTTGTAAATTAGAACATTTCTGAAGACAGGTCAGCCTGGAGTAATTTTCCAACTGACTTGTCGCATAACCAGGGACAAGCTCCCACGGCATAAATGCAATGCAGACGAACACCCCTCCTCCTCCCCCCCAATGCACACATTTCCCTGGGGTTTCTATAATCCCTTGTTTATGGTGTGGAAAGTCACCAGTGTGTGGCTGGACAGTGGAGCCGGCTGGTGTGAGCCTCCCATAGCAATAGCTGGCACACAGCAGGCACTGTATCGACCGGGAGATGGAAAGGTCCTGGTCGTTTGTCTCAAACATCCCACAGAGGAGTCTCAGATTTCAGTCACTCCAACAGGTCTCGTGTCCCCCCATCCCTACCCACACGCATTAATTTTCCAGCCAAACTGGCATGAATGTAAAACTAGGGATTGAGTTAACACTAGAGAAAATGGAGAAAAAAAAAAAAAAAAACGAAACTAAATGGAGCCTTTTCTTTTGAGCCTTCCACGCGTATTTATCAGTTCCAAATCTGGCTTATCATGACATATCTTGTTTCTGTTGACCGTTTTAGTCCTTTCATATAGCAAAAATGTCGCATCAACTTGTCAACTTGGCCCCAGTATGTCCTTAATTCTTCCATCACAGCTGTTAATTTCTGTTTTAGGGAAAAAACAAAAACAAAAAAAAAAAAAACCCAACTAGCTTCAAGCTATAGCTCTGGCTTAGAGCGGTGGTTCTCAACCTTCCTAATGCTGAGAGCCTTTAATACATGGGATGAAGTCCTATAAATTATTTTCATTGCTATTTCACAACTGTAAATTTGCTACTGTTATGCATCATGATGAAAATATCTGTGCTTTCTAAGTGCCTTAAGTGACCTTGTAAAAGGTCGATCAAATCCTCCAAAGAGCACCAGATTCTATGGGGCTGGAGTTTCAGGCGGTTGTGAGCTGCCCGTGGTGGGGTGGTGCTGAAAACTGAATGTGGGTACTCTGGAAGAGCAGTAAGTGCTCTCAACTGATGAATCATCTCACCAGCACAACCCTCCCCCCCTTTATTTTCTTTTAAAAATTTGGTTTCATTAATGATTGTTTCTCATCCGATGGCTTAGCTTCCTGAGCACAAATCTGCCATCTCTACCCCTTGCTTCACATCATTCAGCTGCCAGCTCAGCACTGCTCACACAGTGGACATTCAGTAATCACACCAATGGGCATTCAATACTTAGGCAAAATCAACAGCCTCGTGCACACCCAACACTGCAAAACTAGGTCATGTATTTGGCCTGGGCATCACGGCTCATAGGGATGGGGTCTATGCACAGTGTAAAGCACATGCATGAGTGCATGTGCAAACACATACACACACACAAACACACACACACACACACACACAGAGACAGACAGACAGACTTCTGGGGAAATTACTCCTTTAGCTTAGCCAGAAGGTCTGAGAATGGCTAAAATCTCAGGATTTTCCATAGAGTCATCAAGTGGATTAAATAATTAGAGTGAGGGCCCCTTGTGAGGTCACTTCCAGTGAAAACAGGAGCAGGTTCTGGGCCAAGTTGAGCCATGCATAGAAAGAGAAGTGCTCACACTACCAGCAAAGAATTAACGGAAAGAAGAAATCCTGCAATGTGTAGCCAGCAGCCAGCTCAGAGGGCAGACGGAATGCCGAGTCCTCTGGGGCTGGGCCTAAAGAGAAGGCTGCAGAACACGCAAGCACTGTGGTGAAAGTTATTAATCCAATTTTATAAAAGGCTTCAGTCTATACGGGAGGCATTTGGGGTATTTGTTTTAATAACATTCCAAGTGCAAACTTTCTCTCTGGTGATAGAATTTCTTTCCATTTTTATGAAGTCGAGAATGAAAACTAAGCGAAAGCAAGAGAATCTAATTTCCTATAATAAGGTTTTGCTTTTAGTCGCTTATAAATGCAAAAATCATGGGGCCTTGGACACCAGAAGGCATATGTCGAAATAAGAAAAATAAAATAAAACCTTAGAAACCCACTCATAAATATTGACCTTCTCCTTCTCACCAGCTCCGGCTCCGGCTTAAAACTTCACACCTGTGTGCCCGAATGCACACCCCCTCCATCCCAAAGGGGAGACAGCACCACAGGCTTTCAGAGGCTGTGTGAGGCGCACTGTGAGCCGACCTGTTCTCCAGATAGAACCCATTTGTTCAATGCCTTCATCACCTCTGGGTGGAAACCCTTGGAATTCGACTCAATACTGCCAACACCCCAAACTCAGAAGTGGTCAGGGATCCCAGCAGGTCCTGAGTGCCCAGTTGGAGGCTTGGGGGTCTCCAGGACCTCCTTGTCTAAGACTTCTAAAAATTACACACAAGATCTGTTGTGTGAGCCTTATGTGGGGAGATGAACGAGGTGCCTATTCACCCCAGTAGGGGACCAACAACAGACCCATAACAGTTCCATCTACATGTAGCTTGCAGAATGAATGACATTGATGAACATGGCTCACAGGAGTGTGGGTGAAGGGCTACTTACATGAGGGTCAGGGAGGAGTGCTTTCCTGATTGAAACCACCATTGTTGTTGGATGAGCCCTGCCTACTTGCAAGACACCCTCACAATCACAGTGGACCTTTTGTTAGGACATCCCCTCAGAGGAGGGGATGGAGAGACTCTCTGACTCCTCACCCGAGATTTCAGCTGCTCTTCCCAGGCATTTCTGTGTTAATTCTGCCCTGATTGCCTACAGCCTCGGTGTCTCAGAGGTCCTAGACACTGGCTGGGGAAGGGTCCCTAAGAGGGCTCCATCCATGTTGGGTGCAGACTTTTCACCGTGACTGCTTCGGGGTCACTCCGGCTCTCAAAAGCCCCCTGAGAAATTTGAAATTTAGAGGCCAATCGAAACTACCCGGAAGGCTGTTTCAATTTCCAAATTAGTTGACTATAGAAAATGTTCTGAAAGAATTTAAGTACCGAACATGTATTTTCTAAAATCTGTAACTGGGTTGTATTGTAACTTTCTTGGTCACTGTGATGAAGTATCTAAGAAGCTGCAATGTCATGGACTGAGAGATTACTCTAATTTACAATTTAAGAAGATACATTGTACAAAGTTGAGGGAAGCTTGTGGGAAGTATTGGATTGGAAGGGTGGCTAGTCACATTACCTCCACAGTTAGGAAGAAGAGAGTGACCAGGAAGTGGGGCAGAACTTTAAAACCTCAAGACCCACACCCACCCCACTCAAATGTGAGTCTCCGGGACGTGATCCACATTCTGAGGAAGAGACTTAAAGCGGCAGGCACTCGGGGAAGGCCTCCCTACCCTGAATTCTCTGGTTCTAACATCATGAGGAGATTTGATGTGGTGGGGGTATTTTAATAAATGCCTCTACTTTAATTTCATCCCAGAATCTTACAGTCTTCAAGGAAGGTTTGAAGCATTTTTCAAAACCCCTCTAAGTTAGAAGTATGTACAAGCAAGCTAGAAAAAAATCACTTATTAACAGAGGTAATTTACTAAAAAGTAGCTACTATTATTTTTCATCTATACATGTATGTAGTGTACAATCTTACAAAGAGAAACAAAGTGTCCCGGTTTGAAAAATGATTATGAACTCCATCAAAATATCCTGTGATTATTCTGTTTGCATCCACATTCCACCCTACTCTGAATTCCCTTACTAAGTGAGAGGCATCTGCTAGAGGATGCTGCCAACATAGTACATAGCTTTAGGAACCACACACTAGACACCAACAGGCTGTGCACGCTTCCAGGGTTCCATGTTTGTTTACTGAGATGAACAGACTGAGGTGTAAGTCAACAGGAAGAGACTGATGACATAATCATATGATTTAAAAGGAATAGACCTGTGACCCAACTTTAATGTCACAACCCTGTGCCCAACAAGCCAGCTTCAGTCACTCAGCCACAATAAACTTATTTGAAAAAGGCAAATCAACAGTGAAAAGCGGGGGGTATGGGTGGGTGTTTAATGTAGCCACACAAACAAGAGGGACACAGTGATATTCTTGAAAGTAATCCCAATCTAAATCACATTTCATATGATTTTGCTAACGAGGCAAAAAATACATAGTATATCTTAGAAGACAAAACAAACAAACAAACAAAACAATACACTTTACATTTTTCCCTTCAAGTTACAAGGGTGTTCATTCATGTGGCCAGTCTTGCTTCCTGGTGATTGGGGTCGGAAGGATAAGGCTGAGGACCGTGAACTTGGCAGTTTGTGATCTTTCTGCAGAGTATCCTGCTGCCAGAGCTGCTGGACTATAGGGGAAGGACAGAACCTCCCAAGACCACTGTCTGCTAGTACTCTTTACCCATCACTGGCCCAGGCTGCAGTTACATCCCAGGCCCATGGGCAGAGGCACACCATGCTTTCAGACCCTTCATTAGGGTCTGTGCTCTTAGCCAACCAGCCAGTTCTTAACCCTTTCGTAAGAAAACATGCATGGTACCCATCATAACACCTTTGCCTTCCTAATTTAAAAAAGCCAATTCTATTAGGCTGCAAGGCACACAATACTAAGAATAACTTGTGTTTGTTTTAGTTTTGCCATGCAAACCTATTTCTTTTTTGCAATGTAGTCTAGAGGCAGGCAGCATTTCTAGATATGGGGAGAGAGTTCAGGAAGTGAAGCAACCCACAAACCCAGAATGCACATCTAAGTACTGGGCAGCATGGCTCTCACCTGTAATCCCAGAATTCAGGAGGCAGAGAGAAGGTAGTCTCCGGCCAAGCTAGATAGTTAAACTGCCTGAATTGCTGGGCTCTGGGCTTATGTGTGAGACCCTCAATATAAAAGGTGAAGAGCAATCGAGGAAGACTGCCAGCATCAAGCTCTTGTTTATACACAAATATACACAGAAAGAGACACACAGGCACTCAGACATAACCGCGCACACATATACACACTTAGGTGTGCATAGCAAACATACATACATGTAGAAAAATGATTAGGTCTGGCTACTAAGGAGAGACCCCAGTTTAATAGAGGTGTGTTGCAATATAGGTCCTTTGATTGGAGGAGAGGGGCAAGAGATGGGGCAAGCTCAAGGTAAGGTCAGCTTCTCTGTTTTCTTTGTGTGTGTGTGTGTGTGTGTGTGTGTGTGTGTGTGTGTGTGTACACAAATGGACACATAGAGGTCAGAGGTTCACATTGCCTATCTTCTTCAATTGCTTCCTACTCCCTGGTTTGTTCATTTTCAGACAAGGTCTATAACTGGTCTAGATTGTGTTGATTTTGCTATACTGGCTAGCTAGCAAGACACAGGGATTCTCCTGATTTTTACCTCTCACTGGAACTACAGGTACACATAGCCACACTGGCTCCACTATGTGGGTTCTAGGAGGACAAACTAAGATCCTCCTGTTTGTGCAGCAAGCAATTTCTTGGCTAAGCTATCTCCCCAGCACCATGTCTTTCTTGAGTGTGGTTACAGGCAGTTATTTTGACACTATGGGAAAATTTTCCCTCGTTGCTATAATTGGAGGTGCAGAAGGACAACAAAAGCCTGGACTCATGGTGGGGTCACAGAGCTCTTGAGTCAACTTGGAACTGTGGGCTTTCTGATCTCATGTGATGCAGAATGATCACACACTTTATTGCTCAACACATCATTACTTGAGTATCTATTATGTGCAATCAAATGAATCTTAACTGGTCCATCTGCCAACTAAGGGATACCAAGTTTCTCCTAGATCTCAGCTTTCTGGGCACATCCATCAGACTGAGTTTTGGCTTGCAGACAAGCACAACCTACAAAGAAAGAAGAGGAAAAGGTTAGAAGATAGCAACTCCAGAACTAGTGGGATGGTACTATCATCACAAGAGCTCACTTCAAACTCTTTGAGATACCATCTTTCAGCTGCCAGCCTTAAGAGCACCTCATGACCCAAGATGACAATTAGAGCTCCCACCTTTATGCTCACATTCCAAGGCAAAGGAAGAGAAGAAGCATAGAAGGAAACATTAGTTACTTTTCCTATTGCTGTGACAAAATAACACATGCACAGACACACACACATACACAGCAAGAGAGAGAGAGAGAGAGAGAGAGAGAGAGAGAGAGAGAGAGAGAGAGATTATTTACACTCATATCAAGTTCTTTTCAAAGGTTCACCTTGTTAGTCTCAATCACCCCAAAGCCTTACACTGTGCTTGCCATTTTGTCACAAAAACATTGAGAGGTGGAGTTGATTGGTTATAACATCCATAAGGTAGTGGTTTTTCTACCAAGGAAAACCGAGGATTTTAATGAAAAGACCAATGCTAGTCTCTGCATATCTGCTTTTAAGGAGGAGTCTTTAGAGAACCAAAACCAATAGATTATACAGAGTTTTACTATGGGAATTGGTGTAATGGAATACAGAGGTCAAGAATCCCAGGATGCTTTTTTCAAACTGGAGAATCAGAAAAGCTGATATCACTGAACTTGTTCTTGAAACCTGGAGAACACAGGAAGCCAATCATGTGACAGGGCTCTATAATGGTCAACTTGCCACAACCTGGACTCACCCGGGAAGAGAGTCTCAGTGAAGAGTTATTTACACTGGGTTGGTCTGTTGGCATGTCTATGAGGGATTATCTCAATTAAGATAATTGGTGTGGGAAGACCCAGCCCACTGTTGGAAGCACAATTCCCTAGACAGGGTGTCTTTAACTGTATAAGACTTGAGAAATTAACCTGAGCACAAGCAGGCAAGTAAGGAAACATGCATACATTTATTCTACTCTTGACTGTAGATGTAATATGACCATCTGTCTCAAGCTCCCTCTGCCTTGATTTCCTAAATTGTGGTCTAAAATAAACCCTTTGTCCCCCAAGTTGCCTGTTATCAGAATGTTTTATCACGTCTTAGTAAGAGTTACTATTGCTGTGATGAAACAACATGAATAAAACAACTTGAAGAGAAAAAATGTTTATTCAACTTATACTTCCACATCACTGGCCATCATCAAAAGAAGTCAGGACAGGAAATCAAACAGAGCAAGAACCTTGAAGCAGGAGCTGATGAAGAGGCCATGGAGGGGCATAGTTCACTGGCTTGCTCTTCATGGCTTATTCAACCTACTTTCTTATAGAACCCGGAATCACCAGCCCAAGGATGGCATCACCCATGATGGAATGGGCCCTCCTCCATCAATCACTAATTAAGAAAATGCTCTACGGGCTTGCCTACAGGACAATGTTATGAAGGCTTTTGCTTTTTGTTTTGTTTCATTTTAAAGTAAGGTTTCTTCCTTTCAGAAGACTCAAAACAGAAAACTGGGCAGCACATCATAGCAGTAGAAATGTAACAAGGGTGGGGTCTAAAGACCTAACAATGGAGAATTGTGGTTCTAAAGACAGGAGAAACTGAAGGACTCAAAAACAAAAAAGAAGGACTCCATCTTTTCACCATTTGTTGTATAGTGACCTCAACATGGTGCAAGATATCTGCCTACATTGTCAACGGTAGATTTTCTTTACTTAGTTTACCGACTCAAATGTTCATCTTGACTAAAACCATTCCAAGGACTTGCCAGAAGCAGTGCGTTTCCAGATGTGTAGGTACCAACCGTGCTGACACAGGTAGCTAATCATCTCGGCTGTCTTTGTCGCAGTTCCTCCTCAGTTTGCCTAGTTCTAGTGCTGTGCCAGTCCTTCTGTTCCCAAACCCTTTATTTTCCCTAGGATCTGTCAAGCTCCACTGAGGGAGACTAGGTAGTGGAGACCAGAGTAACCACCCTTCTCTGGTGCTCAAGAAGTTATTCAATTGGTTATGCAACTCTTCATTTTCAGCCTTGGATCATCAGGGAGACCATGCATGTCTGAACCTCAGAAATAATAATCTTTTACAAACCAACAGCACCACCGTTGTGCCACAAGCACAAATTAGCCACTGAATGAACCAGGTACCTAATTAATTTAATTATGTACTATATCTAACTCATTTTCTTTTCTCTTGCTCTTCCACTGTCCTTATCATCAGATCAAGTTCCTCCTTCACCTATTTTCATTCACTGAACATTTCATCTCAACAAGGGGTCTGGGTGATACTTAGCCTGGAGTTCTCAAGGTCTACACATTCTCAGCAGATGCACCAGCCAGATAGACTGGCAGATCTCACTTCTGGCAGGATGCACATGCAGGCCATGTAGTCATCTTGCTGGAATCAAGAAAAGATACCTGAAGAATATGTGAGACTGTTCTCCAATGGCACGATGGAGCTAGGATTGGAACTGGCTACTTCCCAGCATCACTCTATGTGACAAAAGTTATGCCCTCACTACAGAGTTTAGGAATCCTTGGTCAGATTCCTAGAGCCCTCAGCAAATAGCCCTCATTACCCATCCCCACTGGGAGGACTCCCTGCAGTCAGGAGCTCTAACCAGTGCAAAAGTACTGAAGAGTATTAAAGGCTTAAAGTTGGATAAAGGTGAACATGGAGGAAATAAACTGGTTTCTGAAGCTGGGGATATGATATGCATAGCTTCTCCTATGTTCTAGTTTCCTGTTTGTATTGGTTACAAAATACCCTGACCAAACCATCTTAGGAAACAAAACAATTTGTCTTACACTTCCAAGTCATAGTCCATCACTGGGGAAGTCAAGTCAGGAACTTAAGCCAAAACTGTGAGGGATGCTGCTTGCTGGCATGCTGAAAAGCTCACACTTAACTAGCTTTCATATACAGGATCACCTGCCCAGGGAATGGTGCTGCCCAGAGTAGGCCTGGCCCTCCTACATCAACTAACAGTCAAGCCAGTCTCTTACAGACATATCTATGGACCAACCTGATAAAGACAATTATTCAATTGAACCTTCTTTTCAGGTGGTGTCAGTTGATGATTTCTAGAACTTCCTGTGCTGCTGTGTTCTAATGTAGAAAACTTCCAGATAATCTGAACTCAGATAATTCCTAAATTCAGAACTTACTTCCCTTCAGAAATTGAGATAGAATCCATCTTATTCCATACTTTGCTAGTTTGATACATATGTACACATTTCAGTGTGTATATACATGCACATGTATGTTATATATACATATGTATGTATAAGAGTTTACATATGTGTGCACCCACACATGTTCACATACCTTCAATCTACAATAGCAATCGCTGTTTCTATAATCCTTTTCTAAGATGCAGGGATGCCTGAAGGTCTAACACTCATCAATATGATCTTAAGGAATGAAGAACTGGAAAGAAGTCTATACTAGACAGAAGCTGGATGTGAATCTAGTAGAGAATCCAAATGCATTCCCAGGACCTGTCTTCTTAACTGACACTCTAGGAGGCCAGTACCAGGCCTGTACTGATGTACCAGGCCTGTACTGATGTACCAGGCCTGTACTGATGTACCAGGCCTGTACTGATGTATCAGGCCTGTACTGATGTACCAGGCCTGTACTGATGAGCTACAGATGGATCACATCACTGCAAATCTCTGGGTAGTGGGCCCAGAAAAAACAAAACAAAACAAAACAAAAAACAAAACAAAAAAACAACTAAATAGCTAAGGCAAAAAAAAAAGGAATTTCATATTTCATATAGACAGCACCAGGAAGGCCTGTGTTGGATGCAAGCTCAGTTTTGTTGCTGTGAGTTAATGCCTAAGAACAAGTTTAGAGAGAAAGGACTTACTTCAGCTCACAATTTCACGTGATTTGCACCATCATGGGAGAGGGCAAATTGACAGGAAGCAGAAAGGGGACGGGACAAGAAGAAGTCATGAAAGATGCATTTTCAAGGGCACGCAGCCAACAATAACTTCCTGGGTTCTCAAACCTCCACCCTTTGAGCACCTCCCAATAATTCCATCATGCTAAGAACCCATCTAGAGACACTACTCTATTCATTTGGGTAGAGTTCTGGGAAGCCTATCATAGAACCCAAAGTGTACCTCACTAACCTAGAGCTTACTCATCACAATCAAGTTGAGTGTCATTGAAAAGGACCTGAGGAGACTAGAAAATGGGACAGTGCTGTTCAAGGAGAAGTTATCAAGGCATGAAAGAGTATAGATTTTAAGGATTTTTTTTCTTAGTTTGTGTGCATTTGTATATGTATACATGCACACACACACACACACACACACACACACACACNGAGAGAGAGAGAGAGAGAGAGAGAGAGAGAGAGAGAGAGAGATGTAGGAATGGGTACCCACAGAAGTCAGGAGAGAGTGTCAGATCTCCTTTTAGAGTTACAGGCATTTGTGAGCTGCCCGACATGAGTGAACTCAGGCCCTCTGGGAAAGCAGCACACACTCTTAACCATCCAGTCCCAGGAGTATACATTTTAATTGAGGAGTTGGTAAGTTTTAAGCAGCAGGGGTGGGGTACATGTTCTGATTTTTCTAACCTTACTTGGTTGCTGCAGGACAAAGTGGGTTATGTTACAAGAAGCAATCAGACATTGAAATAAGGAAAATATTCATGACAACTATTGGAGTTCAAAAAATCTAGTCAGGAAAGGCTGTTGGGAGCAGACTCTGTGGCAAGACATAGACGTTCTAGTCTTACTTCCGTTCTCACCCTACTTTCTGATGCACAGAGTACGTTCTCTGGAACCTTCGTTGACGTCTTCTGCCCTCTACTCCTGGCTGGATCCAGTAGAGCGAAGAGCAGAGGAAGATAAGGCAGGGATGCATCACAGAGCTTCCTCTCTCCCGTGTCACTGCAGGATCCCTGGTGGCCAAAGAGCTTGTTTGGTGTCTCCTCCTACAGCTCTGCGACCTGGGTATGAGTAGCAATTCATAGCATGTCCACTCACATTGGCCTACTCCTTGGTCGAGTCCCCCTTTGTCTAATTCTCCATGACTTCTGCCCTTGAAGGTCCTGTCTGTTTCCTGTTGAGAACTGGACAGAGGCTTGAACTCTACACAGTGTTGTGACATAGATTAACACGGAATGTGTCAGCGTGACACAGAAGGTGTCACAACCTCCACTAATAAAGCAAGGAAGTTTCTAGTGATCTTTCAAAGGATTTCTATGTATAAAGAGTTGCTGTGAAGAGGTAAGCACCAGGTAACTTCTGTATTTGTAGATGTACAGTATTTCATTCTGTGATAACTCTAAACCATATCACAGACCCGGGGAGACTGCTGTATAAGCATGAAAATCTGAGTTCAAATCCCCAGTACTCATGTTTTTAAAAAGTTATGGTTATATATATATAAACCTCAGTGTTATGGTGGGAGTGAAAGCGACAGAAGGCTCACTGGGGTTTGATAGCTGCTGACCTAGCCCCTGGTTCAAGGAGAGACACTGTCTTAAGAGAATAAGGTGAAGAGTGTCAGAGCAAAATACCTAAAGTCTTCTGCATGTGCAAGTACACACACACACACACACACACACACACACACCCCTCTTATATTTTACCTCAATAGCATCTCTGATGAGTTTTGTCTTTAAAAATTTTTATGCCCATTGTCCTTACTAGACTTTGCTCCAATGAGATAGTCCATGGAAGAAGATAGCATGTGCAAAAGCCTATCTGATTGCTCGCCACATCCACAAGACCTAGGGCAAGACCAGACATAGAATTCAATAAGTAAACATTGTTGAAAGCTAGAACTGGAGAAACAAATACAAGAAGACAAAGGAAAGAAGAAAAACATGGCTTTAGAGTCAGAGGTAGGGATAGATACCCTTCTCCCCAGATTAGGACTAGCTGGGCTTTCTTAAATGCCTATCTAACTTCTCAGGGCTCTGATTCTATTTAAATTTAGATAAAACTAGGCTATGGAATCCTTTCCTATTATTACCACAACTGGTCCAAATGGAAAGACTAATTTACTGGGGAGAGCCCAACCCCAAGTGGGACATCTATAACCCAACTCTAGCTATGGTTCAGGAAACGTCATGTAAGAGAGAGAGGAAAGACTGTAATTGGCAGAAGACCAGGAGGTCTCCTGTGAGATAGTCCCTCCTGGATAGCACAGGATGCTGCTCCCATGAGCTCTTAAAGCCATCATTACCTACATAAGATGCTTAGGAACGTAAGAACCAACGGTCTTGCATAAATGAGGGAAGGGCTCACAAGACTGGACTCTTAGCTGAGATTTTGATGGTTGCTGGAGAAAAGGTAGTCACTCTTCTTTGGGAAATGGCTACTAGTAGATTGCCTGTGCCTCCGTGAATGACCCCACACCAATGCATATGTGGGTAGCAGCACTGATTGGACTCATTGACTTAAACTTTAGATAATTTAAAATAAAATATTTCTTCCCTATCTGACAGTGTGAGAACCAAATGAGGTGATGCTTCCAAAAGTGAATGAAGCTATCACCTTGGGATGCCATTATTATTATGAGAAAAACCACAATTTTATGAAGATAGGTCCCAGTCTGGCTTTTATGCAGCATAGCTCAATGTTTGAAGGATGTGGGAAGATGTTACAATTTTTACAATTTTCATTCAGGAATAGTTCAACTCAAGTAGCTGCCAACCCTGGAATCTGGTAGCATGCATCTTCGTGTTAAGGAATGCAGACAGCCGTGGAGGAGACATGACAAGATAACACATACCTTATTCTTCCTGGTTCCTGAAGCGGTAAGGCGAAGCCAGAGGCCAACAAATGCAATCATTTCAGGCAGCACTGGGAGCAAGGTACCAAGTCCACGTACTTTAAATCCATCACACACAAAGCATCACCTGTGTGAGGGCTGGAGAATAAGGGATGGAGAATAATCAAGCAGCAGTAAGCTGGCAAAAGCAGAGAAAAGATCCAATAGTAGATTTCAGCCTGTGTGTGCATGCCTGTGTGCACGTGTGGTAGAAATCAGAAGTTGATGTTGGCTTCTTCCCCCAGTCATACTCTACCTTACTTTTTGAGACAATCTCATACTGAATGTGAAGTCACCGATTCAGCTAGATTGGCTGGCTAGCCAGATCCAGGGGTCCTCCTCTCTCTACTGCCCTTCCCCTCGAGCCCTGGAATAGGTATGTGTCACCCTGCCTATTCTTTGTGTGGGTACCACAGCTGAAACTCAGGTAACCATCTTTGTACAGCAAGCACTTAAGTAAGTAATCCATCCACCCATGCCATAGTAGAGTTATGTCTCCTTTTAGAAACTAACAGTAAATTTATGTATTATGCATAAGCATACTTTTTACACTGCATGTGTTTGTGTGAGTATATGCCATGTATATGGGATTTTCTGAAGAGGGTAAAAGATGGCATTAGATGACCTAGAGGTGGAGTTGCAGGCAACTGTGAGCTATCTGATGTGAGTACTGGGAACCAAACTCCAGGACTGGAGTAGCTCTTAAAGCTAAGTCATTTATCCAGCTCCTATAAGAATAAATTAAAGTATATCTGTAACTCACATCTAACTGTAAATGAGCCCTCTCAACTTTAGTTGGATTCTGGTGAATTTTTTCTACCGTGTTCATGAGGGTCCTTCAGAAACATGGAATTGATAGATTGGGTTTGAATGTATAGCCATTCTGTAGTAACCTGTGACCCCCCTCTGCAGACACCTAAGTCTACAGATACTTAAGTTCCTTTAATAAAGTGACATCGTTTTACATAGGATTTACAAAAACCCTAATGCAGACTCTAAATAATCTCTACATTACTTCAACATCTAAAATCCAAATGCTATTTTGATATTTGTGAGATGAATTATGTGTAGAATAATGATAAGAAAAATATATATTCAGTGCCAGCACATTTTTCTACTGTTACTGCTTTCTATCTGTAGTTGGTTGGATATAGGGACATAAAAGTCTGCAATATGGAAGGCTGACTATGTGCACATAGAGAGATTCTTCTTAAGGAGTTGTCTTATACTATTTTGAAGGCTGATGAGTTCAACATCTGCAAAATGGGACAAACTGTAGACTATGTAGAGCTAAAGCTGTGATCCAAGCCCATAGTTGTGCTAGTAGAGTTTCTTCTGGCTCTGTGGATCAATCTTTGTTCCATCCAGATCTCTGGTGGAATGAGACCCACTTACTCTGTGGAAGGCAGTTTGTCGTATTCAATGTCCATTAATATCAGTAATAAGCATGGTCTGGTTTTGTGTCTGTGGAAAAAATATCCTGACAAAGGGTAATTTATTTCATCTTACAATTTTAGGCTGGAGCCCACTGTTGGGCAAAACAAGGCAGAAACATGAACCAGGTAAGAGCGGAGTGAAATGAACGCATGCATGCTCAGTAGCTTACTTGCTGGCTTGTGTTCAGCTCAGTTTCTTTACTCTTATATGGTTCAGGATCCCTGTCTAGGGAATGATGCCACCTACTGTGAACAGAGCCTTTGCATATCAATTAACATAGTTAAGACAGCCTCCCTCCCCCCCCCCCAGACAATCCCACAGGTCAGCCCAATGTAGATGATCACTCATTGAGACTTTCCTTCCAGGTGATTCTAGGTTGTGTGAAAATATTGACAACTAAAGCAGCCCATTACAAAACATATCCAAAACACGTCCTTACAGATGATTCCAAAATAGTTTTTGAACAATCTTATGTGCATGGACACATTTGATATTAGACCCTTAAGGTTGGAAACTAGAAATGGAATCACTTGGTTAAAAGACACATGAACTTAATCAGTTATCTATTAAGGACATACAGTTTTACCCACTTAATAAAAAGCGTTGAGCTCTTAGTTTCATTAGGTTTTGGAAAACACTAAAGCTTCAAATGACATCTTCAAAAGATATCTGCATTGAAAGGTGAAAATTAATGCACAATTATTTCTGTATGCATATTCACTTATCTCAGAGAACTTTCATCTTTCCAAGTCATTACATCAGAGGTATGTTTTGAATTTCTCATTTAGATATTTCATCCAGCTTTTTTTCTTGGATCCTATCTATCTATCTATCTATCTATCTATCTATCTATCTATCTATCTATCTATCTATCCATCCATCCATCTATCTATCTATCTATCTATCTATCTATCTATCTATCTATCTATCTATATCTTTTTGAAACAAGAGATCAGGTTTTCCTGTTTTTATGTTTGATTAAGTGATTTTTTTCCATTTTAGGTGATGAAGTATCAAGCAGAATATAGAATATATCAATTCATTCGACATTCATATTATGTATCTATCTGTAAGACAATGAATACATTTATTTGGTTTGCAGTAAGCATTCTTGTTGAGCACTAGTTTGGTGCTAGGCTCTATAGAGACTGTGATTGCAATAATTCTACCCTTAAACATGAATGAGTGTTTTGAACCTATCTTATAAATGGCAAAGTTGAGTTCAGATACGTTAACTGATGCCTGTGGCTAGTTAAGGTTACACACTAAACTTTAGCCTAAGTTTCGGGACTAGTTAAGGTTACAGACTAAACTTTAGCCTAAGTTTCGGTATGCAAGTGTCAATTAATTGCCCTATCCTTAAGACCACAGTCCATATCCAAAGCCAAAGACACTAAGTGTCCTTGCTAGGTGTCACTGTAGTCCTCAACCTTGAAGGGCAGTACTCATCCCTTTCTTTCCTTTCCCAAAGCAAGCATGTGCATGCATACAACTTTTCTTTAAATGTTTTACACACAAAAAATGTAAAGTCTTGCCTGTTCTCATTTTGTATTATTGAATAGGAAGTGTTTTATGGATTAATAAAATTGAGAGATGAGTATCTACCAAATAATATAAAAGGATAGACTTTGGGTCCTAAAGCTTATTGTATGCATTTTGGCAGTTGTAGTTTTAAGTATTTATGATATTGCTTGGTAGTAAATACATCCATTTCATGACAGCTAGGTCATGTGAGACCGAACTTTGGAAATGTGCTCGTTTTTGCTCTTAAAGATACTTGAAAATGGATTTTGTCCAAAGAGTTATGGGGTGCATACAGAAGTGATGTGAAAATTATCTGTATCCCACTCCACTGCAAAGCGCGATGCCCACTTCTATGACCATCGCTACTGGCAACTTGACTATACTTGATCTTTAGGAAGTCAATTGAGGAACACACCCCCGCTGTAGGTCATCTGAGCTGAATATGAGAAATGCCACAGTGAGGACTTGTGTGGAAAAATGCTACTGTGGGAACATGCACTTACTTAAAAAAAAAAAAAAAGCATCATCATGAAGTACAGGCTTTATAACAGAAAGAGTTGCACATTCTTGGAAAGTTGAGATGGCTCAGCAATCTGAAGTCAATCCTAGAAACCAAAGTGGCAGTAAAAAATAAAACCAACTCTTAAAAGTTGCCCCCTGACCTCTCTCTACATGTGATGTGACAAGCCCCCTGAAATATACATTATTTAAAAAAAAATCACAAATTCTTACATCGATACTATTCCTACTTCTGAAAGAAAAATCATTGATTTTTTGCAGAAAGGTCATATTTTTCTATCAATTGATTTCTATATCTACCTCTATATCATTCTTTATCAATGTTCATATGTGTGTATGGTTGTATATACACATATGAACACATATGGTGGATGAATAAAAAGAACATTTGGATTTTAAGTAAATAAAATCTTAATGTGACCACTTAATGTGACCACTTTGTCCCCCAAATATGAGGAAAAATAATCTTGGGGTCAAATATACTGGAGACATATTTATAAAATAATCAGAGACACAAAATGTGGCTTCCCTAAAAATTCTTACGTCAAACACTTGGATGTGTTGAGAAGCTGTCGGCGTGACCTAGTCACCAAGCCTGCTAGCTACTCTTCCAGAGCACCCAGGCTCAGATCCTAGCACCCATATTGCAGCTCAGAGCCGTCTTTGTCTTTAACTCCAACTCCACGGAATCTCATGCTCTCTCCTGGTTTCCACGGGCAGCAGGATCACACCTCATGTACTAAATACATGCAGGCAAACACTCACATGCATAAAATGTTTAAAAAGTAATAATACTGAGAATTTGGCTACAAGGCCAGCACAGGTTCAAACCAGACGAAATCCAAGCATGAAGAAGGGGAAGTAGAAACCATGTCCCCAGCCTCCAACAAGAAGCTACTTGCAAGTGATAACTGCTGTGAAAGGGAAAATCAGTTTTCTTCAATGTCGTGTCCTTGAGAACATCAACCGTGCTACAGGGAGGGATCTGTGCCCAGGAGGAGCTGGCCAGTACAAAACGGATTCTATGGTTTTTGTGTACTTCTTTTGTCTTTTGTTGTTGTTATTTTTGGTTTCTTGTCTTACTGATTTTGTTGTGGTCTCTTTGGGTTTGGGGTTTTGGTTCCTTCTTGTTTTGTCTATGAAGCAGAAAGAAGCTGAGTAGGGTGGAAGGGGGAACAGATCTGGGAGGAGTTGGGAGAAGGGAAGAATATAATCAAAATATACGAAATATATTTTAAGAAAATTTCAAAGAGAAAAATCTTTAAGGAATTTGGCCGTGGGATGAACACATGATTCATAGTAGAATGTTTGCCTACAGGGCTTGAGGTCCTGGAACCAGTTCCTAGCATGGCTATGATTTAGGGAGATACCGTAGAAGGTCACAGGTATTTCTTACCCTTTTTACCTCCATGAGTAGTTTGTAGGCTTTGATTTTTTACGAAACCCACTTTATTTAGGGTTTGTAAATGCTTCAACCTCTCTTCTAACCCACTGACCAGAGTAGGGGAGAGGAAAGTAACAGAGGAGTGTTGAGATCAGCAAAGCATTACACAGTGTAGCAATGCAAGAGCATCCTCTGACTGCTCATGGGGCTCCATCTGTATTCTTTCTAAACATCACACACCCTCTCAAGTGTCTGTTTTCAGCAAAACATCACACGCCCTCTCACAAGACAGCTACAAGCAAAGCATCGCGTGACACAACGGAGTTGTTAAAGAAACCAGAAATTTCCACTTCAGTAGTTCATAGTAGGAAACGTCTGAGTCTGTCCATGTTGCTTGTATGTCACATTTGGGTCTCAAAGAGAAGAAACTGAGAGCTTAGAAAGCTATATTTCAAAGAAAAAAATCAAAACCAAGGGGCTGAGTGACGGCTCCATCGGTGACATGCTTGCCGTGCTGGCATGCCAGCCAGCATGACCTCAGTTCTGTCCCCAGAACACACACAGAAAAGCTGGGCATGGTGGTATATGACTGTAACCCCGGCACCAGGAGGGCAGAGACAGGGGGATTCTCGAGACTCATTGGCCAGCTAGCCTAACCAATTCAGTAACCTCCGGGTCAGCTGCAGACTATAGCTCAAAAACTAAAGTGGAGATTAGTTGAGGAAGACAAGTGAAAGTGACCTCTGGCCCCCAGGCACACATGGGCACACACACAAAGTAGAACTAAGGGGAACCCTGATGCTATAGTTCTGCCATGTCAAAGGTCAGAAGAGACAAGGGAGACAGACAAGGCATTGGTACTCCCAAGGTCCATTATTCCATTCTGCTCTGAAGTGATAGAGATTTTGCATCCACATCTCTCCATCAGTATGAGAAAAGCACTAAGAAGCTTCTCTAGTATTTCATCAGACTGGTGAAGCAGGCAGATCCACAACTGGCCCCAGAAACTGGGGCTGAGAACATTTTGCTGTCATCTAGAGCAGAGGAAGCTTGATAGATATGATCTAGCATGTTGGTAAACAGCAAATTATAAATTTGTGAGCTAGAACTGGGATGTTCTATCTAAGCCACATGTGTGTTCGCCACATACACATTCTCAAATCACAAGAACTAAAAAATCAAAGTAAACAGTCACTTCTGCATGGAGCTGGACCAGGAAAACTATTCAGTTCATGCTTAGTTCTCAAATGGTCTTTTCAATCTTGCTCTCTCTCTCTCTCTCTCTCTCTCTCTCTCTCTCTCTCTCTCCCTCCTTCCTCCCTCCCTCCTTCCTCCCTCCCTCCTTCCTGTGTGTGTGTGGGGGGGCCTGCAAGCCAAGGGTTAATGTGGGGTATCTTCCTTAATTAGTCTCCAACTAGGGGTTTTTGTTTATTTGTTTGTTTGCTTTTGGGTATTTTTTTTAAAGTTTATTTGTTGAGACAAACGTTCTCACTGAATCTGGAGCTCTCCAAGTACAATAGACTGGCTTCTCATACATTCCCAAAGATCCCCTTATGTGCAGCTGCCTTCCCAGTGCTGGGGTATAGGTTACCAACACACTGCAATTTGATGTAGATTCTGGGGATTAAACACAGGTCCTCAAACTTTCAGGGCAAGCTTCTTATAGACTGATCCATCTTCTTAGCCTCTATAGTAGCTTTCAAATTTTGACTTTCAAAGCTATATAAATTATACAGGTAACAAATTACAGAAGTAAACTAATACGGTCAAAGTGTCAAGACAATAGACATCCTTCATTTTTTTCTACCAGATGGACCACAAAAGCATTCGTTACTGAACAACGTATTGATGCATAAAGTAAATCTTGTGACAAACATTTGCAATTACAATTTTATATTTATGTATGAATCTATATATGACTCAATGTTTGTCTTTAAATATTTGTTTTTCATTTTAAACTATTGTAAATATGCTATGTATAATCATTTTCAATGTACTAGATTGTTTAAATGTTAAAAAAGCTGTGAAAGGAAAAAAAGTCAAAAGGAAGGACTTTTATGTCTACTCAGACACTTTTCAGTGGATGTAGGCTCATTTCTGTCACTGTGACAAAATACCATAACAAAATGCAGCTTTAGGGAAAGGGGGCTTATTTCAGCTTTCAGTGCCAGGTTATAGTCCATCATTGTGGGGAAGTCAAGACAGGACTTGAAGCAGCTGCTCACATCTTACCCACAATGGAGAGCAAAGGAAAGCATGTGCAAGCATGTTCACTTGATTGCTTGTTCATGCCCAGTTCTCCTAGGCAGCTCAGGATCTCCTGCCTAGGGAATGGTGCCGCCAACTGTGGTCTGGATCTTCCCATGTGAATTAACTCAATCAAGATAATCCTGTGTGGATATTCATACTCTTGGTCTAAACCAGTATTGACAACTTCTCATTGATATTCTTCCCAGGTAATTTTAGGTCATATCAAGTTGACAATGAAAGCTAGCCATCATACATGCTGTAAAGAAAATCCTTTTCCTATCTCAGCCACTAAGTTAGCCTTCCTGCCCTTCCCTTTCACATTTCTGGGGCATATATTTCCTCTCTTCCTCCCAAATTCCCATAGCACATGTTCCCACCCTTCCTGATTAGTTATGTTGTTCCTTGGGTCAGGTTAAAAACAAAAACAAAACATTGATTTCTATCTCCTGCCCATCATTACCTCATAGTTACTTTTCTCATTGTTTGGGCAAAACTCCTCAAGCAAATAAGTAAATAAGTAATGATTTATTCTAGCTCAGAGTTTGAGAGCACAGTCCATCATAGTGATTCAAAGTATGGTGACAAGGATGTGAGGCTGCTGGTCACATGGCATCCACAGTCAGGAAACAGAAAGTGATGGATGCTGGTACTTAGCTCACTTTTCCTTCTTATTCAGTCCAGACCCCATGGGATGGTACCACCCACACTCAGAGTGGATCTGCCCCCATGAATTAGCCTAATGCAAAAACTCCCTCACATACATGGCTAGAGGTCTGTTCCCACAGTGATTCTAAATCAAGTTGACAGTAAAACTTTTATTCTCAAAAAATATATTTATTTCTACTATATGTTATTACATTATTTGTTTCTCTTAGCTTTAATCCTACTGGGATTTTTTTAGTTTTTTTTTTTTACTTATTTACTTTACATCCCACTAACTGCCCCTTCCCAGTTACCCACCACACACACAATCCTTCTCCCCCTCCCTTCCCCTGTCATTTGAGCAAGTGGGGGCCCCCCTAGGTATCCTCTACACTGGCACTTCAAGTCTCTGCCTTGCTAGGTGCTTCCTCTCCCATTGAGGCCAGACAAAGCAGCCCAAATAGAAGAACAGGCAACAGCTTTTGGAATACACTCCATTCCAGTTGTTCAGGACACACATGAAGACCAAGCTGCACATCTGCTACAAATGTGTGGGGAGGCCTCGTTCCAGCCCATGTATATTCTTTGGTTGGTGGTTCAGACTCTGAAAGCACCAAGGGTCCATGTTAGTTGAATCTGTTGATATTCCTATGGAGTTCCTACCCCCTTAAGAGCCATAATTCTTCCTCCTATTTTCCCATAAGAGTCCCTAAGCTCCATCCACAGTTTGGCTGTGTGTGTCTGCATCTATTGACCATAAAACTTAACTATCGTAAGTGGCAACTTCCTGCTTACACTTTAGTCTAGACACGTCATCTTCTATTAAAAACTCCTGAGATGTACCTCCTTTTATTTTGTCACTTCTTGCTCAGTGTTTCCCAGTATGTGCTTCTAATGTTCTTACTGTTCGGGGCACCCTGTCTGTCTTTGCCAAAGCATTGACATTATTTAGAATGCTGGCCTTGCTGAGTTATAATTTGCTTTGAGCCAGGGATTCTTCTTAAATATCTGTCCCAGCAGCTAGGACAGTTTGTGGCATAGAGGTGGGACTTGATCAATGTTGTTTAACTCCAAAAACTATTTGGAATTAGTTATTCTAATTCACTCCTTATCCCCTCTTCAGTTTCTCTGATTCTCAAAGATGGGTCAGGTATATATCGGTATTCTCAGTCTCTAAATCTTGGTGTATTGAAGACCTTATAAGTATTTGTTGAATGAGTAATGAAGGTGCTATGACCCCAACTTTCCACTCAAGTTACAGCACACTAAAGAAATGAGAACAGAAAAACCCATCTGTATAAGCCATCGTTGTTGTTGTTGTTATTTACAATGTTTTATCTTTAAATTCACTATTGAGAAGATACTATAGATGGCTTTTCTTTGTTTGTGCTCAAAGAAAACATCTGCTGGAGCCAAAAAATAAAGCATATCTATGGGTAAGGATAGCAGAGAAAGCAGAAAGCTTCCCAGATGTTTCCAGCAAACCTGATCTTTAAAGGGCTTGGGGAAAAGCCATCAAGGAGACATAGCCCAGAAAGAACAAACCCATTCCTAGTGCTAATTTATTCATTTATTATCATGGCCATTTGTGAATTGTTCACATGGCCACTGACACATTTATTATTCTGGTCACCCGGGGTTATGCATTCAATCCACATGGTCATTCATTCATTCATTCATTCACTCATTCTCATGGCAAATTGTTCATTCAGACTGTCATTTTTTCTTTTCTTTCTTTTTTTAGGTTACATCGTGCTTTATTTTTTCCAATTTTTATCAGGTATTTACTTCATTTAAATTTTAAATGATATCCCCAAATTCCCCTATACCCCTCCCCGCTCCCCTAC
>NC_034594.1:101399506-101414752 GCF_900095145.1 Mus pahari
TTTCTTTATTGTTTCTACTTCCATTTTTAGATCCTGAATGGTGTTGTTCAATTCCATCTCCTTTTGGTAGCATTTGGCAGCATTTTCCTGTGACTCTTTAAGGGATTTTTGTGTTTCCACTTTAAAGACTTCTATCTGTTTACCTGTGATTTCCAGTATTTCTTTCTTAAAGTCCTCCAACATCATCATGAGAAGTGACTTTAGATCCATGTCCTGCTTTTCTGGTGTGATGATGTATCCAGGGCTTGCTATGGTGGGAGAGTTTAGTTCTGATGATGCTAAGTAATCTTGGTTTCTGTTGCTTCTGTTCTTATGCTTGCTTGCTGCCATTTGATTATCTCCAGTGCTTGCTTCCCTCAATATATCTGATTGGAGCCTGTCCTTCCTATAATCCTAGTTGATTCTGGACTTCTCAGAGTCCAGATTTCTCTGTGAGTCTTTGTGGGCTCCTGTGAGCCCAAGATTCTGAGTGTGTCTGAGTTCTTGGCAGTCAAGCTCCTCTGAGACACTCAAATACTAGTGTGACCCAGCCCCTGTTATCCTGGGACCCTGTTGTCCTAAGATCCTGGGCGTGTTACAGTGCATGGAAGTGGTGTCTCCTTTGAGGACCGTGGAGTTGTCTGGTCTGTTTGAAACCAAGGTAAACCTGAACTGATTAAAAGGAACCTGAGCCTCTGGTCAGGAAAGGCTCTGGTGTCCTTGTTCCTACTGTCACAGGCCCATCACTATTGGTTTGGAGCAGCTGTTGTGTTCCACTTACCAGTGATCCTAAGATCCCTTGGACAGTCTGCTAGGGACCGTGGGGGGTGTCTGCCAAATCCTCGCTCTAGGTGACCCAGTGCTGGCGCAGACCGGAAGAGATTTGTGCCCCTGGTCAGGCCGGTTCTCTGCTTCCCTAGTCCAGACTGTCATTTTTTCATGCATTCATAAATTTTCCATATGGTCATCATTCATTCATTCACTCACTCATTCATTCTCATGGTCTTTCAATGAGCCTGTGTTGACCATCTTCCTTAGGTTAAGTGGATCTCCATGCTAGCTGTTAGGAAATAAAGGTGAATAACTGACAAACGTGTCCTCTAAGATTTCAGTCCCTAATCAAAAACTGACAACAGTTGACCAACTCTTCCAATGCTATGAGACAGGTGCTAAGGTAACAGGGAATGTGAGCAAGGCAAAGGCCAGAGTCATTGCTACAAAAGTTCTTTTTATTTTATAGAATGTGGAGGCCTGTGTTCATGTGACTTTGATTGAAAGGAGGAAGCCACTGGATCTGCAGGTGAATATTGGAATGGTTGACCCATGCCAAGAAAAAAACAATCATAGGTTTTCTACATGAGTTAGAATCTGTGCACGTGTGTATATGAGCATTGGTGCATGTGTGTGTGTCATGCATGTGTGTGTGTGTGTGTGTGTGTGTGTGTGTGTGTGCATATGCATGTGTGCCTAACAGAGGTCAACCTTTGGTGTCATTCTTCAGGCACTGTCCTTTTTTTCCTTTTTAAAGAAAATTTCTCTCTTCAGCCTGGAACTCTCCTTGTAGGCTAGGCTGGCTGGCCATAGAGTCCCAGGAATCCCCTCTCGCTAGATCCCCAGTGTTAGGGTGGCAAGCACACACCAAATCCAGCTTTTCTGTTGGTCTTATATGGGTTCTGGATGTTGAATGGAGATCATCCTATTTGCAAGAAAAGTGCTTAATGACTGAGCCCTCTCTTCTGCCCCATTCATTAAAGTCTTAAGTCCCCCATGCCCGAGGACAGACCAGGCAGCTCAAGCGTGCATAGCTTCACGTGTACATGAGTCATATGGAAATCCTACATAAATGCAGGTTTCAGTTCAGAGGGTTTGAGGTTGAAACTTGAGCTCTGGCAGTGTTGAAGGGCAACAGACCCACATGAGCACACTAGGTTTTGTATACTGGCACTGAGACATGTCTAAATCTGAGGCCCAGCAGTTCCCACCTGTGCGTTCTTGGGGGATTGCTCTGGCGTCCAGTTCTGCAGTGCGCAGTGTTTGTGATGAAGGATAACACCATCTAACTTGTGCTATGAGGATTAAAGACGCGTCTGCACTCTACACAGAATGCTAATTACGACTCAGTGCATTTCCACTCTTTTTCTCCAAATGTGTTTGGAGACTTTCTGAAATATTTCTAAATATGTCTAATTCTTCTCTCTTTCCTTCCCCCTCCCAGTTCCCTTCCCCAATATGTTTGCACATGTGAGCATGTATGCATAGGAGTACATGAACATGTGTGTGTATGTGTGTGTTGTATGTATGTGTGTTATATATGTGTGTATTGTACATGTGAGGGGTGTGTGTGTGTGTGTGTGTGTGTGTGTGTGATAGAGATTGGCATAGGGTGTCTTCCTCAATCTTTCTCCACCTTATTTCATAAAACCTGGAGCTGACCACTTTGGCTAAACTTGCTGGCCAGAAGGCCTACAGGATCTGCCTACATCTGTTCTCCAACACCAGGGTCACAGGCACATGCCACTGTCCCTGACTTCTTATGCAGGAGCTGGAGATTGAGCTCAGATCCTTGTGCTTGTGTGGTAAGCACCTTATCCACTGAGCTATCTCACTAATCCAATCCGATATGTGAATTACTCTGAATGTAGCAGAACCTCATTTATTCCAGGTCTGTTTTCCCTCCATGTGGGCTGCTGTGCAGGTGTTTCTTGGATTCCAAGCACCTCTCAATTTAATATCAGATGCTGTTCATGAACTAGATGGCTTGTTTATCTGCGTTATTAATGAAGTTGTTAAGTGAGGTTGGAAGGGAGAGCCAGAGGCATCCTGCTCTCTACCTCTCCATAAATCACCACCCGGAATAGAGACAGCTTCTGTCGCTTGTCAGCTCCTATCACCCCACTTATCTCAGTGAATGGGAATGAAGTTCATGATTAAAGTTTCATGAGATGCCACGGTGCGAATTCTCTAAGCCTTGGGTCTCATATGTCCATGGCTTGCTTCTCTGTCTTTTCATCTTGCCATTTTATCACAAAATAGCACATGGGTACACCTTGCATTATGAGGTTTCTCCAGAAGGCACCCCATTACCAGTTCCTAAGAAGCTGTTATCTCTTGGGTGTTGAACAGTCTGCTTCCACGTCTCAGGCCTCCAGCTGACAGGCGGCCAGATGGCTCTGCATAGACTGTATACCTTTCGCCTCTGTAATAAATCTGGTGGCTGTATGCCTGACAACCTGCTCATTCACACTGCCAGACCAGGTCACTATGTCCCCACCCTCTGTTCTCATACAGACGCCTGCCCCACAATCAGACATCCCCCACCCCAGAGCCATAAGAAAAGCTTTTCTTCAATCCCAGCCATTTTGGGACTACATGCTTCATGGCAGCAACAACAGGCCCATTTTCTCTGGGAAATGGAAATCTAAGTTTCCCCACCTCAAGGCTCCCTAGCATGCAAATGCACGTGAATGTTAACATCATCACATATGCATGCCCCAGACCCCTCTGTGTCATTCAGCATCCATACCACAAATAGCCAGGACTACAAACTCTTGAAACGCTAATGGGACCCTACGGAAAAGATTAGCGCTGCAGAGCGAGCACCGTGATGTGTTGTATGGGCATCTGCTTGGCCTGTTTTATAAGGAGAGAACACCCTCTTCTGCATGAGGGGCGGATTAATATAGATGAGGCCCTCAGGTTTGCATATGTGGGCAGCTTTTCCTTGAACAAGGGGCAGGGTCTGTGCAGAGGGAACCGCTGTGCAGAGTGTAGCTGGAGATGCGACAACAGATGGAAAGGGGAGAATTGTTGACTCACAGGCACCTCTTCCCCATCCACAGAGCCACGAATCCCAAGGACAAGGTGCTTCCCATCCTTTATCAAATTGCCCTCAATTCAGAAAAGAAACAAAATTATACTTTTGAAAAAAAATTAAGAAAAGGTTCTAAAAGGAAGTATCTGGCTGTAGCTTCTCATTCTTACATACATGATCTTTCTCACAATGTTTATGTCACAAGCCTATGTATGAATACATGTGCATTCACATGCTACCCGCACATGCACACATACATGTGAAAGTGCACACAAATCTCTGACCTATATGCATGCACATATGCACATAAGCTACATGATTATATGTGCATGCACGAACAAAGATTAACACACATTCAGATACATGCATATACATGGAACACATATCAAAGTATGTGAAGATATAAATGTAACCTATTTGCCTACATGTGAACAAATGTTATTCATACATGTGTATATACACATGCAAGACACACACCACATGTGAACAGAAATTTATGCATTCTTCATGCCCACATGTGGATATATGCATATACTTGTACACTTATATACATACAAACCACATATCCATATGAGTGCATATTTATTTTCATGCTACATGAACACATATGTATGCACACATGCTGCATTCCTACACATGCATACAATGTGCACATATATTTTTTTTCAAAGTACAGGTCATATGTCCACATGTGTCCATAGGTGTCCATGGACTCAAGCTACATATGCCCTTATTCATGCACATAAACACATATTCACATGTACACACACACACACACACACACACACACACATTTTTCTGTTGTGTCATTTCGGGTGCTACTTGTGCTATTCTTTATGATCCCTAGCAGACACAAGTTGCTTGTCAATTTAAATAAATTCAACCCTTTACAATTCCATTCCTTCAGCATATGAGCTGCATTTTAACAGCTGCACAGTTGTGCTTGCTACCACCATGAACATCACACATATTGACCATTTTCACTATCACAGGATAGTCTACTAGCCAGTGGTGACCTGTGTGGCCCATGCCTTACAGTAAACTCTTAGGCAATCTGTCTTTACTTTGACTAATTGAAGGAACAAACAGATACAATTTCTCCAAATGTGTTTCCTCTTGTCTTTCTTCAACTTCAATAACAATTTCCTATTGATTTAAGATTAAATAAAATTTCCTGCCGGGCAGTGGTGGTGCACACCTTTAATCCCAGCACTTGGGAGGCAGGGGCAGGTGGATTTCTGAGCTCGAGGGCAGCCTGTTCTACAGAGTGAGTTCCAGGTCAGTCAGGGCTATACAGAGAAACCCTGTCTCGAAAAACCTAAATAAATAAATAAATAAATAAATAATAAAAATAAAATAAAATCTCCTGTCTCATTCCTTAATCCACACAGGGCTCTCACATTTGCCATATACTTTAATTTAAAAAAAAAAACTAAAGAGAAAAGCAATACTATATAAATTTGAGATGAGGACATTTCCAGTATAGAAAGGAAAGGATATACAGGTTTACTGTATAAGAATTTCAAATTCCTAAAAGATAAATATTAAAATTGCATCAAAATGAGAAATTTCTTAGCACATGTAGTTAGTAAGTAGTAAAATTCTCTTTCTTTTTCTTTTCACTAAATTTTTTTTTCCAGACAGGACCTCACTATGTAGTCCTAGCTGGCCTAGAATTCCTCTATAGGTCAGACTGCACAGAGAGTTACACCTGCCTTTGCCCCTTGAGTGCTGAGACTGAAGGCATATGCCACTGGTAGCTAGTAAAATCCTTAATACAGAAAAAAAGGATCAAAAATCACCATGAGGCTGAGATTGGAGCTCAATGGTATGGTGCTTCCTAGCCCTGTGAGTCATGCCCTAGGAACAATTCTCTCTTTGATGGTTAGTCTTGTCAGTTTAAAATAACCTTCAATCACCTGTGAAGGAAGTCTCAATGAGGAACAGTCTAGATTGAGTTGGCCTGTGGGTATGTCTGCAAGGGATTGACTTAATTAAGTTAATTGATGTAGGAAGGCCCAGCCTACTGTGAGGGGCACCAATCCCTACATACAGGGTCCAGGACTGAATGAAGATGGAGAAATGCTGAGAATAAGCAAGCGAGCACACACATGTGCATTCATTTCCTCTATGCACTTGACTGTAGATGTGATGGACTGGCTGCTTCAAGTTTCTGCCTTGACTTCCTAATAATGATGGACTGTGACCTGAAATTGTAAGCTGAAATAAACCCTTTTTCTAGACGTTTCTTTTTGTCTGGACTTTTTTTTAAATCACAGCAACAGAAATGAAACAAAAACACTCCAAAGAGAAAAGAGGAACAATCGGCTTTTAAAAATATTCACATGAAAGGATGAGTGTAAGATTAGGACTAATTCAGAGAATGGTTACTATTCTTTCCTTCATTAAATCAACGTAAGCTTACTGTGAATCAAAGAACTGCAATTAAAACAACAGAAAGAGGTTTTCCACCTCAGAATCTGATAAGGACTTTAAGATGTCTTCGTAATTAGTGTTGACAAGATTCTGAAGAAATAGACACATTCAACCTTGGCATTCTTAATTATAATTTATGTGGCCCATAGGGAGGGCCTTTCGGTAGCTTCAACCAAAATGTTAAGCATGCATACATTTTTATCAGCTATTCTGGTTTCAGAAATTTATCCCATAGCAATGCCCAGACAAATGTGTACAGATTTATGTGCCTGGAAATTTATGATAGCATTGTTTATACATGTGCAAAACAGACCCACATAAAAGTCTGCCAACAGGTGAGGCATAGGTGATGCAATGTTGAATCCTTTTAAAAAGCAGCTTTGTATTGCTGGCATAGTGCATTGTTCAATCAAAACTCCAAGACACAAAAGGACTTATACAGCACCCATCATGTGCATTAATATCTGCATGCCAGTTAATCCTTACTGTCAGTTTGGCAGGATATAGCAACCTGAGAAACTGCTAGTCTGAGTGAATCTGTGAGGGAGCTTCCAGGGAGAGGCGAACTGGCACTGGATGTGGGCGGCCATTCTGCAGGCTGTAGAACCTTTGGGGGTCCAATGGGAGAACTGGGACAGGCAAAGGACTGTTCCCTCTCCCCTTTGATTTGCTTGCATGCCATCATGATGCAAGCTGCTTCTCGGGAATGCCATGAGCAAGGGCAGATGCTTCTGTTCTGTCAAGGACAGTGGTGAGAGCAGCAACTAATACACCCTATATGCAAATGTGCACAAAGATATCACACATGAAGGGTTACCGTGAACCTTTTCTGCTCTAAGTGCTCCATTCGTTGTCTTATATAACTACATCTAGACCTGAGTTGTAGGGAGCACTGCTATCTATATTTTACCAAGAAGGATCATAGGGTGTAGAGACATCACTATCACAAAATCGTATGGTTCACAAATGGAAGCATCACTATTGGATTCCACCTCTTCCTCCAAGGCTATGCACTTTCTACTGCCAGAAGTATGCATGTATGTGTGTATGTTCAATCATGCCACTATGTGAATGAGCACACACTTACACATGTACCTATATGCACTTCATTAGTGTACCCAGGCAAATGTGCATGGGTGTATGCATGTATACCATGAGTGTGTGCATATGAATCATATGTGTGTTATGTACAGTATTCATTTAAGTATATGCATGTGTTTGATATGCACATGTGTATGTGTGTACATGTGTATACATATCTGTGTAGATAAAGAGATACATGCAAAATTGATCTGTGTTAAATTTTGAAAAATGGAATTGGGCTTAGAGAGAGTTGGAAGAAAAGAAGTGCATAAGGAAGAAAAAATAAAATAAAAATGAGAAACTTCATTTATTATAATTCTTTAAGTTAACATTTTTTATAGTAAGCATTATGACTTGTTGGGGGGGAAACTAAACCAGAAAAAAAAAACCACATTCTATGTCATTTTCTCCAAAGGATTATAAATATCAGTTTATGTTTTAGATAACTGGAGGAGTTGTATGAATTCTAGGCTGTTGGAAACTCTCTGTCGCCTCATGTACATCGCTGGCCTGGTGAAGAGGACAGCCGAGGAGAGTCCTCTAGTCTCTAGAAATTTGCAACACTCCAGAGTCTGCTGTCTGTACTTCAAGTCCAGCTCTGCCATGCAGATGCCTCTGACCTTGGACTGTGGCTTAACCCCGATCAGCTTTGGTTTCCCTGCCTGCATGAAGGAAGACAGGATTAGTTCTGCTCCACAGGCTCCATAGGCCAGAGGTAAGGCATCGTGCAGTGCCTAAGAGCTTGTAAATTGCAGGGAGAATTGGCTATACTGACTGCCATCACCATGATTGACACCTGTGATGATTTAATTGTCAACTTGAGACAACAGGAGAATAGAGTTCCAGTTAGAGACTGGCTACATTGTGTTGGCCTATGAGAATGTTCAAAGGATTCTCTTAATTAAGTTAATTAACACTGGAAGACCTAGTCCACAGTGGGCAGCACCATTCCCAAGACAGAGATTCCTGAATTGTATGAGTGGAGACATACAAACAAGCAAGCAAGAAAGAGAGCATGCCACATTCATTTCTCTCTCCTCTTGCTGTGGATGTGATGTGACTAACTTTTTGAAATCCCTGTCTTGATTTCCCACAACTGTGATCTGTAACCTGGAACTGTGAGCTGAAATAAACCTTCTCTCCCCTAAGTTGCTTTTTGTCAAAGAATTCTCACAGCTACGGAAATGAAACTTCAGCAATGTTCCCCTCTTCTGGGAGTTCAGGCTCAGCTTGGCAAGTATATCAGAAATCCCCCAATGCTGATTAGAGGACAACTTCCTGGGCATGCTAATCCAGGATGGATGTGAGTGCAGAGGTGAGATGTTTGCCACATAGCTACTGACACATGTAAAAGTCAGAAGGTTTGAACACAATGATTACTCACCTACATGTATCTGAGTCCTTGGAAACCTGCACCCTTCAGTTCTCAGGATCAAAGCTGCTGTTCAGCAATGTCCTCTCACTGAATCTTTGTCTCAGCAACTCTGGAACGTATTGCATAGCACCACAGATGGGGAGATGCAGACAGAAGACCCATTCCCTGTGGTTCTAAAGGCTGAGTTCAAGATCAAGGTTCTAGCAGATTTGGAGTCTGGAGATGATCCACTTGGTCATTCATAGACAACACTTTTTCACTATGTCTTCAGAGACAGTGAAGGTTAGATGGTTCCCTGAGTAATGACTGTTAATCTTGAATATAAACTTGAGGGGATTTAGAGTCACCATTGAAACACCTCTGGGTGTGACTATCAAGATGTTTCCAGAAAGACTGAATTAGATAGAAAAGATCCACTGTAACAGTGTGCAGCACCATCCCATGGGCTGGGCTCCTGGAGTGAATAGAAAGGTGACAGTGAGCTGAGCACCAGCATCCATCTCTCTCTGCTTCCTCACTGAAGATACCGTGTGACCATCTGCCTCCTGCTCCTGCTGCCATGCCACTCCATCATAGTGTACGCTACTCAAACTGTGAAACAAAATAAACCCTTAAGCTGCCTTTGTCAGGAATTTTGAAACGTAACAAGAATTGAGAAAGATAACTAATACAGGTACCAATTCCATCCATCACTTAACATCCTTCCAAAGGCTCCATCTCTTCATAGTGCCTTAGTGAAGACTGAGATTCAGTATTTCAGCCCATGAATCTGCTCTGTGGGGATGATTGCAAGCAGACCACAGGACAAAGTGTTAAAATATCCCAGTACAAACCCCTCTTAGTTCCAAAGTGCTTGATTTGGGTTCTGAGTGCCTGATTTTGACTTGTACACAAAGAAGGGGCATGGTGGTACACACTTGTGATCCCATCTCTTGGGAGGCATGCACAGGAGGATGAGAAAAGCAAAACCATCTTCAGCTACACTGAGTAGTCTAGGCTACAAGAAACCTAAAAAGAACGAATGGGAGGACAGGGAGTAATGGAGGCCAGTAAGAAAACACTAGTCCAACTTTCACTTGACCTGTGGTTGTTTTTTTTTAACATATTTTTATGAGTGTTTTGCCTTCACGTATGTGTTTGAACCACATGGATGCCTGGTACCCATGGAGGTCAGAAGAGGGTGTTTGTTCCTGTGGGGATTGGAGTTACAGACATTTGTGAGCCACCATATGGGTGCTGGGAATCGAATCCCAGTATTTGGGAAGAGCAGCCCATGCTCTTAATGAACTGCTAAGCCATTTCTCCAACCTCTTGCCCTGTGATTTAAACACGTCATTTTGCAAATGAGTACATCAAAAAACCACAGCTCTCCATGTCCTTTCCAGTCCTCGTTGGCTGCAGGTGAAATGCTTACACATTTGTAAGGACACATAGCTTGTCTCCTCCAAGGTGGTTTTGAAATACAAGGCACAACCAAGTTAATAAAACACACCCAAGGCTATGTTCTATTCTCTCATTAAAGTCTAAAGCATCTTAAACCCACAATTAATTCTTGCTAAATTAAAGTCATGACACAGCCATGGTGAGACTGCCAAGGCGTTTGTACTAACATCTTACATCTTTAACTCGAAATCACCCCCACTGAAAGGTTTAACAGCCATTTATATTTATGAGTGTTCTCTAGATTTATTATTTTTGTCTACCTCAGTTGTGGGAGCATGAACAGAGCTCATTTGAGGGAAGAATTCCAACTCTGAGTTCTTTTTCCATGAGTTACTTAAGACTCCACACAGCAAACTCTGAATGTGTTAGCATTGCCTTTTTCTGACTATTGGTTCTAGGAATATAAATAAGTGACCAGCTAAGAATGTTAATGTTTTGTTTTGACCAAGGAAACGTTCTTGATAAATGGCAGGGAATTACTCGTCTTGGACTCTTTAAGTTGTCTTATTTTTTTTATTTAAAGGGGGTAAAATAAACCAAAGCAATGCAGCTAAGTGATCATATGACATGTTGAGTTCATTCTTCAAGTAGAGGGACAGGAAGAAAATCAGACCTAATTATCTCATTTCCAAAGTCCTTTCTAGGTGACAAATTCAACTGGCAGAAGGCCCTTGAGGGTCACTGGTAAATCCAGGTCACACGTGACATTGGGCACTCAAAGGCAGACATAGACACCATCCCCTTGAAACTGAGAGAGCACAGGAAGATACGAGAGAGAGAGAGAGAGAGAGAGAGAGAGAGAGAGAGAGAGAGAGAGAGAGAGAGAACTGAGCAACTGAGCATGGGCCAGGAAGGAAATTCTATAACAGAGAAAGCTTTATTAAAATGGAGTATGCACAAGGAATTGGGGGTGAATGTCCAGGTTAACTCCTAGGAATGCCTTTCTTTATGACAACTGTCCCAGTCAAGAGCTGTGCCTACAACACTGTGAGTTGAGATGTCTGTTGTGAAGTAGTAGTTTGTTGCTTTTTTTTACATCTTCCAAGTTGTGGAGCAGAAAGTGCTGAGCAGCCAGCAGCATCTCTCTTAGCCTCGTCCACAAATTCTACAGCCTGGTGCCATTACAGGAGAGAAATAAAAAAAGAAAGAAAGAAAGAAAGAGAGAGAAAAGAAAGAGAGAGAGAGAAAAGAAAGAAAGAGAAAAGAAAGAAAGAAGAAAGAGAGATAAAAGAAAGAAGGAGAAAAGAAAGAAAGAAAGAAAGAAAGAAAGAAAGAAAGAAAGAAAGAAAGAAAGAAAGAAAGAAAGAAAGAGAAGAGAAAAGAAAAAGAAATTCAAGCAGACACCTTATCCGGATGGCTCATTTCTGCCTTTTGCACTTTTCTTATTTCTCTTCCAAATGTGTGGTCTCCAAGATGGGGTGACTGAAAACATGATATACCCTGGGATTACAGGGCTAATGTTAGCTCTTCCTGTCCAACTTCCCAACAAGTTTCTCCAGGCATAACCTATAGCTAAAATGACTCTTATGCTAGGGTCTGACCTTCTCTTGGTACATGGGAGATACGTGGGAAAGAAGCAGCCTGTTAAACTGGAATTTTTTGTGCCACCTCTATCTACATTGTTATCACCATGATGAAATGATGACACATACTAAATTAAGCAAATCATTTTGACTGATGTGGTGGTCTGAATGAGAAATGTCCCACATAAGCTCAGATATTTTACTGAGGTCCGGCCTCAGTGTGAAGAAGCTCCTGAGAACAGGGGGGGGGGGAGCTGTCAGATCAAGTGTTCTCTTTGCCTGAGGATTCTCATCAACCCTCCTGCTCCTCCTTTCTCTGTCCTCCTTCCTTCTTCCCATTCTTTTTCCTTCTTTCAACCAGAGAGTCTGAACCCATCTTTTATTTACTAAAGCTAGATCATCAAGGATTTGACCACTAATAATTCTTTTAGAAATCCTTAAATTTATATAAATTCTATGAATCTTGCATCATAAATCCCAACCCCTGCATTCTTAAAAGAGACTAAACATTAAACAAAAGCATATTTTCTTATAGGTTTTACACAGCCTGTTCTTCATGGGGTGGTGGGCACAGCTCTTGTGGTTTCCTGGTACGGCAGACAGCAGTCTTTAGTAGCTATTTTCATGTAAGAACAGAAAGGTGACAGACTACTAAGGTTAAAATAATTTCTGCAAATAGAACAGCTATCTCACTCTGATATCTCCCTAGGCACTGTCATCTCCAATCCTTTAAGTAGCTAGGAGAATGAAGTACTAACTTTTTATATACTGTACATTGTCTTTTAATTCTCTAATCTGTGTTTCCTTATCTCAGCAATTCTATTGCCTCATGTCCAAAATTGACAACCTCTCCATAGAAGTCAATTCACTAGCCCATTGTCCTTTTCCATTAAACCATATTTTCTTTCTAATACTATTTGTTTCTAGATTGTATACACGCCTTCCTCCTAATAAGATAAATCCATGTGTCATTTGCTTGCTATCTATAGATTCCTCCTTCTTTTCCTATCCATACCTTTTCTTCTTGAGACCACTTTAACTCTTTATCCTTGATGTCCCCAAATTCACCTTGGCTAATTAATGCAGCAGTCATTGGGCCACAGGGTACATGTATAATTCCACATGCATCTCCTCATAATTCCAAGTTTGACCAAGTCTTGCAATGAGCAATCTCTACAAAGGACCATGTAGACTTTTATGGCTTCTGTGGTTATGTTGTCTAGATCCTTTCCCATGGCCCTAAAGGCTAAACGGAAGATCTGTTCCTTGTCCTCCACAGCCTCATGACCACATCCATTCCTCATTCCTGAAAACTACATCTTTTTTTTTTTTTCCATTTATTATGGAGTGGTTAGCTCTGAGTAATGGTGGAAGTAAATTCCCCAGGAAGAGAGATTGAAAGTAAAATAGAAGAGACAGCAAATCAGTTTCAGGCTAACAGCCATCATTGGCACATGTGGGGATCAGTGGCCTGGTGATGCTCCAAGGGCAGGAACTTTGTCACACACATGCACACCCCTTATGCAGCCTTGACGAATATTTGAACACTTGGTCACGAGCTGATGGCATCATTTGAGGAAGTTATAGAACCTTTAGGAGATAACGTCTTGCTAGAAGTATGCCACTGGAAGGTTGTGCTTTTATAGTTTATAGCCTGGCTCCTTTTCTGGTTTTCTCTTTCTTCTCCCAGTATGCAAATAAAAGTGTGGTCAGCCACCTTCCTGCTCTTGCCTCTGTGCCTTCCCAGCCAATTGCCATATCTTCCTCCAGTGAGAGACTATATGCCTCAGGAGCTGAACCAAAATAAATCTTTTTTTTTTTAAAAAAAAAATCTAACTTGCAGTTGGTCTGGTATTTCACACAGCAACAGAAAAAATAATCAACACAAACTGACTCAAATTTTTTAAGCCACCAAAACAGGGTGGTGATTATCTATATAACCATTGTTTCTTCAGCTATTGTTATATATAACATTAAGTATATCAAAATATGCATGTAACATTGATTGACACAGATACATTTCATGCTAAATGGTTTCTGCTTATACATTGCCTTCATCTGCCATTAAAAGAACGAGTTGAGGGGCTAGAGAGATTCTAGCAGTTAAGAGTTTCATGTTCTTCTAGAGTTTGATTCTAATTCAAATTCAGGTCCTTGTGAATTTGCATAGTAAGCACTTTACCTACTTAGTCATTTCTCCAGCCCAAATACTGAAAAACTTCATAGTCTGTTCATGGAGTCAGAATACGATGAAGGTTCAGTTATTATAGCTGAGTGAAATTTTTCTTGACTTTCTTTAGATTCATAAGTTCCTCCTCTCATCTTCTTTCCTTTCTTATTGTTATCTTGGAAAAAGAAGAAAAAACTCTATCGTTTATCTTTTATTGCTTTCCACCCTAGGGTTTTCCAGTTGTACTTAAATGTTATCTTTTAACATGATCCTGAATTCTCTGCATTTCCTATAAATTGGTGTCTAGAGGCTGGGGCAGACCCAGCTTGCATCGTATGGCATGACGATTCCAAAGTTGTGTGTTCTTTGATCAAGAGCATCACAATGTCTTGCGTCTGTTTTTCTAAGGTTGGCAGACAAATGTTCCATGCACACATCAGAGCTTTTGTAATGGTGGCATTATAACTTTATTATATCTTCAATGAGCTAAATACTACCATAAATATAAATTCCCCAGTGTCTGCTTTTCGGTTACCTGTTACACAGTTTATACAGAAGAGACAAGATACATAGTTAATTCCATCTTTCAGTATTTACAATGATTTGGTTCTCCCAATACTCTTCATTGGTGAAGTGTTTTTGTTTTGTTTTTCCAGTGTCATTTGGAATCCATTTATTTAACTATGTTTGATGAGTGTCATTCTACTCCTTTTACTGTCTCTATTTGATACACAAATTGCTTTGTCTTTCACCAGTGTGACCTGGATCAAACTGGCTCCTTGAGTCCTTCTGATTTAACCCTACTAATTGATGGCAATCTTTTTAAGACAAAGGAGAACATTCATGGATAAGAAAATTTCATGAAGAGAAGTGACCCTCTCCTCTTCCAGATGGCATAGGTAACAAAATGTTAGGGCATCCACTGAACCCTCTGGGTTCAGAGCTCCTCTAAAGTACTCTCCAGTAACCAAGGAAAAGGCATCTTCCAGACACAACAGAAACAATGGGTATCTGAACTCACAGATGATGTCACAGCACACTGACAGCATACACAAGACCTGCACAGGTTCAAATCAGACAAAATCCCAGCATCAGAAGAGGAGATGAACACAAAGCCCCACCCCTACCAAGATGCTACTTGAAATTAATATCTGCTGGGAAAAGGAAAATCAGTTTTCTCCAGTCGAGTGTAACTGCATATATCAGATCAGCCACATGCCAGGGAAGCCTCTGTATCCAAGCCAAAACACAATGGACTCCATGGGCTGTGTGTGTGTGTGTGTGTGTGTGTATGCATGTGTGTGTGAGTGAGTGTGTGTGTGTGAGTGTGTGTGTGAGTGTGTGTGTGTGAGAGTGTGTGTATGTGTGTGTGCGTGTGTGTGTGAGTGTGTGTGTGAGTGTGAGTGTGTGTGAGTGTGTGTGTGAG
>NC_034594.1:101414872-101429503 GCF_900095145.1 Mus pahari
GAGAGAGAGAGAGAGAGAGCTTTTCAGGGTTTTGCTGTTGCTACTTGTTTATTTTATTTTTGTTTATTTTTTTCTGTTTTAATTTTTGTTTTGATGATTTTGGTGAGAGAAAGAAAGAATATGAAATTGGATGGGTACGGAGTGGGAAAGATCTGGGAGAAGCTGGGGGAGGGAAAATACGATCAAAATACATTGTATGAAAAAGTATCTATTTTTGAATTATTAATAAAATTATTGGATTTAATTATATTTAATCAGAATTGAAGAGATTACAAATTAGTTTCACACAACTTGAAAAAGAACAACTCCTCCATTCAAATCAAGAATGCCCCTTAAGGACATGCCCAGAGATTTGTCTCCAGGGTTACTCTATATTCTGTCAAGTTGACAGTCAATATTCATTGTCACAGATAGTAACAACAGGACAAAGGTATGTCCTCAGAAAGGGCTCAAGCCACTACTGATAAGTACCACATATTCATTCATGAACATGCTTGCTAATTGTGGCGAGGAATATGTACCTTAGAAAGTTTGAGGCTGATTTTACTATGACAAGAGCATGGGAAACAAATTGGTTTGGAATTTTCTTCCAATAAATGTGACATTAATGTTTTCTCAGCAAGTGAGCAGAAGGTGCAATCACAGGACCTAGTTATGTGTTAACTGCCCACTTGCCAAGAGAAGAAAGCCTCCATTGAGAAACGGGCCTATGAACATGGCTATAAGGGATTGTCTTAACTGCTAATTGATACAAGACGACCAAGCCCTCTGCGGGAGGCCCGATAGCTAGGCACATGATCCTGGGCTCTATGCAAAAGTTAGCGAAGTGTGTGCCTTTGGGAATCCAGTGAGCGGCATTCTCCCTGGTTCTGTTTCAACTTCCTGCCACGACTTCCTTCAGGGCTGGACTGTGGCCAGGAAGTGTAAGATGAAATAAATCCTTTCCTCAGAGTACTTTGTCACAGCCACAGAAAAGTAACCAGAAAGCTTTACCTCACTTTCCTCTCATATACAAGATTTCATTCACTCATGCCTGCAGTGGCCAAAGACTGAAGAACTTCCATGTGCTATGAGCTTAGGGACGCCTAGTGATAAAATAGCACAAGCAAGACTCCTGCCAGCCAGGGCCTCTCCTCATTGTTGCAGCAATGAGAGAAAATATAAGTGAATAGTATGGTAAGAGGTTCTGATAGAGAAAAGAGAACTGAGCAAAGGTAGTCACAGTCAGGCTTCCTAAAGTGGCTGAATGAACATGTCAGATAAATCCATCTAGCAATAGAAAATGTGTGCGCGTGCGTGGTCAGCAATTAGTCCAGCAAGGCTGGTGAACAAGCCTCTGTTTAATCAGAGCTGAGACTCAAGTGTATACCTTCAGGACTGGCTTTTTAACACAGGTTCTGAAGCTCAAACTCAGGTCCTCCTGCTTAAGAGACAAGTGATTTACCCACTGAGCCGTCTCTCCAGGCCAGGCTTGGCAAACTTTCTATGCAGATGAATAGCAAATACAATAGTCTTTGTGGGACACATCATTCTAGTTCATTCAATTCTATGACTGCGCTGACAATCGAGCCACAGGCAACATGTCACCAAATGGGTATCGCTGCATTTCAATAAAATTTTATCTACAAATGCCGGTAGAATTGGCCCGTAGGACACAGATGGCTAACCGTTAACTAGAAATCTGTTTCATTGGTGTGACCTGGTCACCACGGCTACCTTTCCAAAATACTCGAAGTATCACACTTAAGGCCTTGCAGGGAACGCTAAGGCCTTCAGTTCCACTGGGCTGCCGGACTGTGCACTCTTCCCAAGTGTGTAATAACTGAAGATTTAAGAGTATGCCCTTAGGAACAGAAAGGGGATAATTACCACTTGACTCCAGCTCTTTACTGCAGTGGCTGAGGTTCACCCTTGAGGGGAGCCTAGAAGTATCGCCCAACCTGTGAACCCATTTAGCAACACTTTGTCAATGGCCATCCAGAGCTCCTTTATGTCCCCTGGCTTATGGCCCTCTTCTTCCCTTTGTTCTCTTTCAGTTTGCTTCCCGTGGCATTTGTCAAACAAAATCTGCCCCGTTGGAAACCACCGTGGCCAGTTTCTGTCAGTTCACGTTTCTCCAGATGTTCTGTGATCCCATTCCTTCTGAGTGCCTCTCAGATCTGCCCAGCTCAGCTGCTGAGCTGGATGGTCTATCATTCCTTGTTCCCCCTGCCACTCCAAATGAGTCCCTGACTGGGCAGCAGTCCCCTCAGCAAGGTCAGCCAGAGAAAGCCATACATGTCGTAAACATGCAGAGAGTTATTCAGCAATAACATTCATTGGCGTTTGCTTTAGTTCAGAGGCCAAGGGAATTTGGCAGGGAAAAAATATACAAAAGGCTATTCTATTGGAGTAAGCCTGACAAAGTCAACTACTAAAGAAAACTCCAGCCTGACTTTTTGGCTTCTAGAAAGGAAAACAAAACAAAAAAAAGGCTACTTTTTCTCATCCCGTTCTTTGAGAATGACAAGATAAGAAAATTGATGTCCCGGGGGTTTGTCCTTCTGTTGGAATCTCATCCTT
Organism: Mus pahari; assembly: GCF_900095145.1. Classification (NCBI taxonomy): domain Eukaryota; kingdom Metazoa; phylum Chordata; class Mammalia; order Rodentia; family Muridae; genus Mus; species Mus pahari. The sequence goes on from NC_034594.1 coordinate 101,417,435, forward strand.
TTGATCGGTTTTTAAGATTGATTTTTATTTTTAATTATGTGTATTTGCATGTGTCTATGTGCATATCTGTTCATCTGAGTGCAGTACCTGTAAAGTCCAGAAGAGGGTGTTGGCTCCTCCGCAGCTGAAGTTACAGATGATGCGGAGGCAAGCTTAGATGTGCAATGAGAGCAGCAAAGGCTCTTTCTTCACTGCTGAGCCACCTCTCTAGCCCCTGCTTTTCCAATTATTAAACCACAATGTTAATGCCAAGGTCAGTGGTGGCCTGACCCAGAGGTAGACAGTTATAGCTGCTGTTGATGGCTCTACCCCAGGATTCCATGACTGGAACTGCTCCACCTACATAGACTGTGTGTAGGATCTAGGGTTGAAAGGATATGGAAGGCTCAGGGGCTGTATCAACTGCTCATTGACTGGCGCACACTGACAGTGTGCTGTGTTCCCAAAGTCTCTATTATATCTGATCATACTTAGAGCCTTGGCTCTAACCTTTCCTCTTTAACCCTTCATGCTGCTATGGCTAGGACAGGCATTTACAGTCTTTTTCCTTTTTTTTTCTGAAAGCATTGACTCCTCATTGCAGAATGAAAGTCTGCCTTCATTTTCCATCTGTCTCTTTGAATTTTGGCCATCAGCTTGTCCCTGCATGAAGCTACGGATCTAGAAACCAGGGTACCTCACCTGTTTTATTCATCTGAAAGCTTAACAGTGAGGGTAATGAGGGAGCACCCAGTGGGCTCTGGCCTCAGCTCTGGCTTCCCATTTGAGATGAATTCTGTGACAGCTTCATCAGCGAGGCCTCATACTGTAGTCAGAGTGCTGAGAGTTAATGATGGCAGGACACTCTGTCCAACTGAGATAGCTGTAGCTCCCCCTTGGAGTCTTGGAAAACATCCCACAAAGGAGGCCAAAGTAACATTATAAGGAAAGGAGAGATGTGCCTCAAGTGTTTGTCTTCTTGTCATGGGAACCATCACCTCCATGAACCTACTGCAGTTATGTTTATCTGTACAAGACCTGCCCAAGATTGGGCCCACCAACATTTCATCATTGGGTGAAGGGGTAGCCATGAGGCCCCTTCGCTCTCAAGAGGGAATTAGCATCTGCAACTAATGATGCTAAGGGTAGCATTGGCCTCTTCAGAAGTGTAGTCATTAACAAGCTGTTCCTATACCAATGATAATTCCCCACCCATGCTCAGGCAAATAACTCTAACTCAGTGAGCTCTGCACAAATAAGACATGGAAAGAAGAGGGGACTCACTGTGAGAACAGAAGCAGATGAGAAAGGGGAATTAGAGAGGGTGATGGGTATTGTGGTGGTTTGAATATGCTTGGCCCATGAGTAGAGGAACTATTAGGATGTGTGGCCTTGTTAGGGTAGGTGTGGCCTTGGAGAAAATGTGTCACTATGGAGGTGGGCTTTAAGGGCTCAAATAAATCCTCAAACTATGCTCAGTGTGAGACACAATCAGTCCCAACCTTTACTAAGACAGACCTGGAAATGACAAAAATTTATTTATAAAAGAATATGAAACTGTTGAAAAATGAAAACAAAATGAATTATTGAGTTTTAAAATATAAATGAATGAATGGACAAATAAATAAGTAAATAAATACTGAAAGTACTTTACTGTTGGCTTTTTATAATGTCTTATTCCAGACACTCAGAGGGACCTGAAGGTCTTTGGTCCTCCTCTTAAATCTACTGTCAGTTTGGATTCCAAGAATAGCAGAACCTAATGGGAAGACCATGTAAGTAAGAACGATGGCCATGACTAGGGGGCTGCAGTCCAGAGAAGCTTTGGTTCCTTAAGAACTAGATTTTCCACTAAAACAATAAATAAAGATGTATAAAATAAAGATGTATACAGGCTCCGTGACAGAATGAGAGCTGAGACAGTGTTCAACAGACCACATATTAGCCAGGACTGTTTAGTGTTCCATACTTCTTATCCCTTGCCCCAATTCTTGTACTATTTAGAGACAAAACTCATGTCAGTACCCCCAAAAAAGACTTTGTGGTTCACTGGACACTTTAAACAGTTCTTCCCAAGAGAGGCACCTTGGTCTTGCAAACTTTGTGTGACCCAGCACAAGGGAACGCCTGGGCCAAGTAGTGGGAGTGGGTGGGTAGGGGAGCAGGGGCGGGGGAGGGGGTTATAGGGAACTTTCAGGATAGCATTTGAAATGTAAATAAAGAAAATAATAATAAAAAATTAAAACAAAACAAAACAAAACAAAACAACAAAAAAACAGTTCTTCCCAAAATGCCCACACTGGCTAAATCTCCTTTGCAACAGTTATTTCCAATGACATGCTAGGATTTGGGGATGGGGTTTGCTGAGAAGCCTGTTAGAGCTGCCACAGCTTGGCTTTTACCTTGAATCTCTGGTCATAACATCGCTAAAGGCATATTCTTAGTTTTCAACCCAGAACTACATAGACCATTCAGGCCAGTAGCACCCAGAGGGGCAGGACCATTAAGTACCAGATGCCCAAATACAGACAGGACACAGGTATCGACTCCTGTAGTATTGAGGCATCACTGGATTTGGAGTTACCATCTATACTCTAACAAGCCAGGTTCAGCTATCTGTCCTCAAAAAGACAGTCTTAAAAGTTGAATGAATAATAAAAATCAAACAAAAGAGATTTACTCAATATGGTCACACTGGGATCAGCAATGAAGGGATCCAGGACCCCCTATGTTCCTATTCAGCATCTTGACATGGAGGTAAGGTTTAAATGGAAAGCAAGAGATGTTTAGAACAAAGCAGTCTGGCAAGGTATGGTATCCACAATCCATCCTCTGTTGTCTCAGCTCCAAGTTTCTCTAGTAAGGTCAGTCACTGCTGTCAGGTCAGCTGACAAGCTGTAAATCTTTTTCCAGCAGACAAGTTTTCTCAGGACTTCAAACTTCTCCTCCTACAGCAGGAAATTCCAGTTTCTTGGGGCTCACTGGTGCAATATTCTGACAGCCAAAAGGGGGGTGAGGAGTGTCTTTTTAGTGTGTATTCATTCCTTATAGCCAGGGCATTGCAAAGAGACATAAGGAGACAGAGGAAGTCCTCTTCAGCAGGTTAGTCACATGAGTGAGTATCTGGGTTCCACAAACAACTCTAGGGCCGGGGGGTTGGGGGGAGGTGGGGGTGTCCCAGAGTCTTGTGTTTCTGAAGAAGAGGTTGAGAAGAGACACATGGTTGTAGCAGAAGTAGGGTCAGATTAAGAAGAGGGCAGAAGTAGGCAGAAAAGGATACAATTCTAAGCGAGGACCCAGGCTGGGGGGGGGGGGGCGTCTGTTTTCTTATGCAGTGTAGGCTTTAGCGCTCATTTACACAGTTTAGGCTTTCCCATCAGGCTTATCTGTTACTATTCTTCTATACTCATCCCCAAGCACCCTTCATCTCAGCATCTTCTCTCTGTATCCACCATTGGGCTGTGAGCCTTAAGAGCATGAGTCAAAGGTCAGGTTAGGGCAATCTAGCATGCCTTTGTGCCTGCCTCAGAGGCCAGGCTTAGTTGGCCTCAGCCAGGGGGATTTTCCAGCTTTCCCCTTTGTCAAGCCCCTTTTCTTCATATGCTAATTTTGCAGCCTCCCCAAAGGGCTCTCTGGACCTCAGACCACACCCCCCCTTCACCTCACTAGGGCAGAAGAGGCTTTAAGGGACTTAGATTGAAAATCAGTATGGTCAGAAAGGGGGCATCAACTGGACACAGAGCAGGCTCCGAGGGAGACGCTGAAGTGAGTTCCCTTGCTTTGTTCCAATCTGTAACCAGGTGAGTCCTTCAGTGTTCAGTACCACAGCAAGCGAACTGGAGCAGGATGTGAACGACCTTGGGCATCCTTAGTCTTCCAGTTCAATGGAGGAAAACCTCTTGTTCTAATTACGTGAAAAGGTTACAGGTCGTCTAGTCTTCTAACATTTCTGACATTGCCATCTTCAAAGTTCATACTCTAGCACTGTTCATCTAGGGCTGAAGAAAGCTGAGCAGCCAAGGGTCTGTATTGTTCTTACAGAGGAACAAAGTTTAGTTCCTAGAAACCGTACCTGACTACACACAAAAGCCTGTCACTGCAGCTGTAGAGGATCCAGTGTCTGCTATGGCTGCTTCACATGTGCACTTTTCTACACACACTTTTTTTCCCCATAAAACCAAAGAATAACCATTTCTTCAAGTTACAAAATAGTTTTAAGCACGTTTATGATTTGGGGTTGTACCCCCATAATAGCTCCTCTGCAGCTCACACGTGGCCTACAGGCTGTGAATTGATCTCACGTGACTAATGGGGTTGGCTCACATGAGGGCCCATGTGCTGTGGCTCCCTCAAGGCAGAATTCGGGGATAAATTGAGACTCCCAACATAGACCACACTGTGCTCAAAATCAAAGAGATCTGCCTGTCTCTGTCTCTCCAGTGTCCTCAGAAATGATGGTTACCCCACCTTCTCAGTTTGTCTCAAGTCCATGCCAATGAGGAGAGGGTAGAGGGTAGCAGTAGTAGAACCACGCAGAGAGCAGAGCAGTGGTCACGTGACCTGGCAGCCCTCCTACTGCACTCCCTTAGTGGTTTGTTTTTTTTTTTTTTTTTTTTTGAGAAAGAAAGCGTTTCCTTCTCAGATGTCAATCAGTACAGAAGGAATGCAGGGTGGAGAGCCTCTGTCAGGGGAGCGTGTGAAATCACTGACATCATCCACACAGACAAAGAGTTCCTCTGGAGTCATTTGCATTGAGGCCCTTGCTCATTTGTACTCAGATCCTTGTATACTGCCCAGGGTTTCAATTTGACTGGTTGGGTTGAAATTATAGCCCTGAAGGGCAGGATAAGAGGGCAATGGGTGAGAGGCTAAACTCAACACACAATGTGTCCGAAAGGGAACAATGAACATGTACAATAATATTTTTTTAAAAAGAAGAAGAAAGTGAAGTCAAAAAAATTGTATCCAAGAGTCTTGAATGTTTGTCAACTAAGGCTGAAAATAAGTATGGACTCTTACCAAGGAGCAACTTGTACACTATATATCCCCACTATGGCCTTTAACAGAATGTGTGTCCACCTATTCTGAGGTAAGACTTGAACCCCTATGTCCTAGGACCCAAGATCAGGTCATTGAACCTGCACAGAAAGCGTTTCTCTCCACTGAGCATCTTGCCAGCTTTAAAAATCACCAATGACCAGGTTCTAAGGATGAAGTCCCATAGAAAGCATTTAATTGGCCATATTTCCAACAGTATGGAAATCATTAACAAATATTCAGAGGGAAAAAAGTCTTTAAAGACTGAATAGGTGGCTTTGTGAGTACAGTGCTTATTGTACATATGAGGAGACCTGGTTTTGGACCCTTAGCATCTTTGCAAAATCTCTGTATGGTGGCCCAGCACTGGGCAGGAAGAGACAAGGAGATCACTGGCATTTACCAACCAGCCAATTAGGCAAAATGATGAGTTCTAGGTTCTGTAAGAAAGCCCTATCTCACAGCAACAATAACAACAACAGCAGCAGCAGCAACAACAACAACAACATGGAAAGTAATAGAGGGAGATACTCAGTGTCAATCTGTGGCTTGCACACACACACACATGCTCTAGCAAGTACACACACACACACACACACACACATAAACGTGTGTGAATGCGTGCATACATATCCCACATATATGCATATACACAATACAAAGAAAGAGAACAAAGGATCTTAGGGTTGACTCAGGCCACACGTATAACAAGACAGGGACAGAGGTAAGAGGAACAGTTTGGTGCCCACAGCCAGTTGGATAAAGTGTGGACTTTGCAAGCAGGACCAGCTCACCCAGGTCCCATCTTATTAGGATGGTGCTCTACTTCCTCCCGAAAAATTGACAAAATGCAATCCTCATCTTCCTAAGCAGGCAAAAAGGAGGTTGGTATGACCTTGACCTCGAACCTTAGCAGATAGGGACCAAGCCTTAGTCTGGCCACCACCATGAGAGAACTGGTTCATCATATAACATCGCTCCTTTGTAAGTCCCCTCGACAGCTTCCTAGACTTCTGGGTCTCTTCCCTGGCTCCAGCTATTCCAGGCACGTGACACTCCCCGAAAGAGCAATGGAACACCCAGGGTGTGCTTGGCTAACAGAGTCACTCAGAGTTCTTTCCTCGCTCTGTCCAAATAAAGGCAGCCGTTCTCTGACCATCTTTTGTCAATAGCATTTTTGTGCTGTCATCCCCGGGGTCACAGGCTGTTTGTTCTTGGACTGTATTCTGGGAAGCTCTATTCCCCCACCATGCTGAGCCTCTGCAACGAGTGAGCCTTTCTCATACAAGATGCTTCAGTGAGAAAGAAAAGGAAGGCGAGGAGAAAATGAGGCAGTACTAGCCAGCATCCCAGACTACAAAACAGCTAAGGTAGAGTACAGAATTGTGGCTCCCCTTGGTTCCAAATCCTCTGGCTCTGAAGTAGAACTGAGCAGGTCAAGAGCTGAGGTCTGCGTCAGCCTAAGCAAACGGCTTTGGATTTAAAATCTTCTCTTCCTTGTGAACTCAGCTGTCTAGTGTGCAGTGTGGGGCTCTGCTGAGCTAAAGCGAGCACTGTGTTAAAGGATACACAGGTTGGAGAAGAAGTCTTGTTTTTACTTCAGGGAGATTATGGCCAGAAGAGATTGATGGAAGAAACAGTAGATAGACGCTTGCTACTCCTTGCTACTCCTAACACCAAACAGACTCACGCTCCATTTGTCACTTTCATTCTGGTGACATTTACTGGCATTTTTCTTCTATGTGTCAGGACGCTGTTAGCATTGGGAGCTTAAAGTAAGTAAGGCAGACCTCAGTCTTCTAAGAATTCATGGTCCTGTTGGGAATAGGGGTATGTGTATGTCATCAGACAAGGATGCTGGAGTTCAGAGAAAAAGGACACACTCATTACAAGGTGATTAGCTGGCCTCTAAAGCAGAGAGGGTATTTTTAAGGAGGGCTTTACATTCCCTGACCTAGACCTGGAGTCTGCAATCTCTCTAAGGACATCTAAAAGTAGAGGAAATGTGTTCCAGAGGAAATGTGCTCCAGGTGGAGACAAACGGACCAAAGCCCAGAGGTAGGAAAATTGGAGATGGAGTTGTGAAGAAGTCAAGATGGTGGAACAATGCCAGGCATGCGGAGAGAAGAGACTTGAAACCAGACCTCAGTGTGCAGGCTGGGATGAATGTTTGGGATCAAGGATTAGGGAGGCTATCTACATGCAAGCTGGATACGTTACTGCAAGCAAGACTTGGTTACTGGATTCCAACAATGATCAAGCAACACAAGGTAGCTCATTAAGGACAGTCAGTCATTAATCAAGTTTATGTGATGTGATGATTATTTTTAATTGTCAACTTATCACAATCACCTTGAAAGAGACTGAGGAATTATCTAGATTAGTCTGTTCTGAGGGAATGTCTGTAGGGTATTGATTGTCCTGTTAACTGTCCTAGTCCCCTACAGATGACAACACGCCCTAGATGGGACCCTGAACTGTATGAGGGTGAAGAGGAAAGCTGGATAAACACAAGCAGCAGCAACCAAAGCTGTGTTTATTCTATTTCTGCTCTTGACTGTGGGTGTGATGTGATTAGCTACATTGTGTTTCTGCTCTGACTTCCTCAAAACGATGGTTGTGACCTAAAATTGTAAGTGGAAGAACTTCCTTTTGTTAGGGTATTTTACTACAAAGACAGTCCCATAAGAAGATAATCCTTATGATGTGATAATCATCTTGACTTCTGTAAGTGTGCTCTGATGTTTCTGCAATGATATGATCTAATGACATGTTTCTTAGAGTGTATTCTTATTGGGAAGCAGGGTGGATTAATGCTGTTTGGATTGGGAATTGGTGGGTCAAGCTGTGTAACAGCCAATGTTCAAAGTGGCTGAGAACTTTTATACTCCAACTGTGCTACAAGATGATACTTCCTGCTGAAGAAATTAAAGTTCTAGGAGGCTTGGCTGGCTTCAAGATGGGACCAAGGATGGAGAAGAGGGGGTTGGAAGCTGGTATGTTTTGTTGTATCCAATAACTAGGAGCTATTAAGGACTGGCTAGGCTGTAGAACAAAACTTAGGATCAACTTGGAGATGTTAGCACTGATCAAACACTGGACAATTTCAGCACGGACTTTCAGTAATGATGGCAGTGACTCAGCATGCATCATACATGCATGTAACTCACAGTATCACAGTGACATTAAACAAACATCCATGTCTCATCATCATGGAAAGATGCTACAGAACCAATTGAGAAAGTAAGCAATGGGGATGCTTTCGTCTCTTCTGTGTGAGTGTACCAGTTAACATCAAAAGGCTAGATGTTTCGTTTATGCTTCATTTGGAGTGTTGCTTCTAAAAACTGAATTAGGGATGCTAAAGCTAGAGCACCACAAGCCTGAGCCTCTTTGTGAACGATGACTACAGACATCAATAACAAAAACAGAGGCAGGTAGATTATGTGTCTCTTATGCTACCGTGAAATAGTCTTGAAAAAATGTTAGTCCACAAATCAGATCTATAGATCTGTCAACTCGCTCATATGAAACACAATGATAGAGAAATGTCTCTAGAATACCATAGGGAAGTGAATATCAATATATAGGCTTGGCAGGGATGGGTATCACAGGACAGAAAACCTGGCTTCATTAACAAATAAATTGCAAGGAAAAGAAGAGAGAAGATAGAAAGACACAATAGAGAGAGAAACATGCAGAAAGAGAAATAGAGATATCTAAAGGCAGAGGTTGTATAGAAAGAGATAGAAATGAAAAGATGATATAAACATAAATAAAGATTATAAATGCAGAGACATGTATTATAGACATAAAGGGCAGAGAAAAAAGATGTGACAGAAATGATGAAGACGTATTATGTATTATACACATGGACATGCGATAGAGATACAGATGATAGAAGTAAAGGTAGAGAGAAAATAGAGACAGAAATAGAGATAGATGACAGACATAGAAACATAGGTAAACATTGTATAATTGCATGTGTGTGTGTGCATGCGCACATATGGATAAATGATAGAGACAGAAATAGAAATAGTACAGGCTGCGATTACAGAGGTAACGGGAGATAGGGATGATAGAGATAATGGGAGATGACAGAGACAGAAATATGATATAATATGACATTATATGACATGATATGATATGACAGAGAAGCAGATGATAGAATGTCAGCTGCTGTATGGCATTTTCCTCTGAGACAAAAACCTGCCATCTTGACAAGAATCTCCTTAAGACACAGGATATCCTAAAGGGAATGGATATTCCATCCTACAGGGAATCTTCTATGCTTTACGAAGTCCATAACTGACCACCACAGTTTCTAGACTCCTCCCCCCCAAGCATATATAAGCTATAAGGGTTGCTGAAATCTTCTCAGACAAGCTGGGCTACCTGGAAGCGACTTGGATCAACTGAGCTACATGGAAAGGCCACTCTCCAACCTGCAATAAACTCCAAGTTTCCTCCTTCCAGTACCTGTCTCCATACTGAGGTGGCCTGTTGTTGACACGTTTTATCCTTGAGTTATTTCTGCTCCTGTAGTAACCCCTCACTCAAACTCCTGTAAGTCATCCCAGTAGTACCCACCAGGTCACTGATCTGGATTCTGGTGGTATCCTCATTTTGATCTACTGTTGGTTCACTGTCTGGTCTGACTGGATGTTTGTATCTCTGCAGGAACAGTGTCACACAGCAATGACAAAAACAGAAGTAGAAGTAGAGAATATCATGATATAAAAATGGTAGAGAAGATCAAGAAATGATAGTGATGAGAGGCAGAGATGATAGACATGTAGACAGAGAGAGTAGAGATAGTGATGGTGAGAGACAAGAGAAAGAAGAGATAGATATTAAAAATGAGGATAATGGAGACAGTGATATATGATAGACACAGATATTATGATACAGAGATATGAGTAATAAAGATATGGCAATGGATGAGCGAGAGAGAGAGAGAGAGAGAGAGAGAGAGAGAGAGAGAGAGAGAGAGAGAGAGAGAGAGGAGCAGAGGTCACATCAACTACTTACAAATATGGATGTTATTTTATCTTACTAAAGACAAACTAAAAATACCTATAATGAGATCTGGGGGTGTGGTGCTATTGAGAAATGATTATTGTTTTACCTCTAAAGTATAAGAATCCATTCTGGTCATGTTTCTTGACAGTTCTTTCTTTTATAAAACTGTACGTGAATGAAACAATACACTCTGTGCTATTTGGCATAATACAATGCTGGCAGGGAGATCTGGGTGGCAGTGTAGAATTATCGTGAAACCTGTGGTTGCCGCATCATGATGCTATACACTTCTCTACATGTTTAAAACATTGCATAATTAAAAGCTAGTAATAAAATCAAAACAATAATAAAGCAAAAGGAGGACAGGGCAGGGACCTGGCAAGGACAAATGCCAGGCTTATCTGAACAGGCTGCTGGGAAGCTGGCCTTGGCAGAACTCCTGGCTGGGGAGACACTCGGGTCTTTCACTTCTTGGCTGTTTATTGGCTCCAGTTCTCCTTTGTTTGAATCCACTTGTCTCTTTTTGAAAAGCCACACACCTCTAGCATTCTGGTCCAGATTCAGTCTGCATCGCAGCCTTTCCTGAGAGCTTTCCTCTCCAGGAATGGCAGATGTGTTTTTTCTCCTCTAATCTTTAGCCCAAGGGTCTTTGTAGGATACCTGTCTATCTTCCCCCTGTCTTACACAGTACTTGTCATACAATGGATACTGAAATTGCCAAATAAAGGGCATAGATAATTCTGATGTTAGAGTGCCCCAGCAAGCGAGTGCCACTTACATCATGCAGTGTAGAATGAAAACTGACAATTCTCAAGACCTTTGATATATTGAGTCTTAAAATCTCAAAGAACTCCAAGATTTGAATCTCATAAAAGTTAGAACCAGCACTACATATCTGGAAGCTTCCTTCATTAGGAATTAGAACCATTAAGGAGAGCAGACCTGCAAGAGGGGAGGAATGTCCCATGAAGACCCACTGGGGACAGGCACTCGGGAACTAGGAAGGCAGATGTTGAGAGAGAGAAATGAGGAAGGATAAGGGCAGAGATGGAGAAGAGGAAATAGGAGAGAACGGGAAGTCATAAAGAATGAAGGGGAAGACAGAGAGGGGAAGATGGAAGGGAAGAAAAGGAGGAAACTACAGAGGGGAAGGATAAAGGGGAGGAAGGTAAGAGAGGAATAGAAGCAGGAAGGAAAGGAAGGGAAAAGGAAGAGAGGAAAGGAAGGAGAAATGGGGAGATGAGGAGGAAGAAAGGGAAGAGGAGGTGGTGGTGGAAGAGAACCAAATATATTTACAAAGGAGCATGATATAGAACAGTTTCAGATAGCTACTTAGGAAAATCAAATCCTAGAAATGGGCCAGAATGAACTGGAAAGGAGGCACTCCACAGCTGACAAGAGCGGTTTCAGCAAGGGATGGGGGTGATCACAGGCTGGAAGCTGGACCTGAGGGCCTGGCAGTGGTGGCGCACACCTTTAATCGCAGCACTTTGGAGGCAGAGGCAAGTAAATTTCTGAGTTCAAGGTCAGCCTGGTCTACAGAGTGAATTCCAGGACAGCCAGGACTACACAGAGAAACCCTGTCTCGAACTCCCAGCCCCCTATCTCCCGCCCCCAAGGAACTTTTGCTGCCTTCCTTGAGGCTGCTGGAGGCAGAGCAGACATGCCTGCACCAGACACATTCCAGAAGAGGGCGCTGTAACAGACAACAATGCTGGGATGTAGCATGAGACTGAGGAGCTCGAGAATCCAACTTCTGAACATCTGCTTTCTGCTCTCTTCTATTTCTGATGGAGTTTGTAAAACATCATCGGTCCCTAGAGCTAAGAGCAAAACTATATAACAGCATGCAACATTTAGGTTCTGATATTGTACTGGATAGCTTTGTGTCAACTTGACACAGCTGGAGTTATCACAGAGAAAGGATCTTCAGTTGGGGAAATGCCTCCATGAGATCCAGCTGTGGGACATTTCCTCAATTAGTGATCAAGGGGGAGAGGCCCCTTGTGGGTGGGACCATCTCTGGGCTGG
>NC_034594.1:101429688-101472939 GCF_900095145.1 Mus pahari
CAGCAGTATGGAAATGTAAGCCAAATAAACCCTTTCCTCCCCAACTTGCTTCTTGGTCATGATGTTTGTGCAGGAATAGAAACCCTGACTAAGACAGATATGATGTGTCAAGCTGTTCTGTGTTCTACTTACACCAATCGACAGAGTCCTCCCAAGCCTTCCCTCATAGTGCACTGGTATCGTGGTAAAGAAACCAAGGAAGGCCCTTGGATATTAGGGAACTCATACAAAGTTGGCTCATGAAAGTTGGCTCAACACTTGAACCCACTGTTCTGGCTTCATCGTAGCCTGTGTTCTCTGCCCCACCCCATGGCCTCTTAGGTGAAGTGAGGTAAGTTTTATTGCACCATTTTATAGAGGAGCAAATCAGCTCTGCAGACAAGGAGCTTGCCAACCATGCACAGGCAGAGCCAAACTTCAGGTCCACAGGTTCCCAAGCCAAGTCCAGGATGCTTCATTGCCTCTTGTTGCCCTTCTGGGTAAGGAACACAAAGACACTGTGAAAAGTGAGAGAGAATTCCAAGGAAGGCTACCCCGAGTAAACCTTGAAAATAAGCACGGGGCCAAGGAGAGGCTCGGCCACCAAGCCTGATGACCCAGCTCAATCCCAGAGATCCGGTAGAGGAAGGAGAAAACTGATTCCTGCAAGGTGTCCTCGGATCCCATCCCCTGAAGCCACCGCATGCATAAATAAACAAATACATGTAGAATGGGCACAATTTCAGCACATATGCTGTCACCAACAAGCAAGCGAAAACAGAAAAAGAATGATTAGGACAGATCTATTGAGATGCTCAGTCGTGAGCTGACTGCAGCTGTGCTGACCTATGCAAGACTAGGCTGATGAATACTCCATCAGGCACAGTGGTATCTCGGGCTCTGTAATAGGCACCCGACTCCTATTGGCTTCATCCCCTCCCTGAAAGACAGTGGGCAGTTAATGGTTGCTGGGAAGAGTCATTCTCTGCCGGGGTGCTAGTGCCTGGGTTCCAGTAAATAACCCTCATCCACGCTATGCACACAGCCCCAACTAAACTTGGTGAGTCCCCCAAAATAAATAAATAAAAAGACATCAAAGTTGGGGGGTGGTTATTGAGAAGGGAAGTTTCAGTGGGAGAGAAAGATGAGGGGGTGTCTGGAAGGGGAAGGAAATGACCAAAATCCTTTATATATACATACATGAAATTGTCAAAGAATAAAAAGAGATAGAGATTCACTTTATTCACGTGTGAACTGTCCAAATAATAATTGGAAAATCATTTTTAAAAGGAAAAAAAAAAGGTTCAAGGTAAAACTAAAGAACTTAGTTCCAGCGTGAAGGAGATGTTACAGTATGTGCTGATAGGATTCCAAACCAAATACAAGGAGGGACTCATACAGGTAAGGGTGTGTGCTGCGGTTGTCACAATGACACCATTTTCTTTGAGGCAGGGAAAGGGGAATAAGAAGTTTGTAACACGAGCCTTGGAGCCTTGGGACATAGCAGATTGGTTCCAACTGTGACAGAGGAAGGCTCTGTTTGAATGGCTCCCCCCTGCTCTCCTCTAGGCTCTCTTGACATCACCACATCATGCTGGCTGGTCCTGTCAGACATCTGTCTGTAAACAGAGGCTGCCTTTCAGACCTGGTCAGATGAGAATCCCGTGATTCCTATCCATGTCTCTACAGAGCAAAATGAGATCATTGCGTCTGTCCCTGGGAGTGTCACCTCTGTGCTCTGAGGCAGCAATCTGACCTAAGATTCCAGAACCCAAGCCTTTATCTGCCAGATTTCACTGAAACTCCCCGTGAATTGTGCTGACTTCAGTGTCTCCTTTCCTTCTTTTCTATGAGACACTATGAACGGTGATTCCCCTCCCTGCTGGTTAGGAGGCCCTGTGGTCTCTCTGGGCCAACAACCACACTTGGCTCAGAGACTCCCATTGGCTTTCAGACAATCCTGGCAGACACTGCCCAAGACTTGGCTCACAGCCTGCCCTACTGTGTTTTTAGAGCAGTACCGGCAACAGGAGGATTCTGAGTGCAGTAGCTAAATGCCGCAGGTTAAGTTCACCCGATTTAAGGGGTGAGAGAAAGAGTAGAGCTGTTAACTGTACACATCTGTGCCCTGCATATGGCTACTCTAAGATCTGGAGCATTCTGGAATCTGGATGCCTTTCCCTGGGCTCCACGGGGTATTTGAAGCCTCCTCAGAAAAGGCTGCCATGGTACAATGGTCCTGAAAGTAAGATGAGTGTCTGCTGGCATAGCTGTCACCATCTTCACCAGACATAGGCTCTTTAATAGGCACTCTGACATGGTGCTGACTTGGGCCTGACCCCCTCATGATAATCTTTCATGAACAGAGTATGAAAAATGTCATCATCCCTCTTTTGTGTGGCTGAGGATGTACCTACAAATATGGACTCCAGCAGACAACGGTGGGTGCTGTTCCTTACGCACCTTCCATTTTAAAAAATTAATGAGAGTTTATCATTGACCTAAAACTACTAACAGTCTTGCCTGGCTGACCAATGAGCCCTGAGGATCCACCTGTCTCAGCCTTCCAGCAGTGGGACTAGGAGAACTCACCTCCATGCCCAGTATTCTAAGCATGACTTCTGGGTGATTGATCTATGTTTGCAAGGCAAGCGCTTTAATGACTGAGCTTTCCCCCATCCCCATACAACCTTTCTAACACATGAAAGCGTTAAGTTGGAGAAGAGCCAGGGCTTACTCGAAGTCAGCATGAGCACCTCTGAGCTGGGAGCACGCAGGAGCAGGGTTGGAACTCAGAGGGGACGCTGGTTCCCTCGAGCTCCTGCTCTCCAGAGTAAAGGGCTGTTTTGTGCAGAGGAGGATTCGTGAATAAGAAATTAACACACTTGTACCCCACCTTGGAACTGTCCACTCAGCCTTTAATTTTCTCAGAAGACACTGACCTACGTGCACCCTCTGACCTACCAACAAAATCCCAGGAAGGCACATAAGGGTGAGTACAGAAAACTGGGATTCAACGTAACTAATGGACTGAAAAATTAGGAAGTCTGATGGTTTAATTTGAAACGGAAGTTACAGTCACAACAAATAATTTTTAATTAAGTAAAATGTCAAGACCCAGTCATCCAAAGAAGATACCAAAAGTATCCTCCATCACAGATTTATTCTTTGGAGAAATCTGCCACTCGCACCTCAAAATTTAATTTCCTGGAGCCCATGGTTGGCATTCATTGTATCATTTTAATAATCTTTAATATTGTGTCAAAGATTAAAATCTGCCATGCACATATAGACCCAGGGTCCTACAGAGAGCTGAGGTCACATGGACTAAAGGAAGCTGGGATATTTGGAGAAAGGAAGGGGGCTCTGGGCTGAGAGCCAAGAACACGGAAGGGAGCAACCGGGATAGTGATGAGGCCGGCACTAGTTGTATCAAAAGCAAGTGATGGGGATGTTCTTAGGGGACAACTAGCAGGAGACAGGGAGGCTTGCGGCTCTGGGACCAATGGGGAAAAGAAACTGGGGCCTATATCTCACACGTCAAGTGTAAGCGCTGTGCAAGCTGAGTATTCTCTGGTGGGCCTTTGTTGTCTAATTTGTCTTTCTAATGTACGCTGGAAAAACTATTGCCAACAGTGCAAGCTGACATTTTACAAATGTCAGAGCTTATAAACATGGACAGGCTCCAGTCCCAGGACCTACCTAGGTTTCTCAATCCATGAAACTGAGAGGCACCGAACGACTGGAGGACTCCTGGAGAACGGCTGGCCTTCAGTCCAGGTTAGAGGCCAAAGGAGCCATCAGTGAAGGTTGGAGCAGCTGCAACCACAGCAGCAGTTACAAAGGCTCCGAACTTGGAAGCAGGGCAGATGAATTTACAAACAAGATGCGAAGGTAGGCAGGCAAAGAGCAAACCTTTTCCCTGATACCTCCTGTATATGGGGTGCTGCCCAAAGGGGCTGCCCACATGCAGGAGTAGGTCTCCTCACATCAGTTAGCATGTGAAGAAATTCCCTCACAGGTATGCCTAGAGGCTGGCCTCATGGGGAGTACAGACCTTGCTCAGTTAAGGATAAGTATTAGCCAACGGAGCAGCCTTTGTCAGGTCACCTGACCGCTATGATTCTTCACGCATGCGTGTTTGAAACTCATCCTACTTAGGAAGGATGACGAAATGGGAGTTGATAGGTACCAAGGCACACAGGGGACTCTTTACTGATTCTATTTTAGTCCCCAACATTACCCTGCTCTATTATTATTATGATTATTATTATTATTAATTATTATTATAGTTTGT
The DNA here is from genome assembly GCF_900095145.1 of Mus pahari. Classification (NCBI taxonomy): domain Eukaryota; kingdom Metazoa; phylum Chordata; class Mammalia; order Rodentia; family Muridae; genus Mus; species Mus pahari. The sequence continues at coordinate 101,433,965 of NC_034594.1, forward strand.
TGCATTGTGTGTGCGTGTATATTCCTGCTTGTCTGCATGTGCACAGTGGACACACACAGGCACCCTCAGAGTCCAGAAGGTCTGGGAACTGAACCCTGGTCCTCCGCAAAAGCAGCAAGGACCCTTAGCCACCGAGTCCTTTGCTCCAAACACCCACACCCTGCTTCTAGATTGCACGAATCTGTTAGACTTTGGTAGCTGACCTCAGACTATAGCACACTTGATAACCCTTCCTTCTGTGAGTCAGGGGCCAAATCCTTCCCTAGCACTTCCTGCAAACTTGAGCACATGATTCAGAGAAGGAAAATGGAAATCCACATAGACATGAGCAGCTGGCAACTGGCTTTTCTTTTCCCATACCAGTGCCCTTGCCTTTAGAAACCCTGGAGAACCTGCATGATTAAAAACTGGAATTAATTAGAATGCTGAAAATCCAGCAGCAGTCACTTTCAAAGCTGCAGCCGACGGTGCCTCCACCACCTCCAAGTATTCCCGTGGGCACCAACAGCTTCAAGAGAGAGACCCCCAAACAATACCCAGGGGGCCGCTAAAACCCATCTGCAGCCCCAGGAACTATAGCAAACATTAAGCAGAAATGGGCACACTTGTTTGGCAATGGAAAACTGGAGGTCTTTAATAAGCACCCACATAAACCTCGTTTTAAATTTCACATCCATGCTTCTATCAACATGGGTTTGGTTAATCATCTCAATATCTAAATATGGGGAAAGGGTTGGGAAGATGGCTCTGTGGGAACTGTTTGCAGCGGAAGCACATAGACCTGAGTTTGGATCGCTAGAACCTACTGAAAGCCAAGTGGAGTCGAGGATATCTGTCATCCCAGCATGACTGCGGAGATATGAGAGGCAGAGAGGGAGAGGGGAGTCTCTAGAAGCCTTCAGGCCTAGACTGCCACAGGCAGCAGTGGAGAAAGAGATCTTGTCTCTGACAAGCAGGAGGGGTCAGGTTGTCCTCTGACCTCCACATGCATGCCTTAGTTCATGTGGACCCTGCCTACACACACACACACACACACACACACACACACACACGCACACACACACGCACACACATATAGACATGCACACACATGCACACATGCACATAAAAACACATGTACATACACACACACATATACACTCACGCACGCACATGCACGCATTGGGAAATAAATATATAGTAATAAGGTGCCCAGAGATCTTCAAATAGTTATTGCTCTACAGCAGAAGCAGATAATCTCAACTAGCACCTGGTTCATAAATGCTTGATAAACTAGATTAAAGTTATGATTGTAAATTCCATAAAAACACACGTGATCCAGTACTGAAAGGTACATTTCCCTGTGGCTGTGGGGAGACGACATTTAAATGGCGCTATTGCTAATATCTGCCATACAGATAGCATGATGGTCAATATTAACTCTCAGCTTGAGACGCTCCAGAGTAGCTGAAGATGCAAGCTCCAGGCTGTCTATGAAGGGATTATCTGATTCAATCAATCGAGGTGAGAGGGCTTGTGTTAAATATGGGTGGCACCGTGCCATGGACTGAGGTCTTGGGCCGAATTACAGAGAGAAGAAAAGCAGTGCAGGGGTGCTCATCTGCCATATTTCCTGCCTGGAAACAATGTGAACATCTGCCATCTGCCCTATGTTCCTGCTGCCATGCAGTCCTTCTGTAACAGACTGCACCCCTTAACACTGTGAGGCCCGAACCTTCTGAAGCTGCCTTTGGACAAAGTGATGGCTACATCATGTACCTTTATGATCATACTGTCATTTCTATTCCAAAGACAGCCAGAAGAGGGCAGCGCTCCATGGTTTTGTAATTAGTCGAAAGGATTCTCTGTTGGCTCCTCTCAGATCTTCCATTCCAGTGATGAGTATGTCTCCATATCTGGTCATCGATAGTGTGGAAACACTAAATTGATACCCTGCAAAGGAGGATGTGGTGGAGAGAAAAGATGCTCTATCTTCTTTCTGAAGAAAAAAATTCCTATTTTAAAAGGTTTGTTTTGTTTTTATGTGTATGTGTATGCTCTCTCTCTTTCTTTCTCTCTCTCTCTCTCTCTCTCTCTCTCTCTCTCTCTCTCTCTCTCTCTCTCTGTGTGTGTGTGTGTGTGTGTGTGTGCAAGTACCCATGGAATTCAGAAGAGGGCGTCAGATTCCCATGGATGCTGGGAACTGAACCCTAGTCCTTTGCAACAGTAGTACTCACTCTTAGCCAGCCCTAGGAAAATCTCCTTTCACAGTGAGTCAGTGGATGACTAGCTACTCCTTTGAAGTTAGTGATCCTACATTCTAGGTATTAAGCTGCTACCGTGAGACAAGAAAACTGTCCGCAAGAAGAACAGTGCTCCCACTCGAAATGAGCAGTGCTCCCACTCCAGATGGACAGTGCTCCTACTCCAAATCCATATGGACACCCCCAAGAAAAGATGGTTCTCTTCCACAAGTTAGATTCACGGCAGAATCTACCTACAACATTGAGGAGGAAAAACTATTGTCTCTGCTCTCCCCTTCATCACCGCTGTGTGGAGGGACCACATCTCTCCCCACACCCAAGTTCCCCCAAATGTTAGCTGCACAGCATCACCAAAACCTGCCTTGGCTCTTTTTATGAAACTTGAAATCCTTCTAATTGAGACAACACCCAGCCGACCGCCAAGGGCTTGCTGCACTGGGCTTTAAGCTAGTTTGATGTTGGCCTCCTATACGTTACCAAATGCCCGTGTGAGGTAGTCCTGCTTTCTGTCCTCTTAACACTGCAGGATCTCAAGTGCAGGACATTCCAAACCCGGCCTTCTCGTTTCTCTGCTCCACAGTGTCATTCATTCAGAGGCTCCCTTGCCTTTCATATTCGTTCTTTTCCACTCCCCTCCCCCTCCTCAAATTTTCTCATTATAGTCTGACCCTTTAAACACTGTTATCTGGTTATCATTGAAAAATCACAAAATCTATAGCATAAATATAACTGTGTATCTTATTTTTAAAATGTGTGCTAGCAGACATTAGTTGTGTGTTCTTCTCCTAAAAGGACGTTCGTTCATTTAATTACTGGGGGGCCACACACATGCTTGGCTCTCAGATGGGGGTCACACATGGCTTGGGGAAATCAGTTCTCTTCCCAGCATGTGGGTTCTGGGGGTTGAACTTAGATCTGTCAGATCCTCTGGCTTGACAGCAAGCACCCTTCCCCACTGAGCCATCTTCCCAGCCCCACGTCTATAGGTAAACTCATTTTAACAGATATGCTGCACTGTTTCACAGGCCACAGGTGCCCTCGCTGAGTTAAACCTCTGTGTCCAAGAAGATGAAGCATCTGGACTTGTTCAATTTCTCTCAGCTACTTGGACATCCGAATAGTCCCGGAGATGTTATTCACTAGGATTTAAAAAAATAAAATAAATAAAATACCATTTCCATTTGCCCAGGTGGCAAGATTACATTTCAGGATTGAAAGACAGGAGAAAGGAGGAGGGGGGAGGAGGATTGCTGACACATCTGCACTTTTTTCTTTCTTTCTTTCTTTCTTTCTTTTTTTTTTTTTTTTTTTTTTTTTTTTTTTTTTTTTTTTTTTTTTTTTTTTTTTTTTTTTTTTTTGGTGGAATTTCATCAAATTTCTGCTTGCAGCTTAATCATCTTACTGGGAATTAAGAAAACACAGGAATGTTTAAATTGTGCCATGCACCCACGGCTCCTATAAGCCTCGAATTTAATCCTGGGAGATACCTTTTCACACCAAGTAATCCCATGAAGAAACTTCCTTTCTCTGTTTTGTGAACTATGCTCTAAAAACCCATGACCACATGTCTAAAACTATGGATGCAGCGCCATCTAGCTGCAGCCTTGGGTGGAGCAGGAGCCCAGAATTAGTGGCTTCAACCCTGACCTTCTGCTCACCCAGACAAACAGAAGCAGCTCTGAGAATTGCTCACACTGAAATGCAGCGGCTAAGGAGGAATTCAAGTCGGGAATTCAAGGTGAGCCCGAGATACAGAGCCAGAGCTCACGTGACTAATGAAGAATGTGGGTCAGGAGATGGCACAGGTGGTGAAGTACTTGCTTTTCAAGCCGGAGAATCCAAATTCTATACCGGGAATGTCATACCAAAATGTCAGGCATGATGGCATGTGCCTGTTATCCTGGAACTGGAGAAAAGGAAATAGGCATTATCCAGCCTAGCTTATTTGGTGAGCTCCAAGCCAACGAGAGATCCTGTCTCATAACAGCAAGGCGAACGGTACTTGAGAAATAGGTCGGATTGACCTCTCTGGCCTCCACATGCACATGCTCACATGTGTAACCGAAAAGAGAGAGAAGGGGGGACAGAAGCCTACTTTGCAGAAACACTGTGAAGTCTAGCAGCATCAGAAGAAGAACCAGGACATAAAAGCACAGCCCCTTGCTAGCATCACTCCCCCCGCCACCACCTCCTCTCCCCGCCACCGTCCCCCCTAGCTGGCTGTGACTTCTCACACTGTCCTTTCTGAGCTCTACAGAGCTCAGAGTCCCTCAAGGAGATTCAGGATGATAACTGCAATGCATTCAGTAGACTGTTGCTGCACTCATTGCCTAATAAAACAGTCATATGCTTGAGGATATGGGGGTGGGGCCTGGTACCACTATGGAGAGCTGACATCTAGGGAGCCTTGGCGTGGGTCTGATCTGTGCCCACGGCATGGGCACAAACGCTCTTTTTTAAATAAAAGGGATTTATTTGAGCTTTGGATCAAATGACCCCAGTGGCAGCATCCCCGGGTGCTCTGAGCACAACATTTAAGATAAAGTGGCCTCTGAGAACCTATTTAACACTTGGCTACTCTCTATTTCTTGAGACTACTCAGTTACATCTACGGTAATCAGATTGAGGAGCAGCCATTAACATGCATACAGATGAAACCGATTTCCCCTGAAACACTCTTTTTTCAGTGTTTTCCGAGGAGGCCTGTCTAACAGCAGGCCCACGTTCTGGAATGAGTTCCATCTGGTAACTGAACTGTCCTTTGTCTTGGCTTCCTGTCCTGATCTCAGCCTGGCTGTGTCCCCAGCTGGCCACCTCCATCACCTTCCTGTCATAGCTCCTCCTTCCCTGCTCTGGAGACAGGCTTCTGTAGTGTGGGCCCAGTATTCTCCTTACTTCGAGTTTGGTGCGGCTAGCAGGGGCGAGGAAGGAGAGCGAGGGCAGGGTATCTGACTGGCCCTGGCTTTTCCAAATAGCACCACACCCCTGAGGATGCAGATTCTCACCTCTCTGTCCTTGACGCTCTACTTCAGGTTCCTAGCTCTGTCCTCTGTGCCTATGAGTCCTTTACATGCTTATTGTCACTTGGTCACTTGGTCATGCTCTCTCCTTGCATGACACTTTCTTTTGCTTAATTATTTTAAAAGCCCCTCTTTTAAAAGTGGATTCTATATGACCCCTTCCCCTACAAAAAGCCATGCTTTCCTCTGTGTGAGTTTTCTGCCCACACTCACATATTCTATTACAACCAGGCTTGCCACCTCATCAGCCAGGGTCAAGTTCCACCACTTAGGTAACCCAACTCCTACAGACTGGGATTGGCTAAAGAGGCAATAACACGGTTCTGCCATGACAGTGAAGGCAGCCTTGGTGTTCCTGCGAGGGACAGGAATTCAGTTTCCTGTGCAAATCATTTTAGAGGCAGCCACCGGAAAGGGGTAAGAATGGGCAGAGTGAGTGTGTGGTCTCAGTGCTGCCTCAGGCTCGGAGCACTTCTCTCCCAGCAAGCCCTTCCAGAACCTGTCTGAGCAGATAATATGAGCTCCCATGAGACCGCTGCGTGTACACAAGGCATCTCTGAACTTGAGCCAAGTTCAATGGATTTTTATAATTATTGACAAAAAATAATCCTTTGATACCAATCAATTTTGTAATTTGTGCGCATTCATTTAACACCTAGTTATTGAACAGCCGTCATGTTTCATGCACATGGTAGGCACAGAAATCATTGTGGGCAAAATAAGTTTCTTTCTCCCTTCAGAAATAGCTCATAGGTTTTCCAGACACAAAAGATTGTTGGCCAGAGAAGAATAAAATGGATGAGGGAACATTACAGAAGAGAAAAAAAAAAAGGTGGGGAGAACGTAAGAGAAAGAACTGGGAGTAGTGTGTGAGCTGTTGCCTTTGACATGGCATGTGGCAGTCTCATTAATGAACTCACAGCAGCTGTGGTCATGTGCACAAGACCTGTACCAGACTGAAGCAGTCAACATTGCATCATGGATCCAGGAAGGGGCTCATGAGACCTCATCTCTAGCAAAGGATCTGCTAGGGAGGAAGAGTCCATTTCTTTTTCTTCAGCGCTGTGGTCACTGGTAAGTTGCCCATGATCTAGTATATAGCCTCCATTCCATATGCACGCCGTCAACTCCATCTCATACACGTGCCGTCAACTCCATCTCATACACGTGCAAGCAACAAATTAAACTCAACATAAAAAAATAAGATATGGAAGGAGGAGGAGGACTTGTTGGGAGAAAAAAAGGGTCAGATGGAGTTGGGGGGGGTGAGACAGAATAATGAGAACTGAATACAACAAAGATACTGTGTACACCTATGAAAATCGTCAAAAAATAAATTATGAAAGGAAACAATTCACATGGGATCATAGCCAACAAGATTGCTCAGAAGGTAAAGGAGTTTACTCCACAGAATGCACACAGTGGAAAGAGATCTGACTCCTAAAAGTCGGCCTCCGATTGCCACATGCATCTTGTAGCACATGAACATGCATACAGATAAATAAGTAAATGCATAAAACGATGAGATACAAAAGGCTCACAAGCTGTATATAGACAATACAAAGTAATGAGTAAAAACCTGATGAGAGGTAGGACATTTACAAAGTCTTTGGTTTATGCCCTTCCCTGTGTCATTCCCTGACACCAGGGAACTCTGTACCCCCTTCCCATTACTCAAGTGATGGAAGTCAATGCCACCACATGTGCTGACTTGTATGAGAATGGTTCAAATACGCTCATATATTTAAATTCTTGGTTCCTAGTTGGTAGATGTTAAAGAATTAGAAGCTGTGGCCTTGTCAAAAAAATCTATCTTCTATCTATCTATCTATCTATCTATCTATCTATCTATCTATCTATCTATCTATCTCTTTCTCTGCCTGTAACTTGCTGATCAGATGTAAGCTCTAAGCTATTGCTCCAGCAGCATGTCTGCTTGCCTGTCTGCCTCACACTCCCCACCATGATGATAATAATAGATTAGCCCATTGAAACTGTAAGCAAGCCCCAACTAAGTGCTTTATTTTGTAAGTTAATCATGGTGTCTCCTCACAGTAATAGAACAGTAGCTGACACACCACCTCAGGACACAGTTGTCACATGCTCCCTGATAAGATCCACCAAATACAGAACATCCTTTCTGCCACTGCCTCACATACAAACAAAAGTAAAATCTGAGAAAATGTTAGGAATGTATTGAAGGACTGTCCATGAATCAAATTCCCTAGACTCCTCAAACTGTCATTCTTGTGAAAGCCAAGGACAAATGTTTGATAAATGTCTGTGTGGGGTGACCAAACACAGCAAATGTGACCACGCCTTGTATACCAGTAAAAGAAAAGTAGATCTGTGCTCAAAGATAACAATTTATTTTATTTTTTAATTATGCATATGTGTGTTTGTATAGGGGTATGTGTATAGGTAAATGCAGGTATCCACAGAGGCAAGAAAAGGGTGCCCAACCTCCTGGAACTAGAGTTATAGGTGATTGTGAGGTGTGGGCTGGGAACTAAACTCAGGTCTTCTGTAAGAGCAGTAAGTGCTCTGAAACTCTGGATAGCCTCTGTGGTCCCACCCTCTCCCTTAGGGTGTTTAGAGGTAAAGCAAAGGGAACCTAGAAGTCTCCTCAAAGACACATGACCTCCTGTACTCAGTGGGTTTCACATCCAGTTATTCTGTGATCAAAGATTATTTCTGTACTGACCACGAGCAGACTTTTTCTTGTAATTATCCCCTGAACATTACACCGCTGATTTATACAATATTTGCAGTATGATGTGTATTACAAGAATTTAAATATGATTTCATGTACATCAGAGCACATTAGCTGGCTATATGCTAATGCTATACCATCACACAGGAAGAATTTAAATGTTTTTATGTTTTGATATCCACAGAGATCTTGGAACTAACACCCTAGGGGTGCTCAGGACAGCTGTTCTGTGAATATGTAAAATTGCTTCTCCAGTTATGACCTTTCCAATCCTCCATACTGTCTACCAACTCTAAATTTTAATTCTAGGGGCTGGAGAAATGGATAAGTGGATATGATATATAGGCTTATATTTTTCAAAATGTACTTTAATAAGGGTCCTTAAATGCTTTAACCTCCCTTCTAGCCCACCAACCACCAGAGGTAGTGGAAAGAAAAGGTTAATAGGGCAAAGGAAGATGTAGACCTGTTTAGAAATAGTTCTTTGGGATGATTCTAATCTTCATTGACAGGATAGCAGCAGTTCAGTTCACACAAATCAGCAGTGGTAGATCAATCTATTCCCCACACCCCATTCACAAATCAGCAATGGCAGTTTGGTCATGAAGAAACTCAAAGGCTTTGCCAAACAGTCTGAGCCCAAGGAAGTGGCAAGAAGCCACTGGAACACCAGAGAAGGCAAGGTGAACCAATGCCATCGCGTCAACAGTGAAGACCAGCATCAGCAAAGCCCAGCGAAGACCAGAAAAGTGTGGCACGCCATTGTTCATTGTCTGTTGGGTTTATTTCCAGCCACTACATGTTTTCTCAAGCATCCACTCTAGCAAAACACCTCATGCCCTTTTTCCAACCAGCTTCCAGAAAAACACCACATATCTGTTCTCCGCAAAACATCCTCTCATAAGACAGTTTCCAAAGAAACATCACATGACACAACTGACTCTCCAAAGAAACCAGAAATTTCTGCTTCAATGAGGGCCTGAATTCTGTGACCAAAACCCATTTAAAAAAAAAAAAAGTAAGGAATAATGGCACACATTTGTCTTAAGTGTGAGGCAAAGATGGTGGCTCTCTGGGGCTAACAGCTGAACTAGTTTAGCTGAATTTGTGAGTTCCAGTTCGGTTCGAGGCTCTTCCTCAAAACCAAAAACCTGGCCAACAACAGAGGGAAAGATCGAGCATCTGCTGCCCTCCACATGCGTCCATGTGAGCATGTACCCACAAACACACATATCTGCACCACACAGAAGAAAGGGAGAATTCATTTACAGCTTTGCTGTTATTTCTGCATTATCATCTGCCCATCCAGTAACCTTTAGTTGTCAAAATGTCTTCAGCAATGATCCCACCTCTGGTCTTGGGGCTCTTGTGGCCCATGGTTAGTCCTGGACTGCTAAACATACCTATTAAGTGACCGCACACCACGGAGCTAAGCCCAGGGAGTTTACCATTTCTGTTCAAATCCACTGTCAGATAATGTTTCAGAAATAAAAACATAGGCAATCTGTGATGGCACCGTGGCAGGATCTGTTCCAGCTGAAAGGTCTATACTTTTTAATTTAAAAGTATTTCAAGGAACAAGAGATGTTTTCTCATAGAAGCTGTGGAGACTCCCTAGGAAACAAATTTCTATTCAGGACTGAGTATAAAACACAGACAGGTGGCTTAGATATTGTGCCCAGTAAAGATAAAGGAATAAAAGGGAAACCTTTAGCTCATGCTAGGCTTTAGGGTTGGCCATAAAAACTTAATTGAGATGGCAGTGAACTCTTTGAAAAGATGTGTACTGTCCAATAGAAGCCTTAAAAAGAAGGCACCATGAATTCCAGAAACAAACACAGTATTTGGTACTAACAGATACACTGAATTTGAGAGTTTTTAGTTACCTCCCAGAAGAGAAAGTATATTTGATTGTCACCATGAATACCAGAAACAAACACAGTATTTGGTACTAACAGATACACTGAATTTGAAAGTTTTTAGTTACCTCCCAGAAGAGAAAGTATATTTGACTGTTAATATTGCTTCTTGGTTCTATTTTACTTATTTTTACTCATTTTTGAGTTGGTTCTCTCCTTCTACCCTGTGGATCCTGGGCTTCAAACTCAAGTCCTCAGGAAACAAGTGTCTTTACCCACTGAGCCATCTTGCCAAACCTAATTCTTTGGTTTTGTTTCTGTTTATTTGTTTGTTTTGTTTTTAAATAGTTGCTCAGCTCTTTTATCAAATTTGTCTCACCATCTATTATAACATGGGAATGTGTTTAATAGTTAGGCATTTCACATCACTCCTTGATCTTCAAAATACATTAATTACTTTTCATCTAGTCTAAGTGCTTTGCTATGAGACAAAATTCATATATATATATATATATATATATATATATATATATATAGGCTCTGCCTAACATATTATTCTTTGACCTGGAAGATAGAAATAAAGTCAAGGACCATAAAACATAGGGAAAAACAAATTACAGCATGAAGGTTTTAAAGACTCAACATAAGGTTGTTCTAGCAAAATGAACTGTGACTGATTAAAACAAAAATGCTTTAAAATGTTGCCTTCATTACTTTTACATTGCTGTGACAGAATGCCATGACCACGGTGATTTATAAAGAGAAACACTTAGTTGGGCTTATGGTTTGAGAGAGTTAGAGGCCGTGATGGCCCAGTAAAGGCATGGCAGCAGAGACAGCTGCGAGCTCACATTGACCTGAAGCAGGAGGCAGAGAAAGCACACTGGCAATGACAGGCTGCTTCTGAAACCTTAAGCATATCTTCCAGTGATATATCTCTTCCAACAAGCCTAGACCTTCCAATCCTTTCCAACCAGTTCTATCCACTGGGTACCAAGTATTCAAACATGTGAGCCTACTGGGGGCCATTCTCACTCAAGCCACTGCTGACAGAAAAGGAATAAACACTCAAAGGTTGTTCTCTGGCTCAGTCCAAATTAAAGGATATATCTTGGAGAGTAACATTAGCAAGTACTATGGGTTACATAATGGTTCTAAGGAAAAACACACTAGCATATAAATATATACATATATGTACTCCTCATATAAAACATTTTAGGCAGTTATTACCATTATATCTATTTTATAAAGAAACAAGATATATTTCAGAGAGGTTGAGTAACTTCGTTATTTTCTCCAACGCAGTGAGTATCAGAGGTGGAATTTAGACTGGAGACAGGAGCTGATAATATGGTCCAGTTGTTAAGAGCCAATAATATACTTCTGGAGGAGAGTGCAGTTAACAACACCTCATTGGGCAGTTTACCTTCTGATACCTCTGACCTCCAATGGTTCTTTCCCAGACACACATATATGAATAATTAAAAATAAGACAAAGGGCGGGGCCTGGAAAAACTAAGACAAAACTTGTAAAAAACTCAAAATATCTGACTCCATAAATTCACTCTTCTAATCACATCAAATAGTACACAAGGGCCTTATAACCACTGTGTTTCCTGTTGCCCCTATATTATATGGTTATTTCTTGTGTGCATTGCTTAAGAGCTATGAGCAAATCTTGACTCTCTTCAGCTCTTATGAGCTCAGCTCAGCCACAGTACATCTGCTTATAGATTAGGGATAAAGGTTTTTTCTAAAATGTTCAGTGGTCAGGTACCTACACATGTATGTATGCAAATGTGGGCACACACACATTCATGCATGTACGTACAAATTTAAAAATAAAAATAAATTCAAAGGCTAGCATGGTTGCATTGGGGAAGGGTAAAGCAAGAAGCTGGCAAGTTTGAGGCCAGATGAAGTCTGAGCAACATAAAAAATACTACCCATAATAGATAAATAGATAATAGATAGATAGATAGATGATAGATGATAGATAGATAGATAGATAGATAGATAGATAGATAGATAGATAGATAGATAGATAGATAGATGGAGTTTTCAACCCAGTCTTGTTATTCTGGGCCCAGGATCATCACTATAATCAACAACCTTTATTGTATTTTGAAATCAGCTTGGAGATGACGAGAAAGATTTCATAAAATACTCTAGTCCCAACCACCATGGACATAGGCTATGCCATGAGAATGTTAGTGACTCTCAGTAGTTGTTAGAACACAGCCAAATTTAAAAATTGCTGGTCCACATGAAACTGTAATAGCAGAGATTGAAGAACTACTTGTTGGCTCATTGAATGCAGCTGAGCTGATCAAGGGCTCTGACACATATTAAGTTCTTATTCTATATGTGGTTATTGGCTAGCTGGAAAATATTGAGTGGGTGGATAAATGAAGGAATAATTGGCTGGTTTAATCGGAGCATGTAGGAGTGAGAGGCAGAGATCAGTGGGAACTGGTGTAGTTCAGTAAACAACTTCAACAAGAGGCAATAGGTATGAACCAAGTCTGAGGTCAACTTTTCTTTGGCATGGAATATTCTAGAATTTTGAGACACCCTGACTGGAAGGGCCATGGAAGCCATCCAGCACAGTGGTTCTGTCCACAGACCTTGTAGAACTTAGTGAATGTCAATTTTAGCTGTTTAAGAGCACAACTCAAGTCAGGGGTGGCAGTGGAATTTGACCAAGCTTCCCCAATGCCGAACACAGTCACCAGTCTTACTTTATGTATTCACTCGGGGCTTGGTTAGGAGGATGAATTTGTACCTCATTATTTTGTGTTTCCTATTCCATTCCCTTGACTTCTACAACCTCATACACCATAAAATTTCCAATAGCTAATCTAACCCCACAGCTGTGCCACTTCATTAAGAAGTGGGAAATTGAAATTCTACCACATCTTCCAAATTGCCCAAGCCCATGCCTGTCTGTGTGAACAGAGTGACAGAAAAATGTCCTTACAGAAATCCATGTAATCTTGAAATGAGGACCAGCTTGTGGCCAGAGCCCAGGGGGACACCCCACCCAGCCCACAGACAAGGGAAAAGAACCTGAATCCCATTGTTCCACCTGTTAGCATAAGCAACCCCACAAACAGACCTGGCAGTTAGCAGACTCCAGGTCTACTCAGAACAATATTTGCATGCAGAAAGCAATAGGGGTGACGGAGATCAGTGGATTCAGAGATTCAAGGAGGAGAACAAACTCGTATCTGCTCTCCAGAGATGGAGTCAGTCTTTCGAGCTTTGTGGCAGAGTGTGGCTGGTACAGGGTAAGCTAGAAGGAGGCTCATTTACTCACATAAATGAGAGCCAGGTTCATCTCTGCCTTTGGAAAGGGGATTGCAAATCAGGCATGTGGTACATTAGGCAGCATGCCTCAGTCTGATGAGACAGAGCGTATTCATAAACAAGTTGCAACAAGCAGATATTTTACATACAGATGGGCATCAAAGGGCAAGAGAAGGGGGTGACATGGTGGCTCCGTTGGAAAAGTGCTTTCCCTAGAATACAAAGACCTGAGTTTGATTCCCAGAAAACACATTTTAAAAGCCAGGCATGTTGGGATAAGATTGCAGTCCCAGTAGATATAAGCAGACCTCTTGGATAATACTTCTGAAGAATGACATTCATGGTTGACATGTGTGCACAGATGGTAACATGTACCCACACACTTTTGTCCACCTACACTTGAACACACACAAAAAAGACAAGAGAACCCCAAGATCTTCCCTCAGGCCTCACAAAGGCTGTCATATCAAGAGGAGGCTCAAGTGATTGTATCCCATTTACACCCCAGCTGAGCAATCCTCAAAGTCAATCCATCCTAGTTGCCATAGTGAATCTTCATTGTCAGCTTCACCAGACTGACAATCACCATGGAAACAGATCTCTTTGTGGTGTCTATGAAGGGTTTTTGGAGTAGGTTAATTGAAGCAGAAGACCTCATGGGTGGGGGTCCTGGATAGAATAAAAAGGAGAATGTGAGCCTAGCACAACTGCCACATCTTTGCTGCTGGCTGTGGATGGGAAGTGAACATCTGCCTCCCACCCCTGTCATGATGGGATGTGTCCTCTTTGAACTTTAAGCTAATATAAACTCTCCCTTAAGTTGCTTCTGGTCTTAACGACCAGAAACATAACAAACACACTTTATATAATTTGGGGGTAATCACTGGGATAAATTTTGGGACATAATCTGCCTCCAAAGGAGAAGAAAATCAAGTCTTGCTCGCTTGGACATTGGTTCTCTTCTCAAGATGCTAAATTCCCTACAAATGACAAGAACAAAGTCTGAGCTGTTCCAGGGTGGTCCCATTTTATCTCCAGAGGTTACATCTCCAGCATGCTCTCACTGTCTTGGAAGACTATATGCAATGAAGGAGAGACACCTGAGTCACATCAAAGTCATTTGGAGACAGTCTTAATGAACACACCCAACATATCATCAATAATATATTATTATATTATATGAAATAAATATAAGTTAAAATGTATTTTATTGAAAAAAGATATATTTAATATATAATGTGTTATAGTATATGTTATAATATTTAAAATATATACATATGTATGGTATATAACACACACACACACACACACACACACATATATATATATATATATATATATATATATATATATATTCAGTATTAAAAAAACAAAACTATGTAATTTTCAGGAAAATGGACCCAAACTAGATAAGGTATTAAGCAAATTATCTCAGAAAGTTAAATGTGGTATGTTTTGTCCCATTAATTGTTCCTAGGTGTTATATAGATGCATAAAATCATGCACAAAATAATAGTAGATGTGATGGGAGTTGGAGAGATGGCACAATAGCTAACAGCATATACTCCTCTGACATAGAGCTAAGTTCAGTTTCCTGAAACACCCATTGGGCAGCTAACAACCACCTGCATTTTCAGCCTTCAGCTCCAGGGAATCTGGTGCCCTCTTATGGCCACCACAGGTAACTGCACTCACATGCACATACCTACCACAGAGATGCACATCTTTCTTTTAAAATTTTAAATCTATTTTAAGAAGTAAACATGAAACTATTTAGGCGACAAAGAGGATTAAAGGGGAGACATAAAAGAGAAAAAAGGGAAATATGAGAAAGAAGGAAAGAATTTTCAAGATGCAATACATACTTATATGCATTTTTTAATTAAAAATCTTTTTAAAATAACCTATAATTTAAAAACATTAGAAAATGCCCAAAAACTTTCAAAACTAGAACCACAGAAATAATGGGGGTAGGGAGATTCCTGAATATGAATTGCTTTGCAGGTTTAGCTGGGACATGATCCATCCAGAAGGCACGGCTAAAATGGAAAAACAAATTGACAAACTAGCGGCAATCATAGATTTTTTTTTCAAATCCCTGCAAATTGCTATCTAGCCTTAAGCTGGAGGATATTCTGCAGAGAACGCGGTTATCCTTGTAATCCTCTTTGCATAGTTTGTTCCATCCACAAACAATCATGAGGAGACATTGTCAGGCTCGTTTCCCCATTCATCAGGATAGTCTCAGACCTTCCTGTTAGCACAGAGTTCTCCCGGATATTTATCTGATATTTATCTGATGTGTGTGTTAGCAATAGATTAATTAATATGGGCGCCTCAAGGAGATCTCCAGGGACAGAGATATCTGAGACATCTGAGGCTTCCTGCTGGCTGCCCTGCTGATAAGGATGCTGGGAGCCTGTCTGTGAGGGCAAGAAGCCTCATTAGACATTCTGCACTCTGACTAATTTCTATCCCGATGGAAAGGACCTTGCAGAAGGACAGACCGCTGGTTTGCTGCAGTTTAGAGGCCACAGTCACACCATGCCTCCCTGGCATTTAAATAGGGAAGACTCACATTTAGTAATTTTCTCTCCCTGAATAATAACTGAGATCCCCAGTAGCCAGAAATAAACCAACCCCCTTTGCATGCCTTCCAGCTGCTGGGAGAGATATGAGCCGGCATCTGGGGTCTAAAGCACACTAGGATCCCAAGCTTCAGGGACAGACTAGGAGGCTCATCCCCGAGGAAGCCCCATCACTTAGCACACACTAGAATCAGTTATGCAGCAGTGCTGGTGTCTCCAGAGTTAGAGGCATGTGTGCCCGGATCCTGCTAAGACCCAGGGCAGCTGGCATGTGACAGTGTGCATGTCTCTCTCTCTCTCTCTGTGTGTGTGTGTGTGTGTGTGTGTGTGTGTGTGTGTGTGTGTGTGTGTGTGTGTATGTGTGCAACTATGTATGTGAACATGGCTGCAGAGGCCAAAGGTCAGTGCCGAGCATTTTTTTTTTTCCTTTTTATTTCTTCTTCTCTCATATATTACATCTGACCACAGTTTCCCGCCCCTCCCCCAGTCTCTCCCTAGTACCGCTCCTACCTGCCCCGAACCATCTCCTCTTCACTTCCCCACAGAAAAGAACAGGCCATTCAGGGACATCCACCAAATGTGACCTAACAAGCCACAGTAAGACCAGGAGCACGTTCTCACATCAAGGCTGGACAAGGGAGCCCAGTGGGAGGAAAAGGGTCCCAAAAGCAGGCAAAGGGGTCAGAGACAGCCCCTGCTCCCACTGTTAGGAGTCCCACAAGAACACAGAGCTACACACCCATAACACCTATGCAGAGGACCTAGGACAGACTCACTCGGGCTCTCTGATCCCTGTGAGTCCACTTGGGTCTCCGTCGGTTGATTCTGTAGGCCATGATCTTGTGTTGTCCTTGGTCCCTCTGGCTCCTCCAATTCTTCTCCCCCTACTCCTCAGGAGTCCCCCGTCTTCACCTAGTATTTGGCTGTGGAACTCTGCATCATCTGTTCCCATCAGCTGCTAACGTGAAGTCTCTGTAATGTCTTTGAGGACAGTTATGCTAGGCTCCAATCCCAACACATCCTGGTTACAAAGGTTGGCCAGTTCGGGCTCCGTGTCCCCCATTTCTAGGAGTCTTTGTTAGTATCCCCTTCACAGATTCCATGGAGTTTCCATTCCGTGTTGAGCATTTTTACTTAGTTGTTCTCCACCTTACGTATGTTTTCTAAATTTGCTTCTTTTCTGAATGTTTTGCTTGCATGTGTGCATATGAAGCACGTGGACGTCTGGTGCTGGCTAAGCTTGCTAAGGTGTTAGATTCCCTTGAACTGCATTAAGAGTTTGGAGTGCTGAGAACTGAACCCAAGCCCAACCCTCTCTGCTGTATTCTTTGACACAGGGTATCTTGCTGAGCCTGGAGCTGTGGATTCAGCTATCTCCGTGAATCTTCCTGTCTCTACCATCCCAGCATGGGATGCCTTAGGCTCCTATTGCTGTGATAAAGCAACTTGACCATGAACACCTCTGACAGAAAAGAGTTTATGTTAGCTTGCAGTTCTATGTCTTAGCCTATTAACCAGAAAAATCAGGGCAGGAACCTGGAGGCAGGAGATCAAGCAGAGGCCATGGAGGAGTGCTGCTAACTGGCTTGCTCCTCATGGCTTGCTCAACCTACTTTCTTATAGCACCCAGAACCACCAGCCAGGGAGTAAAATTGTCCATTGAGGTAAGCCCCCCCACATCAATCATCGGTCAAGAGATTACCTCATTCCAATCCAATATTTTCTCAAAGGAGGTCCCCTCTTCCTAAATGACTCTGTCAAATCAACATAAAACTATCCAGAACACTCAGTTTAAAGGCACATTCTATTACGCCTACCTTTGTTACATGGGTTCTCCGAGACTAAACTTAGGTCCTCATGCTTGTGCAGCAAGTACTTTATTGACTGAGCCATTACCCCAGAACATTCTTATGCACTCTATATGGAACAGTAGCAAACATGCATCTTCACGACTGTGTGCATGCATGTATGTACATTATTTCAAGAAAATCAATGTGTAAGACAGTTTCACACATCAGATGTATGAGACTTAACACCAGGGTCACTCACTTGGTCCAACTCACAGCTATCTGGAACAAGTCTTTTTCATACTAGTTCAGATGTGGATAGATATAAAATCCATAGCTTCAGACTATACTTCCAGACTAATAGACTTTGCTTCTTAGAACAGTGTTAGATTTACAAATAAATTAAGCAGCCAGTACTTTGAGCTCCCAGGCACCTTCCCATATGTAGCTCCCCTGATATTAACATATTACCCCTCTGGGTATATTTGCTGAAGTTAATGAGTCAACAGTGATTTATTATTGATTACAGTTCACACTCTATTCTGAGTCTTCAGTGTGTGTCTAATACCCATCTATTTCCAGATGGCACCCGGGATATCACATATGTCTTTAATGACTTTGTCAGTTAGAACGAGGGCTGGCCAAGTGCATTGTAGGATACCGGGGATGGGGTTTTCCTGACGGGGATCCTGTGGCCAGTCAGGGTTCTAGGTGTTCAAGTTGACCAAGGTAAAGTCCCATTTTCATCAACGATAGTGAAGGTGTGGGCCATCACATTGATGTGTGGGGGCTGACACTGATAATGACATTGATAATGACATTGATAATGACATTGATAATGACACTGATAATGACATTGATAATGACATTGATAATGACACTGATAATGACATTGATAATGACATTGACAATGACACTGATAATGACATTGATAATGACACTGATAATGACATTGACAATGACACTGATAATGACACTGACAATGACACTGATAATGACATTGACAATGACATTGCACTCTGGCCTGGGTGTTACTTGTCAGCTTTCTCCAGGCACAGTTACTGTTTCAGCTGCTTTTCATACTTTACTGTGTACTGTGTGATTGCACATACATGATCATGTACACACATGAGATAAGATATCAGGTGCCTTCCTCAATCTTTCTCTGCCTTCAATTTTTCTTTTTTTTTTTATTAGATATCTTCCTCATTTACATTTCAAATGCTATCCCCTTTCCTAGTTTCCTCTCCGAAAATCCCATATACCCTTCCCCCAACCCACCGACTCCCGCTTCCTGGCCCTGGCATTCCTCTATTCTGGGGCATAGAATCTTTGCAAGACCAAGGGCCTCTCCTGCCATATAGGAAGAACAACAATTCGCCTTCATTTTTTTAAAGATTTTTTTCAATCCTCTGTGTGTGTGTGTGTGTGTGTGTGTGTGCACATGTGCACACTTATGTGCATATAAGTTCTGGTAGACACAGCAGTCAGAAGGTGTTGGATCCCTGGATCTGGAGTTAGAAGAGGCAGTGAGCTTCCTAGCATGGATGTTTGACACTGAACTCAAGTCATCTGAAGTAGCAGTGTGCACTCTTGTCTGCTGAGCCATCTTCTGGCCCTTTCACTTTATCTTTTAAGACAGAACTCATCAGCTCAGCTGGACTGGGTGGACAGTGATCTTTGAGACCCATTGTCTCCACCTCCCCAGTTCTGGGGTCACAGAAGCACATGCCATGCTGGTTCTTAGCTGGACGCTGGGAACAGAACTCTGGTGCTCAGACTTGTGAAACAGGCCTTGACTGGCTGAGGATTCTCTCTTAAAGGAATCACTTTGTGCAACCCACTGTTCCCAGAAGTGATGGTTCTCTACCTTTGAGATGGAACATCACCAGAACTGATTTGGAATTCTGCCTGCACTGGAGAGTGCTCTCTCCTCACATGCTAACATATTCAATCATTTATTTATGCCCAGAAGAGCTATGAATATTTATATTAAATTTGTGATCCAATGTTATCTTATTGCAAGTTCTATTCTCCATATTAAGATTTTTGGCTTCTGGGAGTGCTTTCTTTGAAATACAAACGCATGGGTATGCATTTGGTTGGCTGGGTCCTTCTCACCTTTGAGTATTAAGACACTCCAGATTCACCTTTTATATTTTCTGCTTATTCCAAAGCAATTTCTTTGTGTTTAAACATTCCATCCTTGAGAGAAGCTCCTTAGTAAGACTCAAGAAATTCTAAAGGGGGAGTCGTTAACATTCAGGAAGTAAACAACTCATAATTCTTAGGAAGTCCCTGAAACTGACCAGATGCACAAGGCCCCATTCTCCCCAGGTTGTACAAGCAGTAAGGACTACTGAGAAGTCTTGGACCAGATAACTATATCAGAGACGTCAGCCTGTTGAACTCCCTGCAAATTATTCAGAGAGATCCAGAATAGCAGCTTTCATTAGCCATGCTGAGTGGGCTGTCAGTGATGCAGCTACCTTTCAGGTGTCCCTGCACCTGTAAGTAACCACCTCCCATTTCCTATAAGTAATTCCACTAAACTCATTGGCTTACCAAAGTGAACTTTGGTGATACCATTTCTTTGGTCAGTCATTGATTTCCTATCTGGAGTGAGTAGGCATTTGTTAATATCTCCCAGAAATAGCGTCTCATACAATATTGCCCCAGTTTGAGGATCAGCCATTTCTCCAAGGATACCTGTATTCTTTCATTGGAAAGTAGTTTTTTAAAAAAATAAGATCTGAGGTTGGGGAGATGGCTCAGTTAGTAAAGCACATGCCTTACAAACAGGAGGATGTTAGCCCCCAGAGGCAGTGGTAGTACACACTTGTAATCTCAGTGCTGGGAAGGCAGAGCCCTGTGGAGCCCTGAGGTTCACTGGCTGGCCACTGGAGTCTACTTGAGAGTTCCATGCCAGTGAGAAACTCTGTCTTGAAAATGAGGTAGATATCACATGTTGTGGTTTCAATGAGAAATGTCCCCCACAGGCTCCTGTATTTGGATATTTGGTTGCCAGTTGGTGGCGCTGTTTGCTCGGGTTATGGAATCTTTTGGAGATAGAGCCTTGCAGGAGGAACTAAGTCACTGAGGGCAGCCTTGAGGCTTTGTAGCTCTGCTCCACATCCTGATCCTTCTCTTTGCTTCCTGTCAGAGTATGAAACTGTGATCAGCCAATTTCCCACTTCTTCTGTCATACCTTCCCTACCTGTTACTGCTCCATCCCATCGTGATGAACTCTGGAGCTGTACACACACACACACACACACACACACACACACAAAAAAAAAACCAACCTTTCCTGTGCTGCTTTTTGGTCATCATATTTTATCATAGAGGCAGAGTAACCTAGGAAGTGACATTGAAGTAAAAATGAAGAATTACAGCTGAGCTTGTCTACACACACACACACACACACACACACACACACACGCTCGCACGCGTGCGCACGTGCACACACACACACACGAGTTTTAAAAAGAAGAAATAGCCTTTCATTATCACAACTGTGTATATATCTTGTAGCCCTGAACTAACCTGCTTCAAAGGTCAAAAACCATCCAGGAAAGACAGCCACATGGACCCTGACACAGATGCCAGAAGGTGGAGGTGGTTTCCCAGGAGAAGAGAGCATTCCTACTAACCACCAGTCCTCAGATGATGCAACTTCTTTGTCAGGAAAGGAAGACTCATACGCGGGATTTAGGCTGGGGAATCAGGAAGCTGTACTCTGCTGTCTGGTCTTCTGCATCATCAGAACTAGAACTTTAAACTCAGATATCACAGAGGAGGCCTCCTGAGCATGGACAAGTGGACCCTTGTTCAAAAACCAGGCAAAGAAAGACCCTGTAATCTAGTAGAAAAATTGGATCTGTGTGCATATAATCGGAGAGAGGTGTCCTAATTAGGATCTTTCTAAAGTGTCTACACACACACACACACACACACACACACACACACACACACACACACTCCTGTCAAAGACAACTAAGCCTTGGCTATACAGTGGAGAATCCACACAAACCCTCTAACCTTGCTTGGATTAAAAAAAATTCCACTGGAAAACAAGGACCCACTCAGACTCAGTGTCCTCCAGGTGGGTGGTGACCACTGAGGGTGTCAGCAGAGTCCATCCGTAGCAGAACAGCCTGGCTATCCAATAAAGGCAGAAGAGCAGATACCAGACACCTCCTGACCCACAAAGCACACCTGGGAAGTGGGGAGTATATTAAGCTTGCAGTTCCACCTCGCTAATGGTTGCTGTCTTCTGCCCATCTTTTTACTCTGGGGATCAGCAGTAAAGCTTTTAAAGCAAGAAATAAATTCTAAGTTTGTCTTTGATGCTGCAATAAATGGTAAAAGAAAAAATTAAAAGGAGAGTAGAAAACTGTTCATCAGTCTTTGGGGGAAGTGTCCCAAGGGCAGAGAAGAGGCAACCTCCCCCCAGAGAGTAGAAACAGCAGGAAGGAGTGCTGGGCATGAGATGACCTATGCCTCGTCTGAGAAGCATGAAGAACTCTCTCGTTTCCTTGTCAGGAACCTGGAGTTCCCATCACACATTGCGCTTATTAGCTGTGGCTTGGCAACTCAGCTCAGAGCCTCAGCTTCCTTGCCTTTGAGATGCAGCTACTGCCAGGCTATTATCAAAGATAATTGGAAGGAAGTGTTGCAAGGCATTTGAAACAGAGTGGGCACTCTGTAAAGGGCCGTATCAAAAAATATAGTATTCAGTAGCTAAAGAGAATGCTGCCAAGTGTATTCTGGAAGGGACGCTGATTTCTACTTCATCCGTGTTCTTCGTATGCATTGGGGACAGGAGTACACATGTGTGTGTGAGGACGTAGAGGCAGAAGACACCTTGGTGCTCAGACAGCATCTACTTTGGTGGGTTTGTTTTGTTTTGTTTTATTCGAGACTGGGTCTTTTGCGGTTCTGGAACTTATTGTTTATGCTAGACTGACTAGCCTGTGAGCCTTAGGGATTCTCCGATCTCTGCCTCCCCAGCACCAGGATTACAAGCAAGTGCCACCAGGTCCCGCTAGTCTACAAAGGTTCTAGGGATCAAACTCAAGTTTTCATGCTTGCTCAGAGAGCACTTGAGCAACTGAGCCATCTCCCCGGCCCTTCCTGATGATATATTTATTTATTTATTATCTATCTGTCTATTAATTTATCAGATGTGTGCACACACTTGCCACAGTGTTTGTGCGAAGGTCAAAGGACAATTTGCGGGAGTCAATTCTCTCTTTCTACCCTGCAGGTTCTAGAGTGGAATTCAGGTTATCTGACTTGGCAGCAAGCACTTTCATATGCCAAGCCATCTGGCTGGCCCTTCATCCGTGTTCTCCACAGCATCCTGAGATATTAAGAAGGAGAAGGCTGACAGTTTTCCTAGAGCACCGTGGAGCCAGTGATGGAGAGAGGCTTCCTGGGGGGGCAGGGGGGGGGAAGGCAAGGTGCTTCTCGGCTGTAACGCAATTTCCCCTACAATATTTAACATCTCTAATCATGGTGCTTCCGAACCCCTCCCTCCCTTCCTAGCCCCTATGCAGCCTTTTCTTCACCTTTTCTCTTGACCCCTGCTCAGTGTGTGATGACAGACAGAATATTCCTGGTTTCTTATGTTTCTTACGTGTGGAATGACAGCCTTTCATCCCAGACAGCAAGACAGCACACCTGTGTCCAGAAAAGAGGAGGCTATTCCCCTGCCAGGGTCCCAGAGCCTGGCTTCGCAGCCTCCCACAGCCACCCGCCGTCAGCTCGTGTCTACAAGCAAAATGGATCATCTTTGGCAGGACTCATGAGCCACCAATTTGTCGACAGTCTTGCCTTTGAAGGAAGGACGGTGAGGGTGGAGAGAAGAAATATGAGTCCCGTTTTTCAATCCACTGGGGTTTGATGTCTGTTTCAGTGCTGTTAAGATTTTTGAGAGATACGGAGCGCCTGAGAAAAATACTACAGGCACGACAGGACAGTACAAGCCTGTTTCCATAGCAACATCTCAGATAAGGGTGATGGTTCTACCCAGCCTAGAGGGAAAGGCAATAAAAGTGAAATATGCTCAA
Organism: Mus pahari; assembly: GCF_900095145.1. Lineage (NCBI taxonomy): Eukaryota > Metazoa > Chordata > Mammalia > Rodentia > Muridae > Mus > Mus pahari. The sequence goes on from NC_034594.1 coordinate 101,457,558, forward strand.
AATAAATCCTTTCAGGGCCTTACTTTTTTCCTTAAGTGTTTAATTTTTATATAACGGGTACTTCTTATTACACAGTCTGACTCCTTACATTTGTTTAAACTGTAAACTCATTCCCGTGTATAATTATGTGCACGCAAATGCTACTGTGTGTGAGTAGAGGTCAGAGAACAGCCTTAGGGGTTATTTCTCACGGTCCATCTTCTTTGAAGCCAGGTCTCTTGTTTGCCACTACATATACTGGACTACCCAGCTCACAACCTCCTAAGGAATAATCCTGTGCGGGGATTAAATGTGCAGAGCATACTACCACATTCAAAGTTCATGTGAGCTCTGGGAATCTGAGCTCAGGGCTCCACTCTTTTATAGCAAGTTAGCTACCTCCCAGCAAACATAATTTAACTTGTACCATGAGGATAATGAACTCCCATGGTCTCATGAAAGCAAAACTACACTCTAATACACAACATTAAAATTATGATAGTTTCCTTATGGATGGTGTGATAGTTTGTTTATGCTCAGCCCAGGGAGTGGCACTATTAGAAGGTGTGGCCCTGTTAGAGAAGTTGTGTCAATGTGGATGTGGGCTATAAGATCCTCATTCTAGCTGCCTGGAAGTCAGTATTCTGCTATCAGCCTTCAGATGAAGATGTAGAACTCTCAGCTCCTCCTGCACCATGCCTGCGTGGATGCTGACATGCTCCTGCCTTGATGATAGTGGACTGAACCTCTGAACCTGTAAGCCAGCCCCAAGTAAATGTGGTCCTTTATAAAACTTGCCTTGGTCATGGTGTCTGTTCACAGCAGTAAAACTCTAAGACAGATGGAGATATATGGAGACCACCAATCAATGCCTGTAATAGTGGACAATTTTGAACTGTAAATGTTCTGTGTTTTATATACAAATAGAGTTTGCTGACAATAACAAATAATAAAATGCAATAATTTATAGTGATAAAATAGAGTATATTCTCTCTAAATATGTGTGTGTATATGTGTGTGTGTGTGCATGTGTGTGTAGTGCTGATCCCACAAGCCCAGACTAAATGGCCATTGAAGATATTGCCTTAAACAAGTGGACATCATCTGAGGAATGACACCCACAGCAATTCTCTAACCTCGGCATGCATGCACACACATAAGAACATGTACACACATGTATTTGCATACCACATAAGAGGATATGTAAATATTATGCCTTTAAAGTGATAGTAACAATAGTAATGTTCTAAATGTACACATAAGCATGATCTCAGAACAGCCCACCTAAGGAGACATTTATGAACATTGATCCTGTATACTTGGACATCCAGATTAATTTCTATGCACCAGAATAATTCTCCCATTTAAACTTAGCATTCTAGCTTGCTTTATGATGCCCCCCATACTCAAAAAAAATTCTAAAACATGACATTTCTCCAGCCTAGCCTGTCAAGATCTGTTGGCCTTGGCCACTTACATGGAAATCCCAACCTGCCTCCCTTCTCTCTTCACTGGCCTACCCCTGTGACCTTCACTGCTCTTCTTTGTTTTCAAAGAGCATGGTACCAAGGCTGGTAGGTCAGAGCTAGACCTGCACAGGACATCATTGCATTCCTGACTAGAAACCCTGGCACTTCATGTGGACACAGGTGTCTTAATGAGTACCATTGAATTTCTATCAGGAAATGTAGAATTCAGACACCAAAGCAGACAGTGCTTCTGTGAAGAAAGAGCTATGAGACTTCAGAGATATGGGCCCAGGACTCCAACTGCCTGAAGCCTAGCCTGTATTCCTTATCTTTTTGGCATGTGTATATGCATGTATGGGTGTACTCATTTGCAAATGCATGTTTAAGACTAGAGATCAACTTCGGGTGTTTGTCACTCTGATAAGTTATATTTTGAGAACCTGTAACTCCCTGACTATCTAAGTGGGCTAGCCATGAGTCCCAGAGATCATTCTTTATCCACCTTCCCTGTGCTGAGATAGCACACTGAGTTTTTATGTGGGTTCTCTGGGACCAGACTTGAACAAGCCTCTACTCACTAAGCCATCTCTAGCACATCACCTCTCTGTTGATTGCAACTTTCAACCTATGGTCTTTGAACAAGACAATTTAGGAAAATGATCAAAGAAGTCAGTTGTTTCCCTGAGCTCAGGAACTTTGCAGGATTACTGCAGTGCTGGGGAAAGAAAGGCACTTGCTATGACCTTATTTTCCCCTTTCCTGGAGCCTGCAATGCTCCCATTCCCACGTCCTACCTCTTCCTCTGTGAAATAATTTAATCCTGTATGAGCAAAAACTGCCTTGTTAAAACTGCAGCATTTGTAGAGCTGATGGCTCCTGTGGGGGATTAGATACAGGCAAAGGAGCTGCGGTTTATGCCCAGCAAATGGATTAAACTCCTGTAGCCACAAGCAACCCTGGAATCAGCAAATTTGCCATCAGCAGCTGTCAGGTGGTAAAACGCTGGTTAATTGGATGGCCACAAACATCTGCAAAATGAATTTGCTACTGATAGACACCCACATTGGTGCTGTTTTGGAAGAAAACACTTGATTTTTATTTAGGTTGCTATCTGTCTGCTAAGCCTCCTCCCTGGCTCCCATCTAAATTTTTACAACATGATAAATTCAAGCCTGATACGTGTGTACAAATATACACTGCCTCTCTCTCACACAGCCTCTTCATAAACACCAAAAGTTATTCAGAAAGTGAGTAAATTCCTGCCTCTAACCATTTCACTAAAAGAAAACAAGTTTGAGAGCTAACAAGATGGCTCAGTGGGTAAAGGTGCTTGCTGCCAAGTCTGATGACCTCAGTTCAATTCCCAGATCCCACATGGAGGAGAGATCTGACTCTAGTAAATGGCACAGGCATGCTAGACTATACATTCCCACACACACAATATCAAACCAAGTCCACACTGTCAGACTCAGTGGTGGTGTGCAGAGAGACGCCAGCTATCTCTCTCTAGCCCTTAATCACCTAACAAACATTTATTGGCGCTTTATCAAGTTATTGCATGCTGTGTGGGAACACAGCAGTAAGCAAAGGTTTAGAAGAAGGTGTGTGCCTTAGGTTTATATTGCTGTGAAAAGACACCATGACCATGGCAATTCTTATAAAGAAAATCATTTAATTGGGGCTGGCTTACAGTTTCAGAGGCTGGAAACATGGTGGCGTGCGGCAGACACAGTGCTGGAGAAGGAGCTGAGAGTGCTACATCAGATTGGCAGACAGCAGAAGAGAATGCTACACTGGGCCTGCCTTGAGCATCTGAGAACCCCAAAGTCCACCCCTTAGTGACACACTTCCTCCAACAAAGCCACACCTCCTAATAGTGCCACTCCCTATGGGCCTATGGGAACCGTTTTCTCTCAAACCACCGCATTGTGTGTATACATGTGTAAATTCACACACACACACACACACACACACATACACACACACATACACATACACACATGTGTAAATGTACAAGTATTACATATAAAAAGTGCCCTTACAGGGCAGAGTATGTGGCTCAGTTGGTAGAGTACTATGGCATTCACAAAGCCCTGGGCTCCATCCGAGCAACACACACAGCAGAGAGGTGATACATACCTGAAGTCACAGTACTTGGGAGGTGGAGGCAGGAAGTTCAGAAATTCAGGATCATCTTTAACTGCATAGGAAATGTAGCAATATCGTGTCCTGATGTGAGAATATCACATCAATAGCTGCGGTATCCAAGAAAGGAATAATTAATTCTGCCATGAAGACGAGTAAAGATCTGACGCTGTTTATTGAGATAAAAAGTAACTTGAGTGCAGTGAAAACAGGGAACTGAGAGACTAAACTCACATCTCTTTTTATTATTAAACACTGATTTTCTTTCTCACATAAAATATCCTGATTGTGGACTGGCAAGATGGCTCAGTGGGTAAGAGAACTGACTGCTCTTCCAAAGGTCCCGAGTNCAAATCCCAGCAACCANATGGTGGCTCACAACCACCAATAATGAGATCTGATGTCCTCTTCTGGTGTGTCTGAAGACAGCTACAGCATACTTATATATAATAAATATATCTTTGGGCCTGAGCGAGCAGGGTTGACCTGACCAAGCAGGACCGACTAGAGTGAGCAGAGGTTCTAAAAATTCAATTCCCAACAACCACATGAAGGCTCACAACCATCGGTACAGCTACAGTGTACTCACCTACGTAAAATAAATAAATAAATCTTTTAAAAATATATGCTGATTGCAGTGGCCCTTACCCCCAACTCCACCCCACCCCCAAGTTTCTCCTTCCTACCAGCTCTACTCCATTTCTGACTCTCGTTAGGAAAGAGCAGACTTCTAAGATATAGCAACCAAACAGGACAAAATAAAATACAAGACACAGCAAAACCTTTCATAGCAAAGTTGGTCACAGCAAGCCAACAAGAACAGAAGACTCCCAAGAGTCGAAGACCTGCTTGTTCTATACCCAGGAGTCCCATAAAAATTCTAAGCTGATAGCTATAGTATAAAGGCAGAGGAGCTGGCGCATGAAGGCCCTGTGCTTGGGGCTTCAGTCTCTGAGCAGATCTGCGCCTTGCTTAGTTGTTACAGAGGCTTTGTTCCCGGGTGCCCTCCCTCCATCCCCTCTGGCCCCTACCTGCTTTCCCCCTCCTCCTCCTCTTCTGTAGGATTCCCTAAGCGCTTAGGGGAGGGATATGATGGAGCTTTCCAATTTAGATGCTTTCTCTTCATAACGTATGCAACTCTGTGTCTCTCCAACTGTCCTGTTCTGCGGCAGGAGGAAACCTCTCTGACGACGGCTGGAAAGGGCACTGATCTATGAGTGTAGCAGAGTATCACTAGGAATCATTTAATTGCTTTGCTTGTTTTGTTTTGTTTTTCACCAGTCGGGTTTGGTTCTACTCTAGGTCTTCGGGTCTATCTAGTCTCTGGTTCTTGGTTACCCAAGCAGTGTCAGGTATGCATTCCTTCTTGTGGAGTGAGCCTTAAGTCTAATCAGACACTGGTTGGTCACTCCCACAACTCCTTTATGTGCCACCGTTGCCCTAGCCTATCTTACAGGCTGGACAGATTTCAAGTCGTAGTGGTTGGTGCTGGCTTGGTGTCCGCATTTCTTTGTTGGTAGCCTGCAGAGTACCTCCCCACACCAGAGAAGCATAGAGCACAGAGATAAGGGGGTTCTTTCAGGTACCAGGCTGCTAAATGAGTTCTCCATGTTAGTTGAGCTATGTGGATGTTAAACTCAGCAACGGGACTCTTACTTTGCAAAGAGGAATCTTTTGTCTGAGAATCAGCCTGGGTTATGTGGGGATTTCCATGGGACGTCACCGGTGAAACAATGCCATCCAAATGCAACCCAGACGTACCACGGCAAAACTTTCTGGTCTGTAAGAGATGACTTTGAATCCCCCCATTATGTGGAGTCTTCATTAAGACCACCTTCATAGGTTCCAGGAAGGTTCAAGCAACCCAGTGGCTGGCTTGGTGCCCCAGTCCTATCAGTGGAAGCCTTGACTGGTTACAGACGGAGTTCTTTCTAGGGTCACCCTCATAGGTCCCAGGAAGTTTTCTTCTGCCCTAGATTCCCACATAGCTCCCCAAATGTCCACCCCCACATTCTAGTGGTCTGCACTCCCCCTCCATATCTCTCTCCATATCTCATCCCTCATGTTCCCAGCCCCACATGCCCCCACTACACCCACAAAATCTGTTTCCCCTTCAGAGGGAGATCTGTGCAACCTCTCTAGAGTCCTCCCTCAACAGCCCTTCTTTTAAGGAAGGCCTTAACAGCTAATTACTTAACAACAAATGCCCACTTAGAAGTGAATATGTCATGTTGCCTTTTCAGGTCTGGGCTGCCGAGTTCAGGATGAATTTTCTTCTAGTTCTATCCATTTGCCTGCAAATTTCATAATGTCATTTTTTTTAACTGTAGTAATACTCAATTGTGCAGATGTACCACATTTTATCTGTTCTTCAGTTGAGGGACATCTAGGTTGTTTTCAGTTTGTGGCTACTATAAAGCCACTCTCTAAACGTGCATAGTCAGACAAGTGTCCTTGTGGTAACATAGAGTGTCTTCTGAGTATGTGCCCAAGAATAGTATAGCTGAGTCTTGAGGTAGATTGATTCCCAATCTTCTGAGGAACTGTCATTGATTTCCATATTGGCTATATAAGGTTGCACTCCCACCAGCAATAGAGAAGTATTCCTCTTGCTCCAAGTCCTCACCAATATAAGGTATCACTTGTGTGTGTGTGTGTGTGTGTGTGTGTGTGTGTGTGTGTGTGTGTGTGTGTGTGTTTAATCTTAGCCATTCTGACAATTGTAAATGAAATCACAAAGTCGTTTCGATTTGCATTTCTCGGATGGCTAAGAATGTTGATGGCTTCTTCAGGTGTTTCTCAGCCACTTGAGATTCCTCTCTTGGGAATTCTCTGTTTAGATGTGAACCTCACTTTTAATTTGATTATTTGGTTTTGTGATATCTAGTTTCTTGAATTCTTTATATATTTTACATATTAGTCCTCTTTTGGATGTGGAGTTTGTGAAATTATTTTCCCATTCTGTAGACTGCCACTTTGATGGTGCCATTTGCCTTACAGAAGCATTTCTGTTTGATGAGATCCTATTTACTAATTATTGACCCATTGTCTACACTATCAGTGTTCTAGTCAGAAAGTCATCTCCTGTGCCAATGTTTTCAAGGCTGTTTCCCCCATTTCTTTCTTTTGTTCTTTCTTTCTTTTTTACTTTATTTTCTTTTTTAATTTTTTATTTTGAGATATGGCTTCTCTGTGTAACCCCAGCTTTCCTCAACTTGGTGTGTAGACCAGGCTGGCCTTGAATTCATAACTCTGCTTATTTCTGCATCGTGTGCTGGGATTAAAGACATGTACACCTACCTGCCCATTTCCTTTTCTATCATCTTCAATGTGTCTGGTTTTATGTTGAGCTCTTTGATGCACTTGGACTTGAATTTTGTGCAGTGTGTCACATATTATTACATTTGCATTCCTCTACATGCAGGCACAGTTTGACCAGCATGATGTGTTGAAGATGCTATCTTTTTTTCCAGTGTATATTTCTGGCTTCTTTATAAAAAAAAAAATCAGGTATATATCTTATGTCTATATCTTCAATTCAGCTATGTTGATCAATGTGTCTGTTTTTTATACCAATACCATGGAATTTTTATTATTATAGCTCTGAAGTACAAGTTGAAATCAGAGATGGCGATATCTCCAGCAGTTCTTTAATTTGTCAGGATTGTTTTAGCTATCCTAGGTTTTGTGGTTTTCCGTATGAAGTTGAGTGTTGTCTTTTCAAGGCCTATAAAGAATTGTGTTGGAATCTTGATGAGAATTGAATTGGCTCTGTAATTGCTTTTGGTAGGATGGCCATTTTTACTACGTAAATCCTACTGATCCATGAAGATGAGAGAACTTTCCATATTCTGGTATCTTCTTCAGGTTCTTTTTTCAATGACTTAAAGTTTTTATCATGTAAGTATTTCACTTGCTTGGTTTGAGTTATGCCAAAGTATTTTATATTATTTGAGGCTGTGTAAAAGGTGTTGTTTCCCTGATTACTTTTTAGTCTCTCATTTGTATATTGAAAGGCTACTACGTTTTTAATTAATCTTGTATCCAGACACTTCACTAAAAGTGTTTATCAGTGATACATATTGTCTGAGGAAATTTTTAGGGTCAAATTTATGTATATTACCATATCATCCGCAAAAACCAATACTTTGATGTCTTTTCAATTTGTGTCCCCTTAGTCAGCTTTAGTTGTCTTGTTGCTTTAACTAAAAGTTCAAGTATTATTTTAAATAGATATGGAAAGAGGAAACAACCTTGTCTTGATTCTGATATTAGTGGAATTTATTTGAGTTTCTCTCCATTTAATTTGTTGTTGACTATGGGCCTGCTATAAACTGCCCTTATTATGACCCTTATATCCCTAATTTCTCCAAAAATTTTATAATTTCTCCAAAAATTTTTGTAATTTGGATTCTGTCAAAGGTTTTGTCTGCATCTAGTGGGATTTTTTTTTTTTCAGTATGGTTATATGACGGATTGCATTTACTGGTTTTTTGTTTATTGAACTGTTGCTGCATCTCTGAGATGAAGCCTACGTGATCATGGTGAATGATCTTTTCTATGTGTTCTTGGATATGGTTTCTAAGTATTTTGAATATTTTTGCATCTATGTTCACAAAGGGAAATTGATATGTAATTCTTTTTCTTTGTTGAGTCTTATTATGCTTTGGGTGTCAGGGTGACTGTGGCCTCATAAAATGAGTTGGCAATGTTTCTTTTGTTTCTGTTTTGGGGAATAATTTGAGTATTATTGGCATCAGCTCTTCTTGGAAATCTGGTAGAATTCTGCAGTTGAGCCATCTGGCCCTGGGCTTTTTTAGTTGGAAGACTTTTAAAGTCTACTTCTATTTCACAAGGAGTTATAGATCTATTTAAATTGTTTATCTGGTCTTTCTTTAACATTGGTGAGTGGAAACTATCAAGAAAATTATCCATTTCTTTTTGAAAATTTTTTTTTTAATTTGCTGGAGTACAGGCTTTTAACACATGTCCTTATGATTTTCTGAATTTCCTCATGTCTGTTGTTATGCCCTGCCCCCATCCACCTTTTCATTTCCAATTTTGTCAATTTGGATATTCTTTCTCCATCTTTTATTCATTTTGGATAAGGTCTGTTTCTCTGGTTGATTTTCTCAAACAACCAACTCTTTGTTTCATTGATTTTTTTCATTGTTCTCTTTGTTTCTATTTTATTGATTTTAGCCCTCAGTTTGATTATTTCTCGCCACACTCCTCTCGGGTGTGCTTGCTTCTTTTTGTTCTCAAGCTTACAGGTGTGCTGTTATGATGCTAGCATGAGATCTCTCCAATTTCTTTACGTAGTCATTTAGTACTATGAACTTTCCCTCTTAGCACAGCTTTCGATGTGTCCTTTCAATTTAGCTATGCTATGTATTTATTTCCACTGAATTCTAGAAAGTCTTTAATTCTTTATTTCTATTTTGACCCATTTTTCACTCGGTGAGAGTCATTCAGTCGCCAGGAGTCTGTAAGCTCTCTGTTGTTTCTGTTGTTGTTGATCTCCAGCTTTAATCCGCGGTGGTCTGTTGGGATGCAGGTCTGTTGGAATACAGGGACTTATTTTCATTTTCTTCTATCTGTGGAGACTGCTTTGTGTCTGACGTTGTGGTCAGTTTGGGAGAAAGTCCCATGAGATGCTGAGAAGAAGGTACTTTTTTTGTGTGTGTTTGGGTAAAGTGTTCCGAAAATATCAGCTAGGTCCATTTGCTTTATAATATCCGCTAGCTCCCACTTGATTTATACAGATAGTGTTAAATTTGACTTTGTCATGAATATCTTTTTTTCTTCATCTATATTGCTTGAAAGCATTGCTGGGTATAATAGTCTAGGCTGGCATCTGTGGTCTCTTAGAGTTTGTAGCACATTTGTCCAGGCCCTTCTGGTTTTTAGAGGCTCCACTGAGCAATCACAGGTAATTCTAATAAGCTGGCCCTTTTCTGTTGCAATTTTAAATAGTATTTCCTTAGTCTGTATGTTTATTGGTTTGATTATTATTTGGCAATGGGGACTTCCTTTTCCGACCCAGTCTATTTGGTGTTCACTAAGGTTCTGGTACCTTTATAGGTATGTCCTCCTTTAGGTTAGGACACTTTTCTTCTATGGTTTTGTTGATCCTTTGTCTGGGCCTTTGAGCTGGGATTCTTCTTTCTCTGTTCCTATTATTCTTAATTTTGGTCATTTCATAGTGTCACGGATTTTCTGTATGTTTTGTGTCAGGAATTTTTTATTTTTGAAATTCTCTTCGACCAATGTATCCGTTTCTTCTATGGTATCATTAATCCTGGAGATTTTCTCTTCCATATCTTGTGTTCTATTGGAGAGGCTCTGTAGTTCCTGTTCAGATTCCTAAAGTTTTCATTTCCAGGACTCCCTCAGTTTGTGTTTTCTTTATTGCTTCTATTTTCATTTTCAGGTCTTGAACAATTTTATATATTTCCTTCAAGTCTTTGGTTGTCAATTCATGGTTTTCTTTAAGGGATTTATTAGTTTCTTCCAAGTGTTTGTTCATTTTTTTCATGAATTTCTTTAGGAAATTATTCGTTTCCTCTTCAAGGATGCTATCATCTTCAGAGAATTGGTTTTAAGGTCCTTTTCTTGTGCTTCAGCTATGTTGCAAAGTTCACAGCCTGCTCTGGTAGGGTATCTGCCCTCTAGTGGAGACATATTGCCTTGTTCTGTTATTGTGTTCTTTTGCCTCTGGGTGAGCAATGATTATTGATTTAGGTGCTGGTTTCTAGGTTTGTCTTTGTTGCATGAGTGTTTTGTTCCTTGGTTTCTGTTTCTTCTCTGGACTTTGGGAGAGTGTGATGGCTGTGTTACCCGTTTCATTGGCCTGCCCAGCTAGTGTGTTCACAGAGAATGCCTGCGAGTATTGGAACAGAGAGCTAGAGGTGCGAGTCTGTGGGTAGCCTACTTGGTTGTCTGGCAGGTGTGCCTGTAGCTGAGCAGGGGCTGTCTGCTAGAGTTGAAGACTGTGATATGGTAACAAGTTGGGGGAGGGAGATTGGGGGTGTGGTCTGCGGATCCCCAGATGTAGGCATGGAAGGGAGGCTCTAGCTGGGGTTCTGTTGCAGAGTTAGGGTTGAGACGGAGGGATTGGGTCTGGGGAAACAGAGAACGCAGAGAAGATCTCCCAAACTCACATTTCAATTCCAGAAAGATCCATCAGAAAAATCCTTAACCCTTACCAAAGATGGAAAATTCCTTTCTGTGGATAAATTTCACAATCCATAAACATGTCTTCCCACCCTAATCTTCCTGCGCATGGCTTCACCTTCCAGCTGAGGCCAGGAAGAAAAATCTCAAGCTCTTCAAAGATAGAAACTAGTCAAGGCACCACAAGATAGCCAGAGACGCTTTCCTTTAGTTCCCAGGGAGCACATAGCCAGGAAGAACCCAGAGTACCATGTCCTCTGACTCTAACAGAAGGTTTCTTCCAACGTTTCTCTTGGTCTCATTTGCTACCCATGATTGCACTATGAGGAAAGGTGGCTCTTCTGGGAGCCTATCCAGAGAACTTTCACGATATTTTTTTAAGAGATAATAAAATGTAACAACAACAACAACAACAACAACAACAAAAAACTCTTGGAGCTAGACAAGACAAACAAACAGAAAGAAAAGTCCAAGAGCAGGCACAGAAATCAGAGACCCACTCATTAGCACACTCAAGAATCCCATCAAAACATAAAACTGGAAGTCATACTACATATGAAAAGGACCAGACACAGACCCACGCTGGCCCAGGGCATGCTGCTTCAGGCTCTGTGAGTTCCAAGGAGAGTTGACCGTGCTGGTTGAGAGGGCCCATTGGTTTTGAAAATTTCACCTCCATGTCCAGAGACTCGGTGTCCGTTTCTGTGGAGTCAGTCAACACAGTGGTAAAGCAGCTCACAACCACTGTAACTCTGGATCAGGTTCTCTCCAGGCCTCCCTGAGCACTGGAAATCTCTATGTAGAGCAGGCTAATTCTTCCTCTACCTTCCTAATGCCAGGATTAAGGATGGATGCCAAGTAGCCTGCCTGTTTACCCTGGGAAGGTGTGTGGATAGCAGTAAACCTTTAAAGCATGGAAAAATTCAGCAATAATTATTTGGAAATAAGGGGTCTGCTCCCCTTTTTTGCCTTCTCTTTGTTACTTCTCTATTCCCAGGTACTTTCCTTCCTTCATTTTTCTCTCTGTATCTGCTTTTTTTTTTTTTTTTTTTTTTTTTTTGAGACAGGGTTTCTCTGTATAGCCCTGGCTGTCCTGGAACTCAGTTTGTAGACCAGGCTGGCCTTGAACCCAGAAATCCACCTGCCTCTGCCTCCCAAGTGCTGGGATTAAAGGCATGCGCCACCACGCCCAGCTTTGTATCTGCTTCTTGTGTTTACCCCTCTTTTTTTATCTCTTCAGTCCATGAACTTTGACAGTCATGGAATTTTAAACAACATTCTAAAAACATTCACTTCTCAATAACCTACCCCAACATTCAGATCCCACAGGACTTTTAGGAAGGAGGTGCCTCATTTATTAGGGGACTCTCATCTTATACAACTATGAGGAAAATATCAGCTAATGAAACCATCTCTCCTGTTCTCACTGTGTGCAGGAGTCCAGTAATTAGGATGAGCAAGAGGGAAGGATATAGTGTGGGAAATTGGACAGCCAGGTTCCTCAAACAAAGAAAATGCTCTCATACATGCAGAAAAATCTCCATCTAAGTTTCCTCACTTCTAAATGCTCTTAGCTAATTTAAAGGTTTTCATAGAACACAGATTTGTTAAATGCATTATGCATGTGGATTCTTTTTTTTTTTCTGGTCATATCTAGCTTGCTGATCAGAAGCTGGCCAACCCCAACTTTAGAGGGAAGTGAGACCCACTCTGCCTCTTGGAGAAGCTGCACCCCTCACCTATGTAAATCTAGCAGTATATCCTGTGATAAACAAAAGCACTGTGAAGATGTTTTTCACAGGGAAAACAAGAAGGTGGATGGAATTTCACACTGAAGAGATTGCAGAGTAAAGAAGATACTGATGTGGAGAATAGAGAGAAGAGATGGCAAATGGTCCATTCTTGACCTGTGTGCTAGATACAATAGTTCATTCATCTCTGACCACACACCTGGACACTTAGTTCAACTGAGTTCCAGTTCCAAGCTTGTGGTACTGAGTATCTCTGACTGCCTGCATACATTTTACCTCTTCATCCTCAGGCAAAAGATCTGTTTTCTGATTTAGATATTCCCAGAAAACTTAAATCTTGACATGGTTAAAATTTAAATATTTTTCCCTCCTGTGGTGATTATTCCTGGGGGGAGGATGGGTGGTCAACTTGGTGGGGTCTGAAATCAGCTATGAGACATTCTTCTGGGTGATTCTGTGAAAGGCATTTCCAGGAGTCTCCAGGACTAACTGATAAGGGAAAGTCTTCCCTTAGGTCTGGAGGATTCCCAATTACAAAGAAACCCAATGAAAAGTCAACACTGTGCCTGCCTGTCTTCACTTCTTGTTGGTGACAGCATCTGTTGTTGTTGTTGCTGCTGCTGCTGCTGCTGCTGCTGCTGCTGCTGGAATCTTCTAGAACTTCAGTACCAGATAATGGTTTCTGAGGCTTCCAGCTACCCTGTTTTCAGCCCTTACAGAGTGCAGCTGGCCATTGTCCGATTGCCCAGACATATCATGTAAGCCAACAAAACAAATCCTCTTTGTTATAGATGGCCACTCCTTGGCTGTGCTCCTTTGGAGACTCTGACAAACATAACTCCTCTCCCATCCATACTTGCTTGCTCTCACCCACTAGTCCTCTTCCAACCTCTGACCTTGGCTGCTTTCTTTACTAGGATAGGTACCACCACCTCTCCCTTGGCCTGGTCCAGCTTGGCCTGGTACATACACTAGCTCAGAGATGCTCTTTGCTCAGAGAAGCTCTTTATATGGCATTCTTACTTATTCTTTGAGAATTACTTTATGAGTTCTGTTCATTCATAAAATGAATTTCTTATTCCCCTACGCTTTCCCCTTCTGATTCTCTCCATACCCCCTCCTAAATGCATGTCTCCTCTTGCTTTTAATAACCCACTTGGTTCAACCACCAGTGTACCCTATATGCATGGATATGGGGCCCTCAAGTAGCACATGGGAAACCCGCCAGGGGTACACAGCCATAAAGATAACCGACTTCCCCCCAACTAGAAGTCATCAACTGTCACTAATTGGAGGCTGGTGTGCTTCTCCCCGACTCAGGATAGGATGTGGACTGACTTGGTCTTTCATGGGGCTTGTGCGGGCAACCACAGATGCTGGGATTTCCTGAATGCAGCTGTCCTGCCACATTGAGAAGGCACTGTTTCAGAGTCCCCAGTTCTCCTCAACCTCTAGCTCTTGATAATTTTTTTATACCCTCTTTCAGGATGTTCTCCAAGTAAGCCTTGGAGGGAGGAGGTGTGACACAGATGTCCCATTTGTGGCTGAGGATTCCACAGACACTTACTCCCTGCAATTTGACTGACTGTGAGTCTCTGAACTGACTGCCATCCACTGCACAAGTATGCTTCTCTCATGGGCTATGGGAGCTGCCTGAGTCTGGGCATAGACATATGCCTTCAGAAGGCAATTCGATACTATGTCCAATTAGCAAGATAATCATAGTAGGTTTGCCCCTAACAATAAAATTCTTGACAGCAAGACTCTCCTTGCCCATTGTCTTAGTGTAGGTTTTTGCTGCTGTTAAGAAACATCATGACCAAGGTGACTCTTATTAAGGAAAATAATTAGGACTGGTTTACAGTTTCAACCATTCAGTCCATTTTCATCATGGCAGAAAGTAGGAAGACATGGTTCTGGAGCAGGAACTGTGAGTTCTACATCTTGATCCAAGGGCAGCCAGAAGGAGACTGTCTTCTGCAGGTAGGTAGGAGGAGGCTCTTCTGCCCTGCACAGAGCTTAAGCATAGGACCTCAAAACTCACCCCCACAGTGATGTACTTCCTCCAACAAGGCCACACCTTCTAATAGTGCCCACTTCCCATGGGCCAAGCATCTTCAAACCACCACAACCATTAAGACAGAGGTCTCTGTCCTTGTAGCATCCTGGATCTTTCTTTACTCACAGCTGAGACTGTGAAGCCGTGCTGTATGCACTCACCTGCTCAGAGCCCCTTAAAGATGAGCGGTGCTGTGTGTACTGCAGCCTCTTTAGTATCTGGCACCGCACCTTGTCGAGTAAATAACAGGTGAATAAGAAAACCTAATTAGTGACAGCCATTCATTCATCTTTGCTAAACATGTATAATCAACCTCCGAAGATCCTTTGTCTTCATTTCCTCCTCCTAAGCTGGCCTCATAAATCAATGACCTGCCACTGTACATTCTCTCCCAGTTATTATCCTGTGATGTAATTTGTGCATTGGAGCAAAACTTGTCTGTGAGGATTTTCTTGCACTTAGTCATTGCCTCCTGACAGCAGGCTGACCGCTGAAGAAGAAACGTTTACCTGGCAAGGGAGGAAAAGGCTACGATTTAATTCAGTGCTGAGTAGATTTGCTAGGATTGAATTCTGCTAGACATTGGACTTCCCTTAATAAGAAGGCCTCTCAGTGTCCATTGAACACGCATGACATCCTTCCAGTGCAACTGAGCATTGATCCGTCTTGCACTTTCTAAAGGATGAACTTTATCTCGCTCATTCCCAGCCTCCAACCCCTCATCTCTGATGGCCACCTGATCTTTTTTTTTTTAACTTATTTTATTATATATTTTCTTCATTTACATTTCAAATGCTATCCCA
>NC_034594.1:101472950-101479242 GCF_900095145.1 Mus pahari
ATTTCTTTTCTGGTCCAGTCTATTTGGGGTTCTGTAGGCATCTCTTTCTTTAGGTTTGGGAAGTTTTCTTCTATAATTTTGTTGAAGATATTTGCTGGCCCTTAAAGTTGAAAATCTTCATTCTCATCTACTCNTATTATCCGTAGGTTTGGTCTTCTCATTGTGTCCTGGATTTCCTGGATGTTTTGAGTTAGGATATTTTTGCATTTTGCATTTTCTTTGTTATGTCCATGTTCCCTATGGAATCTTCTGTACCTGAGATTCTCTCTTCCATCTCTTGTATTCTGTTGCTGATGCTCACATCTGTGGTTCCCGATTTCTTTCCTAGGTTTTCTATCTCCACAGTTGTCTCCCTTTGGGTTTTCTTAATTGTTTCTACTTCCTTTCGCAGATCCTTAATGATTTTGTCCAATTCTATCCCCTGTTTGGTTGTGTTTTCCTGTAATTCTTTAAGGGATTTTTGTGTTTCTTCTAGCTGTTTAGCAGTGTTATCCTATAATTCTTTAAGGGACTTTTGTGTTTCTTCTAGCTGTTTAGAAGTGTTTTTCTGTAATTCTTTAAGGAATTTTTGTGTTTCTTCTAGCTGTTTAGCAGTGTTAACCTGTAATTCTTTAAGGGATTTTTGCGTTTCTTCTAGCTATTTAGTAGTGTTTGCCTGTAGTTCTTTAAGGACTTCTTCCTGTTTAGCAGTGGTCTCCTGTAATTCCTTGAGGAATTTTTGTGCTTCCTCTTTAAGGGCTTCTACTTGTTTAGCATTGTTCTCCCACATTTCTTTGAGTAAGTTATTAATGTCCTTCTTCAAATCTTCTACCACCATCATGAGATATGATTTTAAATCCACATCTTGCTTTTCGGGTATGTTGGGGTATCCAGGACTCACTGTGGTGGGCGTACTAGGTTCTGATGGTGCCCTGTGTTCTTGGTTTCTGTTAGTAAGATTCTTACGTTTGCCTTTTGCCATCTGGAAATCTCTGATGTTAATTTTCAAGCTGTCTCTGGCTGCAGTTTTATCCTCCTGTGATTCTGTTAGCCCCTGTCAGCACTCCTGGGAATCTACTTTCCCCTGTGTCCCCTTGGTCAGAGCACTCTCTGCAGGCAAGCTCTCTTCTTGCATGGCAGGTGTCCAGAAGTCTAGAGCTCTGATCCTCCTTCTGAGCCCTGGGGTCAGAGCCCTCCCTGTAGGCTGACTCTCCCTGCATGATCCAGAAGACCCGTGATCTCAAGGATCTGTGGTGTGGAGAGTCCTCCGGAGCACTTAGCTGTCTCTGCTGGGGTTCAGAAGAGAGATGACAGGGGTGGCCATGACCGGACTGGAACCCCACCTCTGGACAAGCAGTGTTCCTTTGTCCCTGTTCCTGCTGGCACAAATCCCTGCTGGATTCTCTGGAACTGATTGTGTTCCACTCACCCATGATTTCGAGGACCATGATCCCGAGGATCTTTGGTGTGGAGAGTCCTCCAGAGCACTCAGCTGCCTCTGCTGGGGTTCAGAAGAGAGATGGTAGGAGTGGCTGATGAGAATTATTCTTGGGGGTCAACTTGGTTCCACATCCTGAACTTAACCTTGACCAACAGAATTGGGTGATGAAGGTGAAACTAAATGTGACAATTATTTTTACAAGGAATATAAAGTGCCTGAGTTGGCTCTGCTAACCATGTCTGCTGTGGACCTTGTTCCTTTTTAGCACCAAGACCCTGCTCCTTGGATTCTGCGCTGTAGCCAGTAAGTGGAAAGTGTCCTATGAGATAATCACTTATACATTTTACTTATAAAAATAAAACAGGATTCAGCGCAACAGGATCACAAAACACACCCAATATTGAAATCTCCTGAAGAAAATATAAAGAAGGGACAACCTTCAAAAGGAGGTCACAGTTTTGATGCTCATAAAATTACTGGAGGCCTTAGAGCCTTGGTTTCTTTGTCTGTAAAATGGGAATACTCATAAGAAGGCATGTAAACTGATACATGAAATAAGATCTGGCTGTACCTACATTGAGTAAGAATTCAAGCCTTGCGGGGGTTGGGGGTATCTTTCAGAAAGCAGGTGTAAAGGCTGTAAGACCTTCCAAAGCACAGTCTTTAAAAAGAAAGGATTGGAAAGGGGAGCAATGGTTCGCTTTAAAAATCAAAATAAGGAAAGCCACTAAGCCTCACAAGTGAAGGAAAGGACTCTGGAGGCACCATCAGTGCCTGCGATAAAGACAGAGACTCCTATGTGGGGCTTGCAGCAGATGAATGAGGCATTCCCCACGGAGAAAAGTGCTTAGCAGAATTCTAGGCACAAGAACAGCTGAGGATTGGAGTGTTTGGGATCCTGGGGCATAATTACCTTCTTTTTTTTTTAATGAAACATCAATAAACTCTGTGCATTCAGTAGTCTGGCATGAGGGGTACATTGTCAAGGAGAGGGAAGGCAGCTGACCCACTCAAGCAGGCAAACAAACAACCTGGAACTTTGAGGACCAGGCAGAATCCTAGCATCCCTGAGAGGTAGGCAGAATCCTAGCATCCGTGAGGGCCAGGCAGCCTCCTGGCTTCCCTTAGGGCTGGGCAGCATTCTGATAACTTGGTTGCATCCTGAACCTAGAAGCCATAGAAGAGTCTAGCAATAATCTACAGAGTTCTCTTATAAGGACCCTAAAACAGGATCCATCATCTCACCATCCTAGTCCCAGGCTTGTCTCTGGAACTGCTGCCTGGGCCCACCTATAGCACATGGGAGATATAAGTTCTCTTATTTGGTGTTTCAAATGGAATAGTGAGTTTCCAAGGGCCTGGATCTGTGCAAACCTGGATTTCAACGATGCCCTCCCTTCCTTGTTGAGGAAGGCAGTCTCATTGTGCAGTCAGGCTTCGTCTCCTCCTGAGCCCATAGGCATGGCCATTTGACCTAAAGACAGAGAGCTCCCATAGTCTGTGCCTGGTGGTTTTGCCTGAGTGATAATGTCTCAGCCTGTTCACCCATAATGATTGTGCATCCATTTGTGTTGCTTAAGTCTGTACATCTCATGCCATCTTGCCTATTCCACTGCTCTATCCGCCCTTCGTGGAGTGGGACTGAAATCCATAGAGTACACAAGTCCAGGTATGTTCTAGCTTATTATCCCATGTTAGCAGCTGGGTGGACACAGTGACCCACACCCACCCACTGCTGGAGGCAATTGTGCCTTGTCTCCTCTCTGAATAAACAGAACATGGTTGCACCCATGAGCTGACTGTGCAGTTCACTTGGCAGTTCTACTCCCAAGGTGCTGGGGGACAGTAATGCTCCAACTTCTGCCCCTGCTACTGCTACTTGCTCAGTACACCTCAGAGAGGTTTCCTGAAGATCACGGGAGATCATAGGTATGGAAGTAATTGGCAAACTTTACAAGACACAAAGTAGGGTAATCATACACTAATGAGTGTACTTTACATTTTCTGTCGGTGACCCACGTCTTCCAAGCAACAATAAAGCAATCAGTTTCTACTACACCAGAGCTCCTTTTACATAAATATGATAAATGATACCTTCTAATTGTTATGGTATTTAGATAACTTGTATGTGGCTTTCCAGCATGTCTTATTAATCAAATAATCAGCATTTATTGTATGAGTATCTATTAGTGACTTCACTCATTGCTGAAGCAAAATGCCCAATAAAGGCAGTTTAGGGGAGCAAGGATTTATTTGGGCTTACAGTTTGAGGGTACAGTCACTCGTGGTGGTGGTGGTTGTGGTGGTGGGGGGGAGGAAGCATGACATGAGTGTGAGATGGCTCGTCACATTTTGTCTGTAGTCAAGAAGCGGTTGAAGAAAGCAGTTGGCTTTCTTCTTTTTATTCACTGATGGACCCCAGCTCATGGGACGGTGCTGTGCATATGCAAGGTGAGTCTTCCCACTCCAATTAACCCTCTCTGGAATCCTTCATGCACAGCTGTAGGAGGGTGTTTCCATGGTGATTCTAAGCTCTGTGTACAAGTGGGCAATGAAGATTTGCCATCACCGAGTGGTACTAAGAAGGAATTAATATGAAAGGAAAAATAAATACCCAGTCCCTGAGCACAAAGATCATGAACCAAAGCAATGAGGAACCTGGAGACTGTTCAGTGGTTAGGCATGCTTGCTTGCTGCTTATGTTGGGCAATGCCCACATTGGACAGCTCACAAATGCCTGTACCTCTAGTTCCCGAGATCTGACGCCCTCTTCTGGCCTCCTCAGGCAGACACATGGGCATGTGCACATTCACACACATGTAAGTAATAGAACTAACAAAAATAAAGCTTTTTTTAAAGTAAGAATAGAAACATCGATGATGTCAAAGTTCCAAGCCCAGTCCTCCCACAAACTGAGCATAACCTTGACCAAGTCCCTTAGCTCATCTGGCTTGCTTTTCAGTTGTTACAAGATAAATATGGCTGCTACCCTGTGCCATCTTCCTGGCTGCACTGTTGCAAGGGGAGAGTAAAGTCAAACATGCGCTAACCTTTCAACACTGTAAAACAAGGCACTGTAGTAAAGAGAAAAATCTCGGGCCAGCAACGTGGCTCAGATTGCTAATTGACACCAAGCCTGATGATCTGAGTTTAGTTCCCAGGATCCATATGGTGGAAGAGAGAACTGACACCAGCAGATTGTCCTCTGCCCTCCACATGTGAACCATGGCATGTGCACACTTATACATATACCCACACATGTACATGTGTACAAGCAGCCCTTCCAATGGGACTAGTTGCAACCAGCAGCCAGCAGTGTCCAGTCCAAATGCATGGTAAGTTTTCAAACTGAGGGGTGAGATAGACTGGCCCATCGCTGAGGCACAAAACTGACCAAGGCAGAGACCAATCCCTACCTTCTCTGTCTCTGCCTGGGATGCATCAGTCCATGTTTCATCAGCTTTATTCAGATGTCCCTCACAGGTGGGACCCTTACTGTACTGCCCAAAGATCTAGATGTGATTGTTAGTTTTAGATGTCAACTTCCTACAACATAGAATCACCTGGGAGAACATCTCAGTGAGGATTGCCTTTATCAGTTAGGCTTACAGGTATGCCTGTGTGGGATGGTCTTGATGGCTAATTGTTGTAGGAGGGCCTAGCCCATTGTGGGTGACAGCATCCCCTAGGCTGGAGGTCCTGAACTATACAGGATGAGAAGAAGCCAGCTTGATGCATTGCCTCATTCATTTCTCTCTGCTTTTGACTATGGATGTGGTGAGATTAACTGCTTGAGTTTCTGCCTTAACTTCTCCAAACTGGTGGACTGGAACCGGAAACTGTGAGCCAGACTAACCCTTCCTGTCCTTGTTGCTTTTGTCTGTGTGTTTTATCACATTACAGAAATGAGACTAGGACATAAATGACAAGCAGAAATTTGGAGGATGAGCACCGACAGGCATGAGAGAGCTCTGAGGACACATGGTCACCAGAACTAGGAAGCCTACCTTGCCATGTATTGCTAAGTCCCACATTCTGTCTGTTCTTCTGCCCTAACCTTCAAGTCTGTGTTTGAGACTCCAGAAAAGAAGTTGATCCTGTCCTACCAGGGGAGAAGTAGGCAAGGCCTTGGGGATGCTAACCAGGAAACTCAGAGGACAAGTAGGGACCAAAAGCCACTGAGGCTGGAGAGGGGGACACTGTGCAACAGTCATCAGTAAAGTGTTTGAACTGTAAGCATAAAGACCAGAGTTTGATGCCCAGAACCAACATTCGAAAAACTGGATGGAGCGCTGTGTGATTACAACCCTAGAACTGGGCAGACAGAGAGGTGGATTCTTGGGCTCAGTGGGCAGCCAGCCTAGCTTACTTGATGATATCTGCCGCAGTGAAAGGTCCTGTCTCAAGAGGTAAGGCTAGGATCAGATTGCCGGCTCCACTGGTGAAGGCGTTAGTCATCAAAATCAGTGAACTCCAGTTTGAGCCTCAGGACCCACATGGTAGAAGAAGAAAACCTACTCACTCCACAAGTTGTCCTCTGACCTCCACATGTGTGCCACATGGCACGCATACACATGCACACTAAATAATAAAATAAAAATGTAATTAGAAATAAGTAAAAATATAGGTGGATGGTCCATGAGAAATCACACCTGAGATTTAACCTCTGGTCTGTGTGTGCATGTTCACGAGCATTCATACACTTAAGCATACACACACACACACACACACACACACACACACACACGCATGCATACATTTTTTAAGGAGAAGACTAAATAGTTTGTGGCATAAGAATGGACTGCTTTAAACTTTATATGACCCAGCACAAGGGAAGGCCTGGGCCAAGTAGTGGGAGTTTGTGGGTAGGGG
>NC_034594.1:101479297-101510877 GCF_900095145.1 Mus pahari
TTTCAGGATAGCATTTGAAATGTAAATAAAGAAAATAATAATAATAAAAAAAAATTTTAAAAAAAGAATGGACTGCTTTGCAATCAAGTTTTTTAAAAGACATGAGGCTAGGGTGTGGCTTTGTTGTTAGAGTGCTTACCCAGCATACATAAAACCATAGATTCCACCCCCAGCACCACACAAACTGGGCATGTTGGTATGTGTCTCTAACCTTAGTACATGGCAGATACAAAGCAAGAGGATCAAAAGTTCAAGGCCATCCTTGGCTACATAGCAAGTTCAAGGTCAGTCTAGGCTACACAAGACAATGTCTCAGAAAAAAAGAAAAAAGGTTGTTGATGATGATGATGACAAAAATGTGTTTCCCTTTAGATGCAAATAGGGGTAATTTTTAGAAATTATGTTAAAAAAGAAGATACAGTACAATGTAAGTATGATCCTATTTGGTTCATAGAAGAACAGGAAAAATTAAAGTCTACACTCAATCTGCTCCATTTGCTATTTTTTGATTAATGAAGGGTTTTGTACACACATTTACAACACCCACACACACACACAATAAAGGTGGACACCAGTGTGGGATACTGTCAAGCCCAAGAAGGACAGGTGTGGTTGGGAGACAGCTATCAACGGTCACCTTCTGTGTCTGAGCTAGGACACTTTCAGAAGCACAGATGTCGTCTTTGGTCTAGATTTATTTATTTATTTTCAAAACATATATTCATGTGTCTGTGCACTTCTGCCTGAGACATGCACACACGCGGAGACCAGGGCCCACACTAAGTGTCTTCCTCAGTTGCTTTCCACCTTATTTTTGAAGCAGGGTATCTTACCAAACCTAGAGCTCTCTAACTGGGCAAGCCTGTCTCCTCCCCACCACTGAGATTACAAGCCTGTACCCCATCACCACTGAGACTGCAGCTTCTACCTCCCCACCACTGAGATTACAGGCCTGTACCCAGAATCTGGCTTTTTATGGACTGAAGTCAGCATACATTACCAACTGAGCGATCTACACAACCCTCTATGTTTTCAGTGGCAACAGAAAACAGAGGTATCAGTAAACCTGGATCCTGAGAGCATGTGGACAGGTCAGAGGGGACACTGTGGTACCTGAGTACACAGAAATGTCCCATTCCCTTGAGACCTCCTGGGTGCAGGACCATGTAAGATGCTTACTCTAATCCCAGATCAGGTCACCTAGAGGTACCAGATAGAAAGGTGAGGGCCAGGAAGGACTTCAACAAAAGCCCAAGAGACTATACATGTGGAGGACGAGCTATACATCAAAACAGAATGCTGACCACATCTACAACAACTTTCCTAGAAATCTGTCATCTAGGTGTGGGCAGCTAGCCTGCTCTCTAGTAATCAGAATGCTATCTCTAATTATGGCCCCAAGAAGCCGAGGAGTCCCATAGTAACAGGTCTCAGATTGCCCGTGTGTGGCTAATAAGTGACAACTGCCCTAATTATAGGCCCTGCTTCCATCTTAGGACCAAGCAGAGAAAGTAAAGTATGTTCCCCTAAGAAGTTTCATAGGCTGTAGGTAGCTTGTCCCTCTAACCTGGGGATGCTCAAGACCTTCCGCCTTTACTCTGTAGACATTGCCCACTCCCGTGCCTGCTTCTGGGTCTATTTCTTAATGCAAGTAACAGTGGCTGACTCTCTTGCCTCAGCACACCATGAAAAAATAGCTTTTCTCTGTCCCTGCTTGGTGAGCCTTCGCTAATTCTACTCTCCTTTAGGATAACTCTGCTACCAGGGTTCTGCAACACTACAGCTACAGAACATGACATTCCAATAATTAGCAAAATATAACAAATTACATTCACTCACAGTGGCTAACATTCATACAAATCATTCCATCAAATTCAAGGGAAGCAAAAGAGAGGCTTCCAAATCCTGCGTGCTTATGCATGAATTCTGATGGACAGCTGAGAGGGATGTTTTTAAAAGATAATTTCTAATAAAGTTCTTTCTATTTGGCACTCCCTGCCTCTGGCCTTCCAGATGCTGGCTCACAGGGCCAGCTTTCAATAGAACAATGTCAAAATTGATCCTGGTTTAATAAGAGCTTGAAAACCTAACATTATCCAGAGAGAAAGGAACATTGAAATGCAGCTGAACAGACCCAGAATGAAGGTGAGAAGACAGGATGGTGGGCTCTCCCCAGAACTTGTGGGGCAAAGACACAGAGGGCTGATATCAAACGCAAGGTGGCCCACTCTTCTCTGGAAGATGCAGGCAGCATAGAAACATCTGGATAGAGATGGAGGCCACAAGGATGAAGATACTGCATCCAGAGGTATCCCCAAGGATTTGATAGGAAAAACCCGTAAGTCTCCAGAGGGGCTGAACTGTTCCTTCAAAATTCATGTGCTTATGACCAGTGCCCAATGCATCTGCACTTAGATAGAGACCATTAAAGAGTAAAGATGGCTAATGGAGTGGCAGATTGGATCCCACTGTGATGCGTAGGGTTTGGTTTGGTTTTCCTTGTTATTTGTCAGCACAGCTAGGGTCATCTGGGGACCAACCTCAACTCAGAAATTGTTTCCATTGGACTAGCTGGTGGGATCGTCACTTGGGTGTTTTCTTGGCTAGTGATTGATGTGGGAGGTCCAGTTAACTGTGGGTGGTGCCATCCTTGGGCAGGTGGGTATATAGCAAAGCAAATGGAGAGGGTCATGGGGAGCAAGCCAATGGGCAGCGTGTTCTCTGTTTCTGTTTCAGCTTTGAGGTCTTCTCTGCCTCCCTCCATGGGGTGCTATATGCTGTAAGATGGAATAACCCTGTAAATAAAGCTCCCAAGTTGCTTTTGCTCACTCTGTTGATCATACAGAATACATGGAATGACTGCTTGGTGGGAGAGGATATCTCCTCTAGCTGCAGGTCTCATCTTTAGTCGCCCCTACCGACTTGTCATATATGGTTTTACTGAGTAAGCTCAGAAGTCCTGGTGTCCCAACAGAAGTCCCAATACTAAAGACAGCTTTAAATTGGATCTAAAACATGAGGACCCAGGATGATAATATGGCTCAGTTGACAGCATGAACAAAACCTTCAGTTTGATCCCTGGCACTGCATTAACAGGGCATGGTGGTATGTGCAATAATCCTAACACTTGAGAGGTAGAGGAAGGAGGGTGAAGGAGTTAAAGATCATCTTCACTCCATAGTGAGTTCAAGGCTAAATTAATACTTTAAATTTAAAATAAAAATAAATTAAGGTAAGAACCTGTATCTGCAACAGTACTTCCCACTCTCTGGACTATTGACTAGTTCCTACATCAGCCTCATACATGATAACCCTGACTTATTGTACTAGGGGGAGCTTCTGGGGGATTCCCTGAGATGAGAGAGGCCAAGCCCCTCAGCTTTCCATTTCCTAAGCTCTCAACTACCCTTTCACACACAGACAGAGAGAGAGAGAGAGAGAGAGAGAGAGAGAGAGAGAGAGAGAGAGAGAGAGGAAAGAGATAGGGAAGGAAGGAAGGAAGGAAGGAAGGNAAGGAAGGAAGGAAGGAAGGAAGGAAGGAAGGAAGGAAGGAAGGAAGGAAGGGGCAATAGAAATAGGAAAGGCAACATCAATCCCAGAAAAAAAAAAATCTTCAAATGCTGATTCAGGTCAACATTACCAAACTGAACTGCATCAGGTCCCTTCTGGTGCTTATAAATCTGCAACAAGCCAGCTCAGGAAAATCCATTTCTGTGCACATCTAAGTGTAGTGGAGACAACACAACACTCTGCTAGATCTCTGTAAGATCACACGTGTACACACGTCTGCTTATCCATCCTCTGCTAAGGAGATATTGGCAGCTGAGCTGCTGGGGGGAGGGATAATCATTTTATTTTTTTAATGTCTGGCCAATGGTAGGTTTCCCATGATCCAGGGGATGACCCCATATCCACATATATATGGGTAGGACTAACTTTGATATAATGGGTTATCAAAAAGTAAAATAACTTTTAAGGAGGCTTTATTGGGGGGGGGGAACAGGGGAATCTGAGAGGAACCATTGAGATGGGGACTAGATATAATCATGTTTCATGGCTGCATGGATAAAATTCTCAAGAATAAAGACAAATTATTATTTAAATAAATAAATTCCTCTTTCATTTAGAATTGCCTGAGGAAGAATCCAAAACTACCCTGCCAACTGTGCCCCAAGTGTTTACCCTCTAATCATAAGTCCTGCTCCAACCAGGCTCCACCCCTGCATGTCACTCACTCGTCAGAGACCCACCTCACCTTTGCCTCCCTCCTGCTCCTTTGTAGAAAAAAACCTCACTCCCTGGGGGCCACTACCCATTCACTGACAGTAGAACAGTCATTATTGTACACTACGCCTGTCCTCTATCCTATTGCTAGGTCCAGATAATATGGAGCCTCATGAATGTAAACCTTACTGCATCTCGGAATTGGCAGAGTAGAGAAAAAAATATTTAATCGGCAGCTCAGGTGACCATGCTGTCCCTTTGTTGTGATTTTAGGCAGCTCAGGTGACGATGCTGTCCCTTGGTCATGACTTTGCTCTTCCAAAGTAGCTACACACTTTTCAGCTGTGCAACAATTCACAGGAACAGAGCTGACTATTGGAAAAAGAGTTTTGTCAACGTTAGAAGAAGCTATAGACTCTTATTCTTATGCCTACTGGGACAGTGAGAGAGCCCTGGGGGTACTGGCCTCACTTTCGCAAGATCTGTCCCTGGATCAAACCGCAGAAGCATGCTCATGTTCATCTCTATTTGAATTCATGTTCCATTGCTGTAACAGAATGCCTGAGAATTCTGTAACAGAATTATATTATATATATAATTGCAGTGTATAGGAAATAGAGTAATGACTCAATTTGTAAAGTTGCAATTATAAGGGCCTGAGTCCAAACCCTGGAATCCATGTGAGGAGGAAAAAAAGGTAACTGCTACCTGAGGACAGCACCTAAGGTCGTCCCTAGTCTGGCCTCCACACATATGCATACATACCTATTCACACATGTACAGGCACACACATGAACATATGTACATACATATTTACACATACACATAAATACACACACATAGAATTTTAGCTTGTGGTTCTGGAGGCTGAGAAATCCAAGTGAGCCTCTCACAACTCCTCACTGCATGGCAGAAAGCAGACAGGCCAGCAGAACCATCCAGAAGAGCAAGAAGGAAGTAGACATGTTTTGTAACAACCTGTTCTCTAGAAAGCAAATCAATCTTGAATATCTGAGAACTCATAGTTCCTATGACCCAAACTCTCTCTTAAAAGTCCCACCTAATACTAACATGACTCCATCAAATGTCAGTGAGTCTCTAAGGTGCTAAACCATATTCATTCCTTTCCTAGGTAGCTTTAATTGTCAACCTCACAAAGCCTGGTGTCCTCTGAGAATGGAGCCTGAGTTGAGGGATTGCCTAGATCAGATTGGTCTGTGGGCAATTCAAGATAAAGGAAGGCCCAGCCCACTGTGGGTGGCACCATTCCCTAGGAATGTGAGCCTGAGATGCATAAGGAAGCTAACTAAGCATTAACCTGTGAACAAGCCAGATTCCATGGTACCTACTTCAAGTTTCCGCCCTAACTTGGAATACAACCTGGAAGTATAAGCCAAAAACCCCCTTTATCCCTTTGTCACCTTCAGTCAGAGGGATTTATCACAACAACCAAAAAGAAACCAGAACAATGCAATAACACGTGCACGCGCACACGCGAGCGTGTACACACACACACACACACACACACACACACTGAAGAGGTTGGGAGTACAATGAGATCCTCACAGTGCATCAGAGACCAGAGAGAGACCTCACCACGGAGGCCAGAACATGACAACAGGAGATGAAAGGCATTGTGGGATCTGGGCAATGGAGTTTCTAAATTGCAATGGGTGGTATAGGCTTTGATTTTTTAAAACTTACTTGTTTTTATGGTTTTTTTGTTTTTGTTTTTTGTTTTTTTTGTTTGTTTGTTTTGTTTTTTTTTTGGTTTTTCAAGACAGGGTTTCTCTGTATAGCCCTGGCTGTCCTGGAACTCACTTTGTAGACCAGGCTGGACTCGAACTCAGAAATCTGCCTGTCTCTGCCTCCCGAGTGCTGAGATTGTTTTTTATGGTTTTTTGAGTCAGGGTTCCTCTGTATAGCCCTGGCTGTCCTGGAACTCACTCTGTAGACCAGGCTGGCCTCGAACTCAGAAATCCGCCTACCTCTGCCTCCCAAGTGCTAAGATTAAAGGCGTGCGCCACCACTGCCCCACTAAAACTTACTGAATCACCCCAAGGAACTACTTCTAAACAGGTCCACATCCCTTGGTCCTTTTTACCATCTTCTCTCCTACCTTGGGATGTGGGCTAGAAGGTGGGGGGGAGGGGTTTCAAAGCATTTGTGAATCCCCCATTCCAGTCTCCATTTGTCAACATGTCAGCAGTCCAGTTCAGTAGTGTCAGGATACCAAACACAACACAGATCAGCAGCAGTGGCACGCTCCAGCAGAAACAGCCAGGATTCTGCCAAATTACACGTAAGCTGGAGCCACCAGGACCAGCCAGGATGCTGGGAGAAGTTCTCTGCCATGCCTCTCTCAATGAAATGAAGATCAGCGAAGATAAAGATACGAGACCAACAAAGCATTGCAAAGCTAGCTATGCAAGCAAGCTTTACCATCCATTGAGTCCTGTTTATTCTTTCTTCAAACATCATGTGTCCTCCCACAGGTCTTGCCTCAGCAAAGCGCCATGTGAGTCTGTCTTACTTGACATACCCAGAAATCTCCACTTCAGGGAGGCAGCTAGAGGCATGCAGAGCACCTCAGGGAACATTCACTGGCCCAGGCACTGGTCTTTCTGTCTCATTGCCTGACTTCTTGTGACCTGGCACGGAAGCTTGGAAAAGCCCCATGGTACAACTTCTGCACACTCTAGGGGAGAGACAATATGCTGACTTTCAGGGTGCTAAATAGCTACATGCAGGGTAATAAGGCAGGACCGTGAGTGATGACTGCTTGGTACCTAGCAGAATGAGGCTTTACAACTATGACACTTGGCCAGGCTGAAGAAACAGTTGGTGGCTTACCATATTCCCATGACCAAAGAGAGACACCTGTCTTGTCTATATGACACAGCCAAGTGCAGACATGTGGAGCCTATAACGTCTCCCCAGACAATGTACCATGGCTGCTCTGTCCAACAAATTAGGCACTAGCCACGCGTGCAATTGGAATTCATTAACATTCAATTGGAAATGCCCAGTGTTAGATTTGCCTGGCTGCTCTGTACAGAACAGCAGACAGTGGGCAGCCCTGTCACCAGAGTTGACTGCACCACCCAGAACCGATCCAAACCAAATATTTAGCCCAACCATGACAGCCCAGGAACTATCGGTTTGGGATCAGAGTATATGAAATCTGTAATCTGTGAAAACATACATTGGTTTCAACTTGAGAAGCATAAAGAAACTGAGGGCTGAGGAAATGGCTTGGTTGGTAAAGTGACTTCCACCCCAGCATGAAGACCCTAGTTCGAGTCCCCAGAATTGACATAAAAAAGACAAACTCTGTCACACAAAATTAAAGTTGTAGTCATAGGGAAACAGGGACTGCGGATCATAGAACCCACTGGCCTAATCTGCAAGCTTCAGGTTCAGTGAGGAAACCTGTCTCAAAAAACAAGGTGAAGAGTGATTGAAGAAGACACCTGCTGGTGACCTCTGGCCTCCAGACGTGCACACACATATGTGCACACATACAAACACACACAGAAAAAAATCGTCAAGTAATTGTTTTCAGTGGCTATACTACAGTAATCTAACAGCACAGCTGAGAAACTTCAAGTTCAGGGTTAGTACATTAGCTAATTCAGCGACTATCCCTGTCCCTAAAGAACCTGACTCAGCTTCCTGGATCCTTTTCCATTAAAGCAATGAGGAGTATAGGATAGGGTCACGTGTGGGGTGCTTTCCTAGAATCACAAAATTAGCATCCCTATCCCCAGGAAAACTTTGGGTCTCCATTGCCTTGTTGTCTCTAGCCACAGTTTATGTAGAGCACACAGTTAGTCATGTGTAACTGATTCTTGGTACCTGAGTGACCTCTGCGGTGATCTCCAGACATCACTCCTTCCTGTACACAACCCTAAATGTTTTGATAGCTACCTGAGTGCCTTCACTTAAGACAAGGAAGGTCATTCCACTGCCCCAAATGAAGACATGAAATGTACCTGTCATGTTTTATTTTCATAAATCAGCCCTAAAAAAGAATTTAAAACTCCACTGCTGGGAAACTATGCAACAGAAAAAGGACAAAGGAGTACATAACTCTTCTGGAAGCCACCTGCAACTCATCAACGGGATCAGAAGCCAAGCATCAAAGGAGCCCACGCAGAGCCAGCATCAAAGAAAAAGACAGGGGAAAATCCGGTTGGATTTCATCTCTCTCTTCCTTGCCTGCTAACTTCCGGAAACATGTATGTTCATGTGCACACATGCATGCATGCAAAGACACTTATACACATACTAATAACTTGCCCTGAAGCATGCATATGTGCATGCATACACACACAGCCACACACACACAGGCACACACACACACACACACACACACACACACACACACACACACCAGAAGGACATGATGGAAATAGCTTGCATTCTCGGTAACTTTAAAGGACTCTTAGCTGTCCATCAATCACCAGCTCTGACTTGTACATTTCTCCTATGAATGAAATGATTCATCCTTCTAAACCCAACTCATCCTCCTTGTCACTGTGTACCTCACGATGATTGATTCTGAACTCCAGGCTCTGGGCTGGATGGGCCTTGCTTTTTTTTTTTTTTTTTTTTTTTTTTTTTGGCAGCCTCCCAACCCCACCCCCAGAATGAGAATTCCTATAGAGAGCAGTACTGGGTGAGCTTCTTCGGAGGATAGGACATCAACAATAGAGACAAAGAGATAACATAGTGGAGGTTGCTGAAGCAATGAGTTTCAGTGGGGTTAGCAACAGGGCTGTAAGTGGACAGTTATACACTGAATAAACATCCCCTGCCCAGCTGTTATTCTCTCTTTCTCCCAGCAAATGCTGCTGGTTTATAAACCCTTGGGGAGGCATAGGTGGTCTCACATGATTTCACGGAAACTCCTTTCTTAATCTTCTCAACGTGGTTGACTTGGAAAGGGTAGAAGATTATCAAATAATGTGCCTGGACTCACGGAGCCAATCAAGTGCTGAAATCAAAATAAGACTCCTGGTTGAGTCTGTCTTCAACCTTAGAAAGGGTCCGCTGGAGTGTAGCTCATCGTGAACAGTGCCTGCCTAGTGTGCATGACACCCTGGGATCCATCCTTAGCACTACATAAATCAGGCTAGGGTGCTGTCCACCTGCAACCCTAGCCCTGAGCAGGTAGAGTGAAGAGGATCAGAAGTTCAAGGTCATCCTTGACTATATAGTGAGTTTGAAACCAGCCTGGGCTAGAGGCCATACCTCAATGAAGTAATGAGGAAGAGCTAGAGGGAGGGTAGGAAAGAGGGAGAGGAATGATCCTGTTTGCACGTTCCCTGTATCTGTCACGTGAAGGTCACCTTCACATGGTTCCACTGTAGACACTGGAATAAGGTCTCTCATGTCATGCTGCAGGCTGGACAGCCTCTTGAATTCCTCTGCACCTTGTAGAACCTCAGCCACCGTGACAGGTGGGCAGTATTGATCACATTATTATGGGGTAACAAGCAGATCCATGAAGCAAGCGCCAGAACTAATTGGGTCTGGTTTGCTATATAGATCTGAGTTTGCTGGCCGAGCAAATGGCAAATTGAATTAAGCCAGAGATAGATGTTTCTCCAGTCCTGGGTACAGTTAGGTTTCTTGAGATCCTTGATCTGTGAGTTCTGGGTCAGGAACGGAAGAGGTAAATTCTCAGTGCTTATTAACTCTTATATTAATAAACCAAAGGGGAAGAGGGGAGGAGCTACAAAATCAGAAGCAAACAATGCAGCCAGCCCCATTGGATGCTGAGCACCTGCGTTATACCCCACACACTCTATTATCTCAGCTGTCTAATGGCAGCCATTTTTATTTCACCCTTTTTACACTGAATAAATTGATGCCAGTATTTGTTACTTGACTTTTGCTTTTCTCAAGCAAGTCTATTCTTGTCAATTGTAGAAGCCGGTACAGGGTGCTTTAGAGACATCTAAGAACCTGGTAAGGAGAGAGGCTTCCACAAGCAATTCTGCCCAGAAATTTGAGGAACGTCTTAGAAAAAGAAGTTGTGCTGAAGAGGCTGTGGGGGATCAGCCACACGCCCAATGAATGGCTAAGAACCCGCCCACTCCTTACCGAATGAACCCAAATATTGGGTAGGAGTGTCAATACACCTGCCTAAACATTTAGTTTCTCAGCTTGACAGAAGCAATCACATTACTGAATTATGGCCAAGAAGGCATGAGCAAAAAATTTCACAGGAATTCTGAGCAAAGTGATACTTTCTAAAGGAGGGCTTGAAAACTGTAAAAATCCTTCTTTCCTGTGTCTTGAGGGGCAGCGTCACTTTTTAAGCATGAGAAAACAGAAGGAAGACCAGAAAAGACCAAGGACATAAAGAATGATGTAAGGAAATTGGCCAGATAATGGTCATTCCTCTCATTTGGATCAACAACCATTTCCATGGATGGAGGGGGCTCTCATGCAACCATTAATTACTTTGATTTGACTCCGTTTCTTCATGTGACCCTTGTCACAGTATAGAGAAAGAAGAAGGTACAGATGCATGGACAAGATTGACGAGACCAGGCTAACCCCTCAAGCCATGCACACTCCTGTGGAGCGATCTAGGTGACAGAAATTGGAAATCATAGCTTCAAAATGAGTCCCGGATGACTTCATCACATGGGGAACCAACTGGCTCCCCTGCCTGTCAACCAAGGGGCTGGCCAGAGTCCTAGGACTGCCAGCACGTTGTCAGGGCAAGACCACTGCTCTTCTCTCCATTCCCTTCTGTGTTGTTGTCTTGCTCAGAAAAGCTTGCCTTTTCTGCAGTGCAGTCTACTGGTTCCAGTCTTACATCCTCCAAACTCTCAGGGTTACAGATGGGGAAAAGCTCCTACCAGGCAGCTTCCAACAGCAGCATCTGCCACCCTGAAGCCCCTCAACTGTCACCATAATGCATCCATAAGGCTGTAGACATCCACTTAGCTGGGCACTTGTGCTTTATGACTGCTATTGCTTGGCTCTTTAAAATTCCCTAAAGAAGAATGCCTTAAAAGACTGGTCCCTATGATGGCAAATCTCAACATAGACAAGCTCTACAGTCACACAGTAGACAAACCTCTGAGCATGTCTGAGAGAGATTCTAGGTTGGGTTAAATGAGGTGGGAAGATCTCCCCTAAATGTGGGTGGTGCTGTCCCCAGAGTTGGGGTCCTGGCCTGACTACAAAAGACAAAGTGAGTGTCAGCTGCTCCCAGACTAGATCTGGAAGAGGACCACTCACACTTACATGTTCAGGAGCATGGTTTGTTTGTGGCCCAAGACCTGGCCCAGGCCCACAGATACAACAGATGACAAGAAACCTGGAAGTATCCCATTCCACACCCAAAGCCAGGAGGCTGGCCCAGTGCTTTCTGCATCTTCAGGTTCCAGTTGCATTGAGAGAATTGTCTCCCCAGATGTGATGCTAGAACTGCAGGGGCTAGAAGAGAGTGATGCTGAGACAGACTTATGATCCAGTTGTTGGCTGGCAGACGTCCCTTCAGGGAAAATGACACAAGCCCCTCTCTTTCCTACTGTTCCTGCTCCTCTATTGAGGAGCTCAACCTTCTGCTCGATCCACTGAAACTTCTCTAGAAGCTAAATCTTACAGGCTGTAAGTGCCCATTAATCATCAGCCAAATTGAACACAGATCGGCGATGTGTGCACACATGTATGCGTTTGTGTAGGTCAGGCAGTGGGAACTTCCATCTAGGGTGAATGCCAAACTTCTACAACACTGTAACAAGAACTTGGGTTGTGCATAGGGGTCCTCTATGTTCAGCAATATTCAATAGCATGTGTGGGTCTGCTTAAAGCAAGTAAGGTCAATTGCCTTTTATTTTCCTCTTGCAGTGCTAGAGATCAAACCTGGGGTCTGCATATGCTAAGCAAATACTTCTCTTCTGAGCTTCATCCCTGACCCTCAGTCTCAGGAGAGTTCAAGCTGGCCTTCAGCTTTCTATCATCCTGCTTCAACCTCTCCCAAGAGCTGTGATTACAAGCACTTACCATACCCAGCTCCATGTGATATCTTAAAGAGCATCTAAAAAGATATTTACTGAGAAACATAGTGTCTCGAACATGGTGGAGATGTTCCCTACTTTACCACCTCATCAATCTTCTCAAGCATATGGCTATACAACATGCTTAAATGATGCTCATGCTACAGTTGAGGACACTGACTAACCCTCCCTTCTTTGGTTCCTACAGACAAGTTCACTGATCTATAGACCCCAAGCTCATATTACATGGTGGGGTCGTGAGGAGAGGGCTTTCTTGGGAGGAGGAGGATGGTTTAATGCAGTAATTGGTAAACACATCTGGTTCACCTGTCAGAGGCCAAACTCTTCTCTGTGTTAGGCAGAGCTCAGGGAACACACTGTTCAAATCCTTCCTTGTAGAGTATAAATTTGTCCACGTTTTTTCGAGTGTTTATTCAACATGACTGTGTTTTAATTCTGTAATCGCATTTCCAAGCATTTGGCCTGAGAGGATAATTGGACAATTACGGAGACATATGAGACAAGCTGTTTGTTAGAGACGTTATTACAATAGTAAAAACCTGGGGGAAACCACAGAAGAACAGAGATTGCTTAAACAACTGGAGGCCTGGCAGACCTACGCATCCATAGAGCTGCCACTGGGATCTGGTGTCCTCATGAGGGAGGTACCATGATGGAGACATTTGCTTGATTGTTTTGTTTGATTAAAATATTGAGGCTACCTCTTTTTTAGAAAAACACGAAGTTGGGAGGAGGCATCTGGAGAGATTTCTCAGGGACCTGGAGGTAGGGATAATCATATTTTATTGCATACATGTATGACATTCTGAAGGGTAAAGGAAAATATTTTTTGGTGAGTAGATTACTCACCAAAAATCGAAATAAGACGCTTAGTAAATAAAGAAAAGTTAGAAAAACAACCTATCCAAAATGTTAGTAAAAGTTATTCCTGGTTTGTAACATTTTAAAATCGTATTTTCCCCCTTGGTTACTGGAGAGATGACTCGGTGATTAAGAATATTGTCTGCCCTTCCAGAGGACTGGGGCTGTAACACCATTTGCAGGAGCTCTGACATCTCTTCTGGCCAGACACCAGACACACATGGAGACCAGTATACAGAGCATATCCACACAAGTCAAAGTTAAAAAATAACTTCTATTAACATTCAAATTTTGAAATATAATATTGAAATATTTTTAAATTAAATTAAAATTTAAAAATGCCTTACATGCGTGTATTTTTTCTATAAAACAATATAGTTTTGTACTTTTCTAAGACATAAAATACATTTTTCCTTTTTATTCTGTTTCTAAGATGTCTAAATTTTATTTTATTTTATTTCTTATTGGTTATTTTTTTTTAATTTACATTTCAAATATTATCCCACTTCTCACTTTCCCCTCCGCAAATTCTATGCCAACTGCCTCCCCCGGCTTCTATGAGGGTGCTCCCTCCCCATCCCCCCACTCCTGCCTCACCACCCAGGCATTCCCTATGCTGGGGCACCAAGCCTTCACAGGACCAAAGGGCTTCCCTCCTGTTGATTCCAGACTCCTCTGCTACATAGGCAGCTGGAGCCATGGGTCCCCCATGTGTGGACTTTGGTTGGTGGTTAAGTCCTTGGGAGATCTGGGGTGTCGGGGTGGTCGATACTACTGTTTTTCCCCGATGGGGTTGCAAACCCTTTCAGCTCCTTCAGTCCTTCCCCTAAGTCCTCCATTGAGATCTGTGCTCAGTCCAACAGTTGGCATGCCTCTGAGGAATAAACAGCCAGACCTTGTATCTGAACTGCCCCAGAAACTGATCCCCAACCCCCATACCAGCTAAATCCTACTAAGACAGGTCCGACCCTGCATGCCAAGAGCTGGGGGAAATAAATTAAAAGAAAAAAAAAAAGATGTTAAAAAGACAAATGAACCCAGAAACCATAAAATCCTCACTATTTAGCTAATCAGGAAAGCAAATGGAGCAGAAGGCCTTTGACAGCAAGTTTCTCCCCGTCACCCCCCGGGAGGCCCAGCCAATAGACAAGAAACCATGGACCATGTCCCCACATAATCTCAAGTCAAAGACCCAGTGACCTGCTGCGGGCCAGCCAGTAGGAAGCGCCCTGCTTGTCAGTGGCTGTCTTGGTGGCTGCACCTGGAAGCTGCAGGGTGTCCCCTACTGCAGGCCTCTGGGCTCTTCACTCACCTGTGTGATGGGGGGTTAAACTCCAGAAACACGATCTGCCACAGGGGCTTGCAGAGAAAGAGTTCAGTGGAAATATGAATACTGACAGCTTTTTGGAACGGCATGAAAACTAACTGCACAATTGCTCTCACTACAAATCGCCCCTCCCAGGTAACAGCACCCACTCAGGAAAATGTATTCCAGTGAGTCGGGGGGTAGTGTCTGAGGTCTTCATCTTAGGTCCTGGCGCTGGGATGGCTAAAAGATGGGGGGGGGGGTGAGGAATCAGCGCTGAGGGAGGGTGTGGGAATCTTAAAGTCAAGATGCATTTCCATGGGGGACAGAGCATGGGTGCGGTACAGGAGCACAAGCCAATGGAGTGCTTTTAATATAGTTGTTTTAATTAGAAATAGCAAGATATACAAACACAAAAGTGGCTACCATCAAGGAAGGGTTGAGTTTTGAGACAGGATTCCATGTAGACCAGGCTGGCTTCATAGTCTGGAGTATCGTGGGGATGACCTAGAACTCCTGAACCTCCGAAACCATCCCAGAGCCCCAGAGCTGGGACTACAGGCGTGTCCAGTCATGCCTGGTGTATAATGTGCTGGGAATGGGACTATGCAGTGCTGTATGCATGGTTGGCAAGCACTCACCTGCCAGGGAGCTTTGCCCCATTCCAAGAAGTGTCTACACTTGCAGGTAACTGCA
Organism: Mus pahari; assembly: GCF_900095145.1. Classification (NCBI taxonomy): domain Eukaryota; kingdom Metazoa; phylum Chordata; class Mammalia; order Rodentia; family Muridae; genus Mus; species Mus pahari. The sequence continues at coordinate 101,494,430 of NC_034594.1, forward strand.
CATGTCTTCCACTGCACCCAGTGGCGTAAAGGAACCCCTTACAATGGTCAGGAGACAGTAAACAAAGGCGAGAGTTTTACTATGGTGTCCTTGAGAAGGGAGAAGGGGAGGCAGGGAAATCCCACCAGGATTGGGCGTGTTGAATAACCACTGAGCTGGGTCTCATTGTTGCCTGGCTCTGTGTGACTGTTGGTCCTGAGCATGAGTCTGGCAGAGACCGTGGAACACAGTGGCCTTGGATTGGTCCCTGTGAAAGGCAGGTTTGACCTGGTAAAGTGCTTTCTCCCCTGCACCTGTGTCAAAAAGCCAGGCAAGGTTTATAATCTTAGCACAGAGGAGGCAGCAGCCTGAGGATTTGTGGAGATAGCTAGCCATCAGTGTAGATAATCAGTGAGCTCCAAGCTCAACAAGAGACCGTGTCTCCAAAGGCTAAGGCAAGGAAATGATTGAGGAAGACACACGTGATGTCAACCTCTGGCCTACACACACACACACACACACACACACACACACATACATACACACACACACACACACACACACGCACGCACGCACGCACGCGAGCACAAGTGTAAAAGTCAAGTCCTTTACTTTCTATAAGTTTAGCCATTTCTGGGATTTGGAGGTCTGTCCAGGGTCAGCAGTGCCCTAGACATTTAAATATCCAAATGTGTTTGAAGATGGGCTTGGGGCTTGGTTGGTGGAGGCCTCCAGAGAGGCATAGGCAGTAGGACCACGGGTGAGTTCAAAGCTAGCCCTTACTTCAAAGTAAGTATGAGTGCTTTTTTTTAAAGGGTTTGGGATGGATCTTTGTGGTAGACAGGTTGTCTAACATACACGAAAGCCCACTGACCACATGTAAGTCAATGGGTTCAGATGACCCCACTTAAGTCCAAAGAATTCCCTAGGCTAATCAACAAGCCAACAAATGGGAAATCATGGAAGGAGCTAGGCCCAAAGGGAGGCCAATACTCCAATAAAGCAGAAACCAGAAGTGACAGTGGTTAGCATCAGACTGTATGCATGGGATCCTCAGAGGCACATCAAAACACTCAAACATCAGAGACCTAAAACTCCAGGCTTGGATTGTGAGTCAAGGCCAAGGTCCAAGGTGCCGGCAAAGGCCGCCGTTGTCCCATTGTCTCTCTGGGTTCATCCCACAGATCAAAACTGCCATCTGGTTTATAACTGAGACCCACAGGGGAGATGGGCAGGGTGGTGGGGGTAGGGGGAGGGTGAAGGGGTTCAGTAAGTGGGAGAGGCATTTTTTCTTCTACTTGGGCCACAGAGGACGGTCAGGAAATGAGGTGCTTGGCATGGAGATATGTCTAGGCTGTGTATGGTTGAAGATGAGGTCATTTCCTCTGAGCTATTCACAGGCAGGGCACCCCTGATCTATATAAACCGAGGGCTGCACCAACCCATCTCCTCCAGTGACCCCCCTAAACAGTGGGCTTCAGCATTTCCCTTCAAAGGCTTTGAGAGATAAGAGATTATAGCCTGTGCAGTGCTGGGACCTGCATAAAAAGTGGTCTGTGTCAGCCAGAACCAGATCTTTCTTAAACACTTACATAGAGACAGACATCCATCTGGTTGTCTTGTCTGACTGACATCTGGGATGGTCAGGAGACTGGCAATGGCTCCCCTGAGCCATGGTGGCCTTATTTAATGTCCACAGGAATGTCTCAGCTGGGAGGGCCTCACATCTGCCTGCTCACTCCATCTGCTAGCCAGACTTGTCTGCCAGACTGCTTTGGGGAGCCAGGAGGATCCCTGGAGAGAGTCCCTGAGCACAATTCAAGGCGACATTTGTTGCTGTTGGCCATGAGGGTCCCTTTATGTGCCTGGGTTTTGCTGGAAAAGGCTTAATGCCAGCCCAGACTGCCAGCTCCACTCATGATTCTAAGCGACGCTGGCCTTCTGCTGCCTGAATACATGGCACCTGTCTGCTTTTGTGGACCTTGCCTCCTCTCTCTCTAGGACATGGAACCCACCCCTCGCTCATCAGAAGAACTTTTTTCTCAGGGTGCTCCTAATCTGCCACTCACTGTAAAAAAAAAAAAAAAAAAAAAAAAAAAAAAAAAAGCACGTAGCCCCTAACCTGCTATCAGCTACCTAAACAAGTACCTGATGCCCCTGCACCAGGAAGAGACCCCTCAGCCCACTTTGAGGGTACACCCACTGCCACCTGGAGGCCTCCCAGTAGGTCTCCCTCCTAGTTTCTACCACCTCCCAATATGCTCTGCTGGGTACAACCAGTTTTCAATATGTGGGCTCTGGGGACATCCCAGATCCGACTGCAGTAATTGCTTTTACTCACCCCAGCCACCCAGAAACCTATCACCCCATTGCTAAAGCCAGTTTCCCCTTTGAACTGTGGCCTCTCTTCCCAAACACTCCCCTCATGTCCCTTTGCATAGGGTGAGTAAGTGTCTGGGCCAGGCATGAATCACTTCCATGAATCACTTCCATGAATCCGGGTCCTTGCATGAGTGGAAAATGCCAAGCACAGGTCCCTACCCTCTGGTTCTACCCATCCCCCTTGCAGCTATGAGGGTAGACAATGCTTAAACCCATTCCCTACCCTGTGATTGTCCCTTACCAGCTTTGGTGGTCAGTGTCATGTCTCTGAAACTATTTTCAGCTCTCTAGCACCATCTACTGGAAATCTATGATCATGGCTGAGCCGAAAGCACCTCATGGGTTATAGTTGCCAACCCACGGTTTCTGTTTGCATTTAAACGATCCAGGGTCTGGTGGGAAGGATTCACGGTGAGAAACTAGTTCATCAATCCTGGCCATGTGCCCTAGTCCACATTTCCCACCCTTAACCCCAATTTCTTCAGTGCAGTGTTCATAGGCATCTGCTGCCTGGCTTCAGTTTGCTAATGGAGGTAATATTCTGGATGCTGAACGTCCCAAAGATGAGGTATAATTTTTTTTTATTGCACCATCAATTATAATTTTATTACATCATGCTTGATATATGGTTTTCACAATATCAGCACCACCTCAGTTTATTTTCCCATTCTTAGCTATGTGGGCCCTGTACTCTTCCCCACGTGTGTGTGTGTGTGTGTGTGTGTGTCTGTCTGTCTGTCTGTCTGTCTGTCTGTCTGTCTGTCTGTCTGTATGTCTGTCTGAATATGACTGCCTGTATGTCTGTGTTTTGTGTGTTTGTGTCTATCTGTCTCTGTGTGTGTTTGTCTGTGTGTCTGTGTGTGTGTACAGACATACGTGTGCCACAACTTACATATGGAGGTAACAGGACAGCCTCAGGTGTTGGTCTTCACCTTCTGCCTTGTTTGAGGCAGGGTCTCTTGTTGTCCCCTGTAGCATACTCCAAGGGAGCTGTTCTCAGAGCTTCTGAAGTTTCTCTTGCCTCCGTGTCCACCTCCATCTTACCGGGGAATCAGTGGGACTGTAGACTGCACCGCTGTGGTATTTCAACAGGAGTTCTGGAAATCTGAGCCTGGGCCCTCCCATTCACACAGCTGGTACTTTACATGCCGAGCCATCTCCCCAACCAGGTCCACCACTTTATTCCCCTGTGTCTTCACAGCATGGAGGACTTTCTTCCTACCCATCTTACAACTCTAATCTATGGCCATAGAGAAGTTATACAACATCTCAGTGGATGCTAAACTGACCTTCCCCATTCCACACTTGCCTGGAGGACAGAAAGAAAGACACATCTGGATAGTACTGACTCCAGCTGGACACAGGAGTGTGAATAACCTTGAGGGCATATGGTTCCAGAAAGAGCCTTTGCTGGATGGACATTTGTTCTCTCAAGCCACTAGTAATACAACCATGAGCATCCCTTTTCCAGTTAGCCTCCCTGCCAGGAGGTTGAGAGCAGCCTGCTGCTGCCTGTGACTCCTCAGCAGCCCGATGCCCTGATTTCTAGAGCATCTAGCTTAGTTTCTACATTCATGAGCCATCCACTCAGATGCTCAAGGTACAGCTATCTTATAGCTTTCAGATGAAGCGAGAGAATGAAAGTCACATTGATTCAAGAGACGCCGTTTCTTGCTTCCCTGTTACCTGCCTCTTAGCCTCTGATTCCTCTGACTGTACCTTGGTCCACATGTGGAGGTAGCTACTGAACCTATGTGTTGGCACTTCTCTGTCCCACCAAGGGTTATTCTTGTGACTATAGAAAGTGGACATTGAACCAAAGCTTAAGGGCAGGAGCCAATACCCCTCACATACACACATACAATATAACTCATTTTCTTTCTTAGCCTGCGTTACAAAGGGTGAATGCATGACACAGGTGTGGTCAGAGGAGCAAGAGAAAGACAACAGTGGTGGTAGCATGGTCTTCTAATTAGCTCCTTCCTATAGTGATGCATTATGCTGGAAATCTCTCTCACACTCACACTGACTGGAACTTTTTCTGGAGTCCACAGCCAGAGTTAATAATACACCTTGAGATAACATACAATGGCTAGCCTACTCTGTACTCAGCCTGATCCTTAAAGAAAACAATGTAACAATCAACCTTACTTGCCTTGAATTTCTCATGTAAACAAATTGCACAACTTGAGCTAATCCATAGCTATAATCTTAAATCATGGGCTCGTCCATGCCCCTGACCCAGAATAATGCTTTTGTGTTTGCATGTGTGTTGTGGTAATACTTTTCTGGAAACAGCAAATAGTCTGAAAGCAGTGTTATAAATGAATACTCACCATAAATGTTGAACATAACATACGGATGTTGTTTGATAAACAGTGATGTTTCTACTATTATTTGTTGTCTGGGTCAGTTAGAATCAGTTGGAGTCAGTGACTTAATCCCTTGTAAAACCTTGTTTAAGATTTCTGTAAGTATTCTTTGTCCCTTACCCATGTGATGCTTTCTGTGGTGGAGGGAGAGAGAGAGAGAGAGAGAGAGAGAGAGAGAGAGAGAGAGAGAGAGAGAGAGAGAGAGAGAGAGAGAGAGAGCAAAACCCTTCATTAAGACAGCATTCAGGCAGGCACAGAGTTGGACTCATAAAACAGTCAGGGACCACAGAAGACACAGGAGCTGGAAGTAAAGAATTCACGTCTAAGCTCACTCTTGACAATTGCCACCAACACGGATGCATTATTGGCCACTCTGGGTTTATTATTAATGCATATGATACATTCATACTGACCACATTTTAGTGCCCATGTGAGCAATCTCTAATGTATACACTTTCTTCTTACCAGTAATGCCAGTGAGATAGCTGGAGTCTGGCAGCTGTCTTAGGACTACGAGACAGGCATGTATGAGCTCTCACAGAAAATGGAGCTCTAACAGAAAGATAGAAGCTAGGCTTTTTTACATCATTAGAGGATTTCCTACCAGCCATATGCTGACTGTATCAAAACCCCCTTAAGTGAAAAATAAAATAAAATAAAAATAAACCACTCAAGTTGCTTTGTTTAGCTTTGCTTTTTAAAAAAATGCCTGATACTTGCAAATTAAAGTAAGTTTTAGTGACTGGAAAGATGACTGTGTTAGAACTCAGACTGCACTGGCATATAACTTGGTTTGGGTTTCACCACCCACATGGTAACCATAACCACCTACATAAAACTTCAGCTCCTATGATCCCTCTTCTAGCTTCTGTGGCATCCTACATGTGTGGGGTGCATGCATGTAAGCTCACATAGGCATGGGTTAATATGGGGTCCCACCGGAGCGCGGCTCTCAAGGCGAGGCGGGATGCGGTAAGTTTGACTGTGCACCCTACTCAGCCTCCAGCCTGGCATTGGGCTGTGAAAAGCCTCGGGGCCCCACTCTGGGGCTGGGGAAGTGCAGTCTGAGTTCCCCACGGACCTGCTGGAGTTGGCTTGAGGCAAGGGAGCGAGAGGCAAGAGTAAGAGAGTAAGAGCAAGAGAGGGAGAAGGGGGCAAGCAGCCCCTTTTATAGTGGGCCAGGCCTACCTGGCTGTTGCCAGGTAACTGTAGGGGTGAAGTCCAGACAGAATGCCAGGAGCTCCAGGCGTTGCCCTATGTGACTGATGGCCATGGAATTATGAAGCTGGGCCTCATGTAAGGAGCCTAGTGTCTGGGAGCGTGTGGCAAACTTCCTTCTGTCTCTTGCAGAGTTATCTGCTGGGTCTCTGGGGTTTAAACTTAGCTCAACCAGAAAACAGGCTGCTTTTCATGGTCGCACACATAGGCATACACACATACACACAGAAAATAGTAAAATTTTCAAGTGAGTTCTAGAGCCACTGAGATGGCTCAGTGGGTAAAGGGGCTTACTGCCAAGTCCCTAGAGGTCGCACAGTGGGAGGGAAGAACTGAGTCCCACGTGACCTCTAAGATTCATTTGTGTGGCATGGTGTGTGCCCTGCGAATAAATAAATCACGAAATAAAAATAAATAATGACAAAAGTTTAAATGAGACAGTGATACTGGGTAGGCAAGGAGTAAGAGATGGGCAACTGAGGAAAGACATCTGGACTGTGTTTGACTGAGAGTTCCTTTGCGTTTCAACATCCTTTGGGCGGCAGATAGGTTGTGTGGCACTGTGGCAGAAATTAGGACACAGGGGCCCTTTCCTGAACCCATCCACAACCTCAAAAGGCCCACATTACATTTGATATTATTTATTTGCTTTGTGATGTTGATACCCCTCCCTGTTTGTGGACTCTTCTAGAGGATCATGGGAGGGAGGAACACTCTAGAAGGACTATCCAGTCCATCATGATTTATAAAGGAAAATGGCCATCTTATTTCATCAATATGTCAAACACCTCATACATGTTCACAAGCATGCCTAAGCTGCAGTGTGGAATCCACCTTGGGACAGTCAACTCTACACTTCCTTTAAACTAGTACAAATAAACTCATAAATGCATTCTAATAAGGGGAAATTTAATTTAGAAAATGTCATATTCTTCTGGGATCATACAAACCTGATGCGGCTAATGTAACCACTTGGGAAGACAGTGCCGTCTGTCATTTAGGGACAATAAACCATGAGGTCTTGGGCTCTGCACAAAGCAGGGTGCCCAGTGGGAGTGGACAGCCCCCACATGCTCATGCATGGCCATGCAGGGTGCCCAGTGGGAGTGGACAGCTGTCACAGCTCATGCATGTTCATCCTTTTGACATTAACTCAGTCATCTGAAAGCTCACACTCCAGAAGCGTACAGTTGAGTTATGATTAAGCTGCTTGATGATCACCTCATCTTACTTTTTTAAGTCCATTCCTTGTTTTGTGTTAGGCTACATCCATGGCTGTTCTCAGCCTTGGGTTGGACATGCCTATAGTCTGGCTCTGGAGGTCAAGGGCTCATAGTCACAGACTTTCAACAAAAGCCCGGTTTATCCACAATGCAAACAATCAAGGAAAGCCAAAGCTAGAATTTAGTAGTCCTTGGAACACTCAGGAATCCAAACACAGCTCATTGATGACACTGGCTTCTACTCTATCCCATTGGCCACCATGTAAATGTGCCAGACCAGCTAGGCCTGCCTCCTTGAGGGATTAGTCTATGGTTCTCTCTTAGTTGCTGAAGGTGGTTAAAGGGGGCCTGAATTTCTCCTGCAAAGTCCACAGCCTTAGAATGTTTTTCTTTTCCTTTTGAAAAGAATATACAAAATGACTCCTACTTCTTAAAAAAATTTTTTTTAAATTGCTTTTAATCATATGTATGAGTGGGCATTTCTATGAGTAGGTTCACATGAGCTCAGGTGCTTGTCAAGGCCAGAGGCATCAGATTCCCTGGAGCTACAGTTGTGGCAGTTGTGAGCTACCCGACACAGGTGCTGGGAACTGAACTTGTGCTGTCAACGAGCAGCACCCTGAGCAGCTCCCCAGCCTCTCTCATGTATCGAGTGGACATATACAGAAGCACTCAGACGCCAGGAAAATATATAACAGCGAGCTACAAAGGGTTTTCGCTGTGTGCACGTACATATATCTTTTTCCTACGGAAATGAGTTCAGAGACAAATAACATAATAAATTAGTACAGCGCAGATTTCATTAGACAGAGAATGTAGGTGCTGGTTCCAGAACAATCATTCTTTCCTTTCCCTCTATAATAAATAGACCTTATGTTCTTTTTCTCCAAACCATCTGTTAATGTATTGCATTCTTCCAGGCCCAGTTAAAAGCTGAAAATTCTAAATGAGTGGGACGGGAATCCTGCCCTTACCTGGCAGCAGCTGAGACTCTGGAGCCAGGGTGGCTATTTAAGAGCATGAGCTCTGGTTGCTGTGGCTCCGGAGCCAACCAGAAGCTATGTAACTTTGTGACGAGTTTGCAACTGTGAGGTGAGTTTCACTTTAGTGACCACCTCATAAGGCTACTGTGAAGACAAATTGATTTATTAGCTGTTAAGCACTGTGAAGACTTACATATTGTAAAAGTTTTTAATCCCAATCCAGGGTTTCTACACCACCTTCGATCATTCAGTGCCTGGTAAAAAAAAGATATATACGACCTTTATATTTGCAATAAGTCTTAATCATCACTAGAGCTGGGTAGATATCTTTCCACTATGCTATTAAAATCTATTTCCTATCATCGATAGCCCTAAATTATTACTTACTGTGTTTTATCTGGGCTACTCTTTTAACTCCAATTGGCCAGCCCTCAGGGCCATGTTTTCTTGACTCAACTAACCCATGGCATCTTCCTCCTCCATTACCTTCTTCTTCCTCTCCCTCCTCCCCTCCTTGTTCTCCTCCAACCTCCAAGCCCAGAGACCCTAAGCCCCACCCATATCTACCCAGCCATCGACTATCAGCATCTAAGCCCCACCTATATCTCTTCTACCCAGCTATTGACTATCAGCATCTTTCTTCAGCAATCAAAAATAACTTGGGGAAAAAATCATATGACATCACTTGGGTCTACATGTGGACTCTCTGGACTTTCGGGCAACCAAGCTTTAAGGAACCAAGATTAGCATTAAAATTTAAGCAGTATAAGGCGAACCCACTACAGCTATCAAGTATTTTTATTTTTTGTTTATTGATTTTTTTTATTTTGACAGAATATTGCTATTGAATGTCCAGGCTGAACTTGAAATCACCACATAGCCCAGGTTGATCATGAATTCAGTATCTTTCTGTTTGAGTTTCCCAAGCAGTACGATTATAGGTGTGCACTACCATGCCTATCTATCAAGTGTTTTGAAACAAACAAAATAAAATAAACAGTTCATGGGCAAAAACAGGCATGTGGTGAAGTAATCCTATTGATGCGAAAAGTATCCTGATATAGGTTTGTTCTGGACGCTCATAGAGGTGGATGCTCCCAATCAGGAGGTGGGAAAGACTTTTCAAAACAAAAATGGCAAGAACCTCTTTGACATAAGACAGTGACAACCCTCCTCCCCATGGTCATCCCAGCTGCTCTGTGACCAGTATAGCTGGGTCAACTGGTACATCAGAAAGGAGCTGTATGGATTTTCCCCTAGAGACAACAGCCAAGTTCCCATGAGAATCTGGAAGGCAGCATGTTCAAGAGATGAAGAGGGAGGGGCTGAGGACATGTCTCCGAGGTGAAGAGCATTTGCTGCTCTTATAGAAGCCCTGAATTTGGTTTTTAGTGCCCACACTGGGGAGCTCACAACTGTCTATAGCTCTAGTTTCAGAGCATCTGACTCCCTCTCTGGCCTCCACAGTCACTTGTACTCATGTTCATATACACATACACAAATCAAATATACACAAGGGGGGAGGGGGGAAAAGCACAGCTACTAGTGAAGCCCAGACATTATTGGCAATCTCTAAAGAGTTGTCTATGCAGTCTCTGCCTGAAAGATAACTACGCCTGATTGGTGTAGAAGAGTCAGGACCAGAAACACCTCTCCTTTACTTCATGCTCCTGCCTATGTGGAGGGAGTTTGGGGAACTCCCAACAAAACGATGAATATCACTTCTGAAGTTCCTACCTAGCATCAGGCTAGACTCCTGCCTTCTTTCTGAAGAGCTGAGTTTAAACACAAGAGCTCTTGTAGATATCAGCTCCACTCATATCATAGTCCTGCTCTGACTCTCTCACTTACCACCTCCCCTACTTCAGTATCTTCTGTAAATATCCCTGCATAAATTAGCTAATGTCCCAAGGAATGAATGAGGTGAGGAAGGTGGGGGAAGGGAATAAAGTGAATGAATAACATTAGTGAAACAAGATTGTCCACCATTTATTTCTGCCATGTCCCAAAAATGCCTTTCCAGGGTGAAATAGCTGATCCTCCTCCCTCAGAAAGCTGTGCTCTGGCTTGATTACCGCATTCATCTGGAATTCGGTAATTACCGTACCACAAGCTACGACCTGCTGACTATACCCAGGGAGCCTTTTGCCTTGGGTGCAACAGATTTACAAGATTCCCACACCCCAATAAATGAAAGGGTTGTTTTAGAGCCAACTTTGTTCACAGAGCTCTCTCCAAACACATGTTCTGCATGAACTCAATCACCAAACCCCGGGGGGGGGGAGCTCAGTTCTGTGTGACTATGGGTTAGACCCCTCCACAGTTTCTTCCTTACTGAGCCCAAGATCCACAGAAGTAGCACTGGACCACTGCCTTCCATCCTCTCCTGTCCCGGGTATTGAAGAGCAGCCCAGGAAAAGCACAGATATACTCTGCTCCATTAGAGTCTGTCACAAGAGGACATTGGTGACATCTCTGGTCCTCTGAGTCCAGAAATGTGATTTCCAGATGAAGCAGGTACCCTCAGGTCTACCTAGACCTGGGCAGAAGTCAGGTCATCATACAAGTCAGGAACTCTGAAACAGGAGCCAGAAATCTGTGTTTTAACGATCAGGCATTTCTGGTGCATGCCCCCAATTTGAAAGCCAGTAATCTTGTCTTGGGGTTGATTGCCAGTCCTTTGTTCCCATTGTGACTGCTCAGCTCTGCTGTTGTAAAGAGTGAGAAGAGCCACAGAGGATGTGCTAAGGCCAGTTTCTCCTCCTTGCTGGGTAGGGCTCATGGGTCCTGGTTGCATTAGGCTTGCTGTCTTTGCAATAAAGCTTCCTCCTGGGTCACAGACATATGGACAGGCAGGCAGAAAGATATAAGTGGGCTTTGGTTTTCCTCTGCTCACAGAACTGGGCATGCAGCTCAATAGGTGTAAGGGGGCCTGACCTCCACAGGCCCAGGTAAGGAAGAGAGTCACTCTGAAACTGGTAATACTGGAACTTGGAACACCTACCATCTTGCATAGTATGTCTTCCCACAGCACAAAAGAGAGGTTAGCTAACACAAATACCAAACACAGCTAAGGGGACTGAACAAGAGGTGTTTAATGAAGAGTCTTGACGTATCATGTGTACATAGAAAACAACAACACTACCCCCAGACTCTCCCATCAAGTACAGATAGCCCCATGAGGTCATAGCTCTCTGTACAAGTCTGCTCAAGATGTATTGGGATTGCCTCTAGCCTGCCTGGAACCAAGAGCCCCCGATGGACACAGACAGAAAGGAAGTCTGTGAAAGAGGTTAGGTGGTGAACTAAACAAACAAACAAACAAACAAACAAAAAACACCACAGAAAAAGAAGAAAAGACTAGAGTATGTTCTGCCTGCCTGCCTGTCTGTCTGTCTGCCTTACCTTTTTCCAGGCTCTCTGGCTCTGCCTCATGGATAGTACACATTGGAAGTTCTCACATGCAGGTTCAAGAGGGACATTGAGTCACACTGTTGGGAGTTTAGGAAGTTTATTCGAAGAGTTATTAATGGTGTGGACACAGACAGACAGACAGACAGACAGACAGACAGACAACAGCATGGAGGGGGCTGTGAAGAAAGGAATCATGTGGTGGAATGGGTACTCTCATCTTACAGATTTCTAAACACAAGTTTGCCTCCCAGTGTAAGCTGTATTCAGGCTCTCTCATACTCAGACAGGAGGCAGGGAAGGAGGTGGGGAGTCAGATATGTGACTACTGCCTCTGATATAAATTCATTTTCCCAGGTGAGAAACTCTGGCCCCTGAGAGTCTGCTATCTAAAATTCACAGATAAGGTCTTAGTGGGGTTCTGAGTCTGTGAGAGCAGAGTAGGTTTGCAGATATTGTGGCCTGAACAGCAGCTGGATTCTACAATTACGTTCTTATCCTTAGCTTCTACTCTCAGAAGTCTCCTAACCCTTCCTTCTTTAGTACTGAAGATAGCATTGTCAAATGCTTGAGAGAGTTAAGGAGTCCAAGGGCAATTTATCACGCCTATCCCACCCACCAACCCCCACATCTACCCAGCATAAGATTCCTTTGCCCATTGATACCCATAGATACCACAATCTGAGTACACACCGTGTACCAGCCATTGTGACAGTAGCTTCACAAATGGTCTACCTACTAGATATATCATCTACTCTTATCATCAACTCTATAACGACACCGTGATGTGCATTATGCCGAGGAGAAAGCCCAGTCTAGACTAAGTTGGCACCTGCTGAAGACAACTAATGGTGAGCCGGTTGGCACCTGATGACTCCACTGGCAGAACGTGCCACGCCTGCTGAGCTATCTCACCTTCCCCATCATGGCTTGCACATCTACTCATCACACACTGAGCGGGCCTGGAATAGGTTCCACATTTTCACAAGAATGAGCAGAACAGAGAGATGTGCCCTCTGGTTGCTGTATCTAACCTGGTGCCAACATGTGGTAGTAAAAATGTTCCTGCAGTGCTCCAGGTTCCCAGAGGTGAAAGCTACCGTGTAGATGGTTGAATGGAGAAAGCTCCAGAGAAGGGCATCGCTGTCCTGAGAAGGAAAGGTAGTTGATGGGGAGTGGGGGTGGGGACAAGAGAATTTTTAGTTTGCCTTCCTGACATTTGGAAGATCAGATTCCCGATAGAATGACACCAGGCACCTGAAATAAAAAATAAATGATAAGAAATAGAAGGGCAAATGGCAGATAGATAGATAGATAATCAGACAGACTTGTGTTTGATAGATAGATGACTGATAGATGATTAGATGATAGATAGATAGATAGATAGATATAGATAGATAGATAGATAGATAATCAGACAGACTTATGTTTGATAGATGACTGATAGATGATTAGATGATAGATAGATAGATAGATAGATAGATAGATAGATAGATAGATAGATAGATAGATAGAGAAAAGCATCAAGTCAGGCTCTCAAGACACCCAGCAGACATTGACTGTAGAAGCCCCTTTAAGGTAGCCAACTGGAGTTCCCAATAGAGTACCCCAGGCACAGCCAAGTGTCCCCTAGGGAGAGGCTTTGCAACAGACAGAGATGACATCATCAAATATGATGCTCACAATATCCAGCCTAACTAACCAGGGAAGTTAAAGCAATTAGCTGGAGTCCCCGGTTGAGCTTTCTCTCAATGGCTGAGCATCAGAAGATGAGCTTCCAGCTCCTCTTTCCTCTACAGGAACTTTTCTATCAGGGGATGCTGTTCAAATGGTTCGCCTTCTAGCTGTTCTCAATGATACAATGTTTTTACTCCTGGGATGTTTTGCTGTCCTCTTCCATTCCTATTGGAGTTATGAGGACCAGGCCTTTCCTAGATATCAGGTCTGGGAGGACACTTTGAGATAAACATGCTTAGATCTGAACGGACTCCCCCCCCCCACAATTTCTAGAGTCAGTTCCTCAATAGAATCAAAGAGCATAGCACAATTCACTAGGATAGTGCACACTACAAAAGAGTTTACTTATGTTCCTCCTGGCTGTTCATAGCTACCACCATATCCACATTTTTGAACAGTCCTTGAATTCAAGCAAGCAAGGGCAGATGTCGGGACACTGGTACCATTTGAACTTGTCCTGTGAAGATAAACAAATGTCTACTTATAAGGAAATGAACCCACCTGAGTCTATCACTGAGTTTGACTAGGGTTGCTTATAGGATCATGGGTAAGGGGTGGGAGCATGGGCAGCTTATAGGCAGCTACACCACCAAAGAAAAGTCCCAAAGAGCTGTGAAGCCCCCTCTCCCTCCCAAGATGGACCATTAATAGGGCCAGTCTTGTACAGGCCTCCTGTGGCTAGTCACAGATGCTGAGTTCAAAGAAGCATGCCATGCCTAGAGGACAGTATTGCATGCAATTGGTCAGGATTAACCTTCTCCAGACAAGTGTACACAGGAAGGATATGACCCAGACTGAGAAAGGATGAAAGCAACCCCTCCCTAAACTAAGGGCGGAACAGTTTCCTAAAGACCTGCTCTACACCAGCACCCAGGAGTACAAGGAAGTAGACTGCAGAGCTGCTCTGTCTGCATGTGACTCCCCATCAGGGATGATGATTAACTATTAATATAGACATGGCTAAGTCAGTTTGGTTTCTAGACAGCCTCTGTGATATGCAGAACCTAGTCTATCCATGGCCATTGCCTGGATCAAGCTCATCACTCAGTGGTACCCCTGGGCTGGGGAGGTGGCTCAGCCAACCACTTGCTGGGCAAGTGTGAGGACCTGAGTTTGGACTCCAGCACCTACATAAAATTTCGCATGTGGCCATACATGTTTGGAACCCCATTGCTCTGTGAAATGGAGTCAGGAGGATGGCTACAAGTAGCTGGCTCACAACAGACCTGCAAGTCAACATCTGTAGTTCACCAAAAGATGCTGACTCAAGAAAATTGGACAGAAAGTACTAGATCAGAGTGCTTGATGCCGTCCTCCGCCCTCTGCCCATTGACACACATGCATCCCCCAAATAAAACAAATGAATCTGTCATTTACTCTAAGGCTTTTCCATATCTGAACTCCTTATCTCCACACAGGAGCAGTGGCAGTAACTACCTCAAAAAAACACAAATAATAACTGAATTGTCACAGGACTTACCTAAGAATGGTACGGTGCCTGGTGTGGAATTACCTCTCAAACAGTACTAACTCTGATGAGCCTTTGCTCTCACAGCATGAACGATGCATGTCTGAGAGGTGAGCCAGGTGGATACCATATCTTCTGGATCCCCACGGTGACCTAGCTCCAGATCTTGATACTGACCATAGTTCTGAGCCACAGAGGAAGCTAGAGGATAACTGACTGAGGGATGTTACCCTGACCATGTTTAGCCAGACAGAGCCAGAACACCCAGACAAGTTTGCTCCCCTCTGGAATGGGCAGAGACTTAGTTCTGGCTACGGAGCAGGGTTCTTGGAGCTCATTCAACTGTGGAAAAATATTTAGATCCAATCTAAACCACTCCAGATGGTTGGCTCTTGCAATAGATAAACAGGATAAGTGAACTTGGTGTAAATAACGTTGTAATAAATAGTCTCTCTTCCTAATTTTTCAAAGCAAAAAGTTCTGAGTCTAAATTTCTTATGGGAAAGCCTCATGGTTTCTGCAACTTTTTGGTTAATAACTCACATGAGCCCTCTCACATGCATGTGATTCCACAATATACCTTAGAGGAAAGTATAGAAAAGACTCCATTCACCCACTGGATCACTAGAAAGAGAGTCCCGTGAATGTAGGAGACTGATCTGGAGAGTTGTGGATAAGTCTTATGGGTACAGGGTATCAATTATAACTCTCCCCTCAAAGGGGAAAAGAGATAATTTTTTCTGGAATCATAGATAAATAACCATGGCCTGGGAATATATACTCAGCTTTCCCCAAGTTTCATGTAACGGTTTTATTACGTTTTCATAGGAACACAGCAAAAGAAAATCATAAACCAAAACTCATGTCAAATATATTGGTGGGAACATCAGGTAGGCAAGCCATAGGAAAGTAAGGGAGATCTTTGTTATGGGTCTCAGAGGCTATCTGGTTGTGTCCTTTTGGATTGGTTATTACTAGTGGTTTGTACATTTGCAAAGTTCTAACAGACAATAATGTTAGATCAGACACAGAGGTATGCACTGAATAGCTTCTTCAGAGACTAAAAATATTTCAAAATAATTTGACTTTAGTCATTGGGTCTTGTAGAATTAGTAACATGTGTGTGGCCTTTTTCTTTTCTGGGAACTTCAGTTCACAATAGTCGATCTGTATCCACTCTCTTCCTGTTCTGGGACCATCTGGAGCCCTCATCTAGCACACCAGACTCTCAGACACTTAGTTGCTCACAGGTTTATCGGTGATGCTCCCTTGTACTTGTTCTATCACACTAGCAGCTGCCAACACTGGACTCCAGAGAAGCAGCAGAGATGCTTAATGTGGCAAACATGGGCCAGTCCTGATCACCCCACCATTCTGCACAAACCATTGTAGTTGTTCTTATAACCTTCTAGAGAAACTTAAAAGATATTTAGGTTCAGTTATGGTATGCATGAGAAACGGTGCCATGTGATTGCACTGCGTGGGAAATTGGTACAGCATTGCTAAAGGAAGGAAGTATGTCAGTGGGAAGGAGGCTTTGAGAGCTCATCACCTCAGCCGGGCATGATGGAGCATGCCTTTAATCACAGCACTTGGGAGGCAGAGGCAGGCAGATTTCTGAGGCAAGCCTGGTCTACAGAATGAGAGTGAGTTGCAGGACAGCCCGGGCTACACA
>NC_034594.1:101511096-101513015 GCF_900095145.1 Mus pahari
AGAAGAAGAAGAAGAAGAAGAAGAAGAAGAAGAAGAAGAAGAAGAAGAAGAAGAAGAAGAAGAAGAAGAAGAAGAAGAAAGAAGAAGGAGAAGAAAAGAAAAAAAAGAAAAGGAAAGAAAAGAAAAGAAAGAGTTCATCACCTCACCCATTTCTCTGTCATGTGCTTGTGGTTGAACACAGGATCTCTTTGATTCCTGCTCCTTCAGCTATATCTGCCACATGATGTCATGTCTCCTCATCATGATGAACCCTGATCCCTCTTGAACCATGAGCCAAAATAAACTCTTTCTTAAGTTACTTTTGGTCATGATGCTTTGTCATCACAACAGACAAGTAATTAATATATGCATGTCTCCTCCACATCGTAAAGCAAGCATTTGAGATTATGTGGAAAATGAAAAGGAAACACACTGTATTTTGTTAAAGGGCCAAAGAAGACAAGAGAGACATCACTTTTTATAAAGAAAACTGGAAAAATGCCATTGGGAAAAAATCCCTTCCCACTTGGCACTTTTCTGAAACAAAAGTGTATGGTCAAGGTTTCACCCACTTATCAACACCCCTCTTTAAATTAGCCTGGAACAATGTGAGGCTGAGCCCTGACCACTCCAAGGGAGGCACAGGAGTTTGTTGTCTTTGGAGAAAAAGCCCATCAGCTGGTACGCACGCCTGCTTGACTTGACATGACTACACACCCTACTGCAGAAGGAAAACTTTCTGCTTCATCAAACACTATGGATTGTGTGGTCATTTCCTTAGAAATTTCAGTTCTAGCAAGTTGGGGATACATTTTTTAAAAATGGAATACATTTTTTAAAAATCTCTATAGAGACACAACTTCACAAACAAATAGGGTAACATGCAAAGATGAAAACAAGAAAGAAATTGATGTGGTTTTTAAACAGACCAATGACAGAAGACATGGATCACCTACAACCGTGAATAAAGAGATCATAAGAAGTCCTGTAGCAAGAATGGGGCTGTGGACATGCAATAAACTCAACAGATTTAAGGCTCTGAAACATTACAAAATTAGATCCAAGGGAAGGAAGGAAGGAAGGAAGGAAAGAAGGAAGGAAGGAAGGAAGGAAGGAAGGAAGGAAGGAAGGAAGGAAGGAGAGGGGAGGGAAGGAAGAAAAGGAGGGAGGGGAAATAAAGAAGGAAGGTGAAGAAAAGAAGAAAGGAAGAAAAGGGGGAGGGGAGAGCAGAGGAGGAGGAGGAGGAGGAGGAGGAGGAGGGAGAGGGGGTGGAGAGGATAACTGGAGGGAGGGAAGGCAGGAGAAGCAGGAGCTGCCCAGTAAGTTCCTGAATGAGTCAGAACACCACCTGGTTCAGCCAGTTATTGAAGGAAGATGCTATTTCCCTGCAATGCGGGCTCCACACTCCCTTCCCCGGTATCTTCCTGTCAAGAGGCAGCCTGATAAGACAGGAGGGGGAAACCTGCTTATTCCAGCCAATCCTCTCTCTTCAAGGTAATGAGTTTTCTTAAGGAGACAGTTGTTCACTCTGGAAATCAGTCTGGCGGTTCCTCAGAAAATTAGACATAGTACTACCAGAGGATCCAGCAATACCTCTCCTGAGCATATATCCAGAAGATGTTCCAACTGGTAATAAGGACACATGCTCCATGCTGTTCATAGCAGCCTTATTTATAAAACCAGAAGCTGGAAAGAACCACGATGTCCCTCAACAGAGGAATGGATACAGAAAATGTGGTACATTTACACAATGGAATACACTCAGCTATTAAAAACAATGAATTTATGAAATTCCTAGGCAAATGGATGCATCTGGAGGGTATCATCCTGAGTGAGGTAACCCAATCACAAAAGAACTCACATAATATGCACTCACTGATAAGTGCATATTAGCCCTGAAACCTAGAATACCCAAGGTACAATTTGTAAAACACATGAAA
>NC_034594.1:101513375-101521822 GCF_900095145.1 Mus pahari
GAACAACAATATGAACTAACCAGTACCCCCTGAGCTCGTGTCTCTAGCTGCATCTGTAGCAGAAGATGGTCTAGTCAGCCATCACTGGGAATAGAGGCCCCTTGGTCTTGCAAACTTTATATGACCCAGTACAGGGGAACACCAGGGTCAAGAAGGGGGAGTGGGTGGGTAGGGGAGCAGGGGGGGGGATATAGGGGACTTTGGGGATAGCATTTAAAATGTAAATGAAGTAAATACCTAATAAAAATTGGGAAAAACGGAGACAGTTGTTCTTAGTCCCCACCCTGGGACAGGGTCTTTCTTACATGGGGAGGGTAGGCCCACCCGCTCGTGTGTTATAGGTTAGGGTTGGGGTGGGGATGACTATGGATGTACCTGCACCTGTAAAACTATTCTTGCCTGAATGTGGATATTCTTAAGAGACGCTTGTGCCCTCCCCCTTGGCTCTCAGATGATTGAAACAATGGACCGTAAGGAACTGAACCCACTCCGTCAAGAAGAAAATGTCTGAAGCCTGATGTCATCCTGAGAAGGGACTCGTCTCCCAGGAAAATACCCCACCCCGTTCTCACTTACGCTTCTTTGTCTGAGCTCTCA
Source organism: Mus pahari (assembly GCF_900095145.1). NCBI lineage: Eukaryota > Metazoa > Chordata > Mammalia > Rodentia > Muridae > Mus > Mus pahari. The sequence continues at coordinate 101,513,973 of NC_034594.1, forward strand.
AGTCATTCTGAAGCTATGTGAGGAGAGGAGAGTTGAGCAGGTCCCTGGCCTTCTGGAAAATTCCCATGCTTTGCTTTCCTTTTAAAAATGGCAGCAGATAGTGCTGAGGGATGGCTCAGGCTTTAAGAGCACTTGCTGCTCACCAGAGGATCAGAGTTCCGTTCCCAGCTCCCACACTGTGCAGCTCACAATCATCTTGAACTCCATCTTGGAGCTCCAGGAAATTCAATAACTCCTGGCCCCTTACGGTACACACTTGCAAGTGCATATAGTACACATAAAAATAAGATAACTCTTTTTTTTTTTTTCAAATGATAGCAGAGAAGCTGGGGTAACTGGCTCAGCTGATGAAGTGCTTACCACTGTAAGCAAGTTAAAATCAAAAACAACAGAGGTAGAGACACATGCCTGGAACTGCAGTGCTAGGTAGAGATAGGATGGTAACCAAAGCTGGTCAAGTCAGCAAACCTGTAATCTCCATGTCAAGAATTAAAGTGGAAAATCACTGAGAATACACCTAAGGTTGACCTCTGGCCTCCATGTACACACACACACACACACACACACACACACACACACACACACTCAACCTACAAAGGTTTTGTAGCTACATCCATACAGGGAAGGCTCAGCCCAAGGCTGGCCTCCCAAGGCTGGCTCTGAAACAGATGGCCCAGTTAAACAGGCCTCTCTCCCTCTAGTCCTTCTGCCACTGGGTACCAGCAGGACCTGGACACTCAGCTGTCTTCACAGCACAGGCAAGTCACTGAGGTTATTTAGCCTCCTGTAGACCTGGACATCCAGTGAGGTGGACTTGTTTCCCTTTAAATTGTTTTCTGCGGAATCAAATCCTACTTCACACTCTGGGTCGGAGAGCTGCCAACCCAGCCTGTCCGTCGCTTCTCTTTTCTGCTTGAGTTTCATTCACAGTCAGTCTGCCGAAGGTCTGGGAAGAGAGAAGGGAGTGCTGATTTTTCAACTGAGAATAGCTGTTCCTGCAGACTTCATGCAACCAGCCTGGTGGACGTGTTCTATTTCAATTATCCCCAAGGAAACCTTCCTTCTCAGGTGACAGCAGTAATAACCACTTTCCCCTCAGATGCTGTCCACAGGCAAGGTCCAAAAGGAGCCAGGCAATTCTGCAGCAGGCTCTTCTCTGAAGAGCTTGGGCCAGGTTGCTATATTCTAGTCCTGGGATCATCTACCTGAATAATTTCAAATCACAAATTAATTCATTCCCACGACTGGGGAGATGGCTCAGCAGGTAAGAGCCCTTGCTGTATATGCACAAGGACCCAAGTTTGAACCTCCTGCCTCCACATGAAAAGCCAGGCTTGCTCACAATCTCACATGCTCACTGGGGATGGAGACAGGAGGATGTTCTGGGACTTCCTGGCAGTATTAGTTACCATTTTATTGCTGTGAAGAGACACTAAGACAGAGGCAACTCTTTTTTTTTTTAGATTTATTTATTTATTATATGTAAGTACACTGTAGCTGTCTTCAGACACTCCAGAAGAGGGCGCCAGATCTTGTTACGGATGGTTATGAGCCACCATGTGGTTGCTGGGATTTGAACTCCGGACCTTCGGAAGAGCAGTCGGGTGCTCTGACCCACTGAGCCATCTCACCAGCCCCCNCCCCTTTTTTTTTTTTTTTTTTTTTTTTTTTCGAGACAGGGTTTCTCTGTTTAGCCCTGGCTGTCCTGGAACTCACTTTGTAGACCAGGCTGGCCTCAAACTCAGAAATCCACCTGCCTCTGCCTCCCGAGTGCTGGGATTAAAGGCATGCGCCACCACGCCCGGTTGAGGCAACTCTTATAAAAGAAAACACTTAATTGGATCTGGCTTACAGTTTCAGAGGTTCAGTCCACTATCATCATAGCAGGAAGCATGGCAGCATGCAGGCAGACACGGTGAAGGTGTTGAGAGCTCTCTACCTCTTGACCCACTGGCAACAGAAGGGGACTGCCTTCTTCAGGCAGCCAGAAGGAGGCTCTGAGCTTAAGTATAGGAAACTTCAAAGCCCACCCTCACAATGACACACTTCCTCCAACAAGACCACACCTACTCCAACAAGGCCACCCCTTCTGATAGGGCCACTCCCTGTGGGCCAAGAATTCAAACACAGGAGTCTGTGGGGGCCAAACCTGTTCAAACCACCACACTGGCTATCAGCCTATCCCAGATTCAATAAGAGACAAGGTAGGGCATGATAAAAACAAGACATCCAATGTAGCCAGCACATGTACACACACACACACACACACACACACACACACACATACCTTTAATGCGGGTTCTCATGTTGTGGTGACCCCCCCAACCATAAAATTATTTTCATTGTTACTTCGTACCTGTAATCTTTCTACTGCTATGAATCATAATGTAAATCTCTGATATTTCTGATGGTCCTAGGAAACAGCTGTGAAAGGGTTGCTCAATGTCCATGCTGAGAACCCAGTCTTTTCCTTGCATACTCTTCAATACTTCAGTCACAGTACAACTACCCCAAAGTCTTCTGTAAGTCTGCCCTTCTGTCATAGAATTCTGATCTGGTTTTGCTCTTTGCTCTCCACTCAGCATTAATTGCTTAATCCGACCCTGGCTTCCCAGTAATAATTCCCACGGTTCCCACACATGCATATTCAACTGCTGTAAAGTTCAGTGATTAGTGAATGGGGGAAAGGAGATTAGCAATAAATCAAAGTCTTAAGGAAACCATTTGTAGCTTATAAGGAGAATGCCCCATATGCACTGTATTTCAAACGATATTTACATCTGCTCTTGTAGTACAGGACATGACGTGTAGCGGGATCAAATGCCATTGATCTGGGAAAGACAATAGAAACATAGTGACTCCCAGTGGGCCTGTGTCTCTGTAGTGCGGTGTTCTACTTTCACATCTGTTGCTATGATAAAGTACCTTGGATAAAAAGCAATTTAATGAAAAGGAGCTCATTTTAGTTCACAATTCCTGGTTAAAGCACATCCATTCGGGGACATCAAAGCAGCAGGAACTTGAAGCAGCCAGTCACATCACACTCATAGTCGAGAACAGAGAACAATAAATTAACACATGCCTGTGCTCAGGTCACACTCCCCAGTTCATTGACCTACATACACATACACATACTACTACCACTACTACTAGTACTACTACTACTACTACTACTACTACTAATAATAATAATAATAATAATAATAATATTTCAACAAGAATTTGCATTACTCAATGTCAGATTCTATAGTACCTATTTTGACTCTGGGGCTCATTAATCCACACAGTGTAAGAGATGTATAAAAATTTGCTACCCATTGCGTTCACTGGCAAGGACTGCTATAACAAAATGCCACAGACAAGCTGACTAAACAACAGAAAAGTATTTCCTCGATGTTTTGAATGCTGGGAATCCAGGAGTTAAGTTTCTAACAGTTTCCACTCTGACTCTTCCTCCAGCCTGTAGATGGCAGTCTCCTCCCTGGAACCTGTGTTCTCACTCTTACAGAGGTAACTTGTCTTGTTGCTCTACTTGACAACAATCAGTTTAAGGTGGGAAGGGTTTATTTGGCCTGGCAGTTTGAGGGCCCAGTGCATCTTGGTGGAGAAGGCATGGCGGTTGGATCGTGAGGCAGCTGCTCACACTCTATCTGCACTCGGGAAGTAGAAGGCAGAGGGGAAAGTGACCAGGCTATAAAGGTCTGAAGGCCCACATTCAGTGATCTGCTTCCCCCGGCAAAGCACTACTACCTCCTGAAGGTAGTGCCACCACCTTCCCACGCGGTGCTCCAGCTGGGAACAAGCATTTGAACATGTGAACACATGACATTTCCCATAGGAAAACCAAATGCATGAGATTAGAGGTCATAACAATGACTTGATTTGACTTCGTTATTCCCCATAAGGGCGTCAGCTCCAAAGAGTCTCATTTGAAGAGACTTGGTGTTAGGATTTCAGGGCTGTGGATGTGGCTCACTTGGTAAAGTGCTTGCCTAGGACTTAGACCTGGGTTTGATCCCCAGCACTACGTTAACCAGGTAGGCTAGCATACATCTGTAACTATAACATGCATCTTTAACTACAGCACTGGTCAGAAGGAGGCAGGAGGTCAAGGTTGTTCTCAGCTACACCGAGAGTTCAAAGCCAGCCTGGGCTACATGACCTCCACCCCACACTGTGTGGATGTGTGTGTGTGTGTGTGTGTGTGTGTGGGTGTGAGAGAGAGAGAGAGAGACAGAGACAGAGACAGAGACAGAGACAGAGACAGAGACAGAGACAGACAGACACAGACACAGAGACACAGAGACAGAGACAGAGAGACAGAAAGACAGAGACAGAGACAGAGATTAATATGAATGGGAAGGATACAATTCATTCCCCAATGTCTCCCTTTGTATATGAAGCTTCTAACCCAGAAAAACTCAGTGTATCAGTACAATGTGTGGTCCAGTCAGGACTTGAACATAGATCTATGACTTGCAAGTTTCTATATTCGACTGATATACAATGGGCAGAGAATAGGCTAATCAATGCCATTCTCTCTGTCCGTTTCTCTTCTATCACAAGATACCCCACAAAAGACCTGATTTCCTTGCATTCAACATAACAGATTGATAACTTCTACTTTTACCTTGTGACCAAGAGCTTGTCTGTAGAGCTGAATAAACCAGTTTGCTCACTTGAAGTCCAGATCTAAGCTAGAACTCGTGGCACCAGCTGAAATCTAACCTGCTGATTTAAACACCTATAGCAGATACTGCCAGTTCCATACCCTCCCTAGCTTGGCATTTCTGTTGCAAGGCATGCCTACCAGGTCCTAAGGTTAATACAGGAGACTTCCCAACAATACCCACTCTGTTAATTAACCCCAAAAGTTTTCACAGGCCAGATCATCAACTTCTTGTCAATACTTGGCTCTTAAATCTATCCTAGGTTTAACAGGCATTCTAACAAACCACAGCACAATTCACACTGCGTGTTACAGCAAATTTAATTGCTCCAAATTCTGGGAGTGCCCCAGCCATTTATTCTGAATAGCTAGCTGCCTTTCACTACTTCGTCTCTGGATGAAAATCAATGCCATTGATAGAATTGAAGGGGCGGCGGGAGCCATGGTAGTCAACTTTGCCACAGACTGCTTTCTTTCCCTAGAACCAACAACATTCTGGGAACGATAGGAACTCTAACAGGGAGAGGCTGAAGAGATAGTTAAGTGGTTACATGCACACACTGCCCTTTCAGAGAACCCTTGTCCCAAGCCCCTTTATCAGGTGGCACACAGGTGCCTGTAACTCCTGCTCCAGGGCATTGCTGATGCCATCATGCACACACACACACACACACACACACACACACACACACACACACACACGAGTTTTAGAAATAAACCCTCCAAAAGGGAATAGAGCAACAAAATGAGTCATGTGTATGTCTCCCTTACCTTCTTCTTTCTTTTTCTTTTTTGCCCACCCAATAATTTGAATTTAAAAATGTCTCAAAATGGGACAGGTTTTTACCCAAAATCTAGAGAGGTGGTACTGTGGGTAATACATTATCTTGTCAGCCATACTTGAAAAAGTAGCATCCAGGGCTTGAGACAAGCAGCAATGTCACTGAGTGACCCGGACCAGCAGGTCATTCTTCAATGACAGAATCCTGAGGAAGAAAGGCTGTAGGAATCGGAGAAAAAGGAGATGGAGTAGGTGACCTCCAGACATCCTGAGCAAGCCATGGTTTATGCCAAGCAAGCTTATTAAGAAGTACAGCAGTATATACACTATTCCCAGGGGAGAAGTGGGCAGTGTCAGCGCAAAGCTATATCATATAACGGGAGTAAATTGGCTAATCAAACAATGTTGCAAAGGGGAACATAAACTATCTCACGGGTGTCAGAGACCAGTGGCCTTGGGACTGATAACCACAGCTTCTTAGCATGGGAAGAGGTGAGTTCCTAGGGTCTGCAGCTCCCCCCAGAGACCTGGCCCCATGCCATAACTGGCTCTGCCAAGCGTGTTCCTGGCATGCCAACCCAGTTCCTTCTCTAGAGCAGACCCTGGGGGAAAGCCTTGTATCAGGATCAGCCTAGCCCTCCACAACTGAGCACATGCAGCCAGTTTAAAGTTGCATGTGGCTCAGGTTGAACAGACGCAAGAGGTCTTTGATTATCCGTTGGGGATTTTCCATAGGGCGCAGTGATTATCAGTCCACTGTGATAGAGAGTACAAAACACCAGCTCTTCTCTCCATAGACACACACAGGAGCACATGCCCTGCCAGGCATACCACACACACACACACACACACACACAATCAAACATAAAATTGAAAACTAAAGTAGTATCCTTTCATCTCTGTATTAACCATAGAAATTGGAGGAGGGAGAAATAAACAATGGAGATCCGTAGCTAATACCAGAGCTCTCCCCAGCAAATTACAGCAATGAGCTCACTTTCAGAGGCTTCAAGGCCAATTTCAATAAAATAAACAAAGGAAGGAATTATGTAAATATAACTCACACTCAGAGAGACTGACTTGGGAGGTACCAATGGGAACTAACCCAGATGTTCATTCAGGCTTGACGTGCCCTTGCCAAGCCCTTAGACTGTGTGTTCATAAACTCAGCTGCTCGTTCAAGACCTCTGGGCTTAATGCAAATTAATTAAAGTACCATGCAGCTCATTTGACCATTATTGAGGTTTTAAAAATAATTAAGTGTGAAGGCAACTGATTAAGCCCTTTCTGAGCTGCTGTAGCTGTTTATGAATTATATAAGTTCCATATTAATGAGAGTCCTCAGTGACTGCAGATTAGCTGGGGGATATTCATTAAGAAGGAATGAAAGGTGACGGGAGCTGTGACATCCTTTTGTTTGCCACTCGCTGACAGCTTTCGGGGAGCTCTAAGTGAAGGCAGAAAAATAATACACTTATAGAATTTTACAAATAGGATAATAATTCCACCCCATCAGATCCTCCCACTAATCCTGTAAGGGTGCCGGGCTGCCACTCTTCTCTGCCTTGCAACAAAGAGGGATGAACGCATCAAGTGGTGCCACAAATAAGGGAAGGAGTGAAGTCAGACTCCCTGGCTGCCTGACTCCTGGCTCAGGATCCTTCCTGAATGAGAGCTCTCTCTGTTACTGCTGCAAGAATTCCTTCCCCGGACAGACAGATGCAAACAAGCCCCTCCTCCTAGGGTCCTAAGGACAGAGTATAATCCCCCAAATCACGCCGGGGCCACCAATGAATTTATCAGATGGTGACGTCATCTGGCCCTTTTTTATATTGTTATTTCAAACCCGGAGGGTTGACTTTAAATGTCAAATCACTACAACCTGAGAAAACAGCCCCAGTCTTGAAGACTTGTCTAGATCAAGTTGGCCTGGAGGAATTCCTGGGGGAGACTGTCATGGCTGTTAATTACTACAAGAAGTGCCTAGCCCACAGTCCCTAGGCAGAGGGCCCAAAGCTAGATGACAGGCGAAAGCTGCATGTAAGCTCTGGGCCAGAACACAGGCAGTGGGGGTGTGTTCCATCCCTCTGCTCTTGTGTGGCTTTGACATAACCAGATGCTGACTTCCTTGACTTCCACCATGGTGGGCCATAACCTGGATGTATGCCAAACAGTCCCTTCTTCCCTGCAGTATCTTTTAAGCCGCAGCGGTAGAAATGAATGAGGTCTTATTTTTGCTACAGACATTCCACTTCTTCTAGGGTCTGTGTTGCTAGTTTTCTTCTTTCTATAACTTTTTTTTTTTTTTTTTTTTTTTTTTCATCTTTTGCAGCAGTCGATATAATGTGTATGGGTATATTTTTGTTGGAATTGTTTAGAGCCTCCTAAACACTGGCATAA
>NC_034594.1:101521905-101523836 GCF_900095145.1 Mus pahari
ATTCCACTTCTTCTAGGGTCTGTGTTGCTAGTTTTTTTTTTTTTATTACTTTTTTTTTTTTTTTTTTTTTTTTTTGCAATTTTAGCGTAGTTTTCTGGTTTATAGGAAATTTTGGGTTGGAATTGTTTAGAGCCTCCTAAACACTGGCATAAACAAGGAGGAGGCTTTATTGGTTCGAATTCTGGGAATTCCATCTGTAGAGGGACTCTGTGAAAGAACTCAATAGATGTGATGTCATGAAGATTCAAGGTCCCTGTGTATGGTGTTTGAGTTTGATGCTGTTTGTTATGTCCCTCTCCTATTAACTATGATCTCAGAGGACCCATGTAGTCAAAACAACACCCAAGAGGAATGAGCTTGTGTGCGTGTGCGCATGCCTATGCACACATGCATGAGCACGCATGTGTGTCTGTTGAAAGATCCTCCCTGACACTCCACTGCCATGGCTGAGCCTGGAGATTTTTTCCGTCCCTCAGTCTCTAGGTAGATGGAACTTTCCTGATGGGTACAGATGGATTAGGATCCACAGAGGAGGGTGTGACCTGAAAAGTCGTTACAAAAATTCAGGGCCAGTATACAAAGTGTCAAGTCAGGGCAGGCAGCTACACACATGAACTGATTATACTTCTTTACAGCTCTTATAATCTTGTTTACAAGCCTTAGGAAGCTTTTAAAGAAACTGTCAGGGCATGTTGGAAGAAACATTTAGCTAACAGCAATTATATGAGAGTCTTCTCCTTTAGTCATATCAATACCATTCCTTTTGACAGTGGTCAAGCGATAATCCCAAGTTTATTTTAGAAAATCCTGTAGTAATTGAACATAAACTACATGAAGAATAATTGTATTTCAGAAACACTACTGCCTTGATTTCTTATTTCTACCCCCAGCATACCTAAAACATATATTGACTTCTGGTTTCACTCTATGGCTCATAGCAATCCTCCTGCCTCAGCCTCCTACATGCTACAATTGCAAGCACACACCGCCCATTCTGGCTTACCATTAGACACTGATACCTTGGTCTGAGTTAGCCAACTGGTTTACATGCCTGCCAGCAAGCAGGAAAAGAACAGAACTCAAGCATTCTGAGAAGAGAATGGGGTACCACAGCCGGGGGAGGGAGACAGACAATGTGAGCAGCTCAGAGAGCCAGGCGGCACTGGGGAGTCAACTGAGAGCTAGATAAATCATTTCCGGAGCCAAGCCCTTCTACACGCAGGAAGGTCTTCAGTGAGACACTCCAGGCCTGAACCTGAATGTCTATTTAATATCGACATTATGGCCTCGAGCCACAGGTTGAAGATAACAGAAATGAATATGACCAGGTTCCTGCCCTTTGGCGCTCATGGTCTAATGGGAAAGACAACTCATAAAAAAGCAATTTTGAATGGAACAACAGAGGTGGCATGGTACCTGCTGTGGCAGGTTCCCAGAGGGGGCAGGTGATTAATTCAGTTTGGAATATCAGAGATGACTCTATAAAGGAAAAAAAAAATCAGAGTGAAAATCAAAGGGTATGTTGGAGTTCATCAAGTAGACAGCAAAGGAAAAGACTTTCCCAGAAATGGAGAGGTTTAACACAGTGTGGCCTCCATGGGGAGCCACAGGACAGCCAATATGGACTCACATGGCCCTGAATGGGGAAGGCTGGAGAAAGGAAGACAGAATCCAGACCTCAACAAGCTCCCCTGTCTTACTAGGGTGTGAGGCTTGTCATATGAGGTCACTGTTTTCAGGACCTTCAGAAGCCTGTGTCACCTCTAATGGTCCTCCTCTTTCACTCACCTGGTCTAGAACAGGGGTGCTTTCTCAAACACTCTCCAGAGACATTCTAGTCTCCTGTGGAAGATTCTCAACACTGAAGACTATTCACCTACTCAGCTTCTGCCTCATACAGTACACACACTCACACACACACACACACACAC
>NC_034594.1:101524092-101530635 GCF_900095145.1 Mus pahari
CTCTTTCAAACACACACACACACACACACACACACAGTGCTACAGAGAACCTGGGGCCTTGCAAGAGGCAACATGAAGGGAAGTTCAAGCATCTACAGTTTCGCTCTACCTCAAAGACAAGACCTCCGCAGCCCAGTGCCTCTCTCAGAAGCCTGGAGCTATACAAGGCCATTTCCAGATCCATACCCAGTATTCACAGTGAGTACTGGCCAGGTCAGGCCTTCAGGAAAGGGGGAATCCAACCTTTCACAGGGGACAATTCATTTCTGGTGCTGGATAAACCCAGAACCCTGTGAAGGCCACACTTTCAAGTCCATCCCAAAACTAGACTTGTGTCCTCCGTGAGACCGTGGCCTGAGTAAACACAAGAGGCAGGTTTCTATAGCCCTTGGGTATGTACATTCCCAAGTCTGTATAAAGAAAGTCCATTTTGGTCAATTTTAGTGGTTCATTCCTCAGGCTACAATATGCAAATGCCCTATAGAAAACAAAGACGTGTGTCCCCAAAACCTTGTATACACACATTGTAGTCAGGATGGAGTTTCAAATGCCTTAAATGTCATGACAAATGCTTTTTCTCTATCAGAGAGTCCTTTCATAGTCAAAATCCAACCCCTAGTTTGCAGTTTCACTTGTCAAGCTACTTAAGGTGGAACGTTTTTCTTCTGTGACAGAAACGATATACCAAAAAGCCATACCAAATCTAAGGTCTATTTTGTTCCCAAAGAAAAATCAAGAGGTAGAGCTGTAAACCAACAATGTCTCTCTCAGCATTCCCATCTAATGCTTGAGCACATACCTTCTCTCTACTGAAAGGAAGGAGCCAGAGCAACTGGCCTCTCTTCAGAAGCCTACTCTGCCTGAGTGTCCTGTGAACTGTTCCCCGGGAGATGAACACATCCCTATAATAGGTAGGGAAGACATGGCAAAGCAAAGAAACAATTCCACCTGAGCCCAGTTTGGTGAACCGGTTCATTTCATTGGGGTTATTTACAGAAGAATGGGCAGCTTAGGAGTGGTTACACCACAGGAGAAAATGTCTCTGTCCCAGCATCCAAACATGTACCTAAGTCTACACACACACACACACACACACACACACACATACACACACACACACACACACATACACACACACACATATACATACACACATGCACACACACACATACACACACACATACACACACACAGTGGAAGAAAAGAAAAATTATAGGCACAGTTCCCAGCCTCAAGGATGTCCTTGTTTAAAAAGCAACTCTTGAATGATTCAGCTGCCTCTTAGTCTAAGCCCTAGCAACCGCCACAAACACACTATAATTAACATTGCATGCCAAGCAAGGGGAACTCAGAAAAATATTTCGTTGAAGGCCTCTGAGGAGTCCTAGATGTTCTTCCCGTAGAATGAGGACACTGTCAAATTATTTATCTAGAGGCAGCTGTGAATGCCACCAGGTTGTAAAATATCTACAGATTTGCTTCCAGCAGGAGTCATCAGTCGAGCAGCAACTTTGTCCCTGGGATGCAGACCCAGTTACAGGCCAAGATGTGGTACCCTGAGAAAACAGCTACTCAACGTCTAACCTGGGGAGTGCTGGCCCTCTAAAAGATAGTTAGTGCGCATTCCCCTAGGAGTCAAAACGTGAGAGTGAATGCAAAAACTTTACACAGCCATTTCACATCACCACAGGATGAGAGGCTGTGGCCAATGTGACCAGGCAGGACCCTCTGGGAGGATGGCATTACTGGACAGGACTGAGAGATGGCTCACCAGATGGAGATGCTTACTGCAAAATTCAATGACATAAATTTGATTCCAGCATCCTTATAAAGATGGGAGGAGAGAACCAACTCCATAAAATTGTGTACCTACCATCTCAGTCTCTGTCTCTCTTTCAAACACACACACACACACACACACACAGACACGCCTCGTTTTTTTAAGAAGGAAGCATTACTGGAGTTAGGGCCTGGGTCTCATCCCTGGGAGCCCTAATAAAAGAGATCTGCCAATTAAAGACTCAAATATTAGCAAAAAGCAGAAAAGGGATGGAGTCAATATGGCCACATTGGGAAGAGGGGCAGAGGGGTCTAGAGATCTTCCACACCCAAGTCATTCTTTAGATTTAAACAGGGGGCAAGAAGCATAGAACTAAACAATCTTGGTCAAGGTGTGGTCCTCTTCACCTTTAACCCATCCAAGCCTCAGCTCCAGGCTCTGCTGTAAAGTAGGCTGATAAATTGTCACAAATGTCTGACCCGCCTTTCCAGGAGGCAAGTTCCTCCTTGGACTGGCCCAGGATTTGTCCTCTCTCTTTTCCAGCATGAAATTCCTGGGGAAATGTCAACAATGTCTTGGGGTTCTCTATTTCAGTAGTCTAAAAGACTGCAGACTGCTCTATCCAGTTTCCCAAGCTTAATTAGGAAAGAACAGGCAGTCATTGAGGGTGTGTGTTAGAGACAGAGAGAGAGCTGATCTCATCTCTTCTTTGTTAGCTGTACAGCCCTAGGCATGTTGCCTAACCTTTCTTATCCCAGGACTGAAATGTGTCTCCTGATATGCTCTATGGGCTGAAGACTAACGTGAGAGAGAGCAGGCATACAGAAGCTGGGTATTCATCGCTTTTGACCTCTCTGAATCTACCTTTCTACCAAGGATACTCTTTTACCTCTTTGTATTTGGTTTTTTAATAAAACCCATTTTGTTTTCAAGAAAACAAGTGTATTAGGCACTGTGCTGGTTCATCTTCATTGTCAAGTTCACTAAACTTAGAGTAGCCATGGAAACAACCTGTGGGGTGCCTATGGGAGGATGGAGGTCTACCCTGACTGAAGGGGTAGTACTATTGCCATGGCCTGGACTCCTCCCTAGACAAGTGATAAGTGCTGTGTTAATGCCACCTCTGGGAGTATGCTTCATGGGACTAATATATTGTCCATGATGCAATTCAACCTTGCAACCACCAAGTGTGTTCTAGTGTGTGGTTGGTGAACCAAGAGGCCAAGTGCAGCAGACATGCATAGTGTGTGTGCACCCAGACACACCACACCACACACACACACANANACACACACACACACACACACACAACCTACAGAATCTGCTGTCTTTGTTAGAGTAAGATATATTCCCTGGGAAGGCCAACACATAGGGCATTCTGTGAGTTAAGGGAATCCTTCCTCCCTCATGTTGCTTTAGTCTCAGCACTAAAGAAACATCACTAATATAAAGGTTAGAGATGCAACTCAGTGGTCCAGCGTCTCAGGTGTCCTTATGACTCCAAGCTCTGGGTTTTGTCAGTCATCAAGTTCTCTTATGAAGGGAGGAGACAATTCCTAGTTAATGGGTAGAAGAAGGCAGAAAAAAAGAGGATTGGGAGTGAGACAAGGACAGACATGGAGGAGAGGATGGCTTTTAGTCAAAAGTACAGGAGGAATGTACAGAGACATGACAGGGTGGCAGCGAAGGATGGGGAGTACTTACAGAAAGATCCAGAAGCTTGTTCCAGAAGGCTCCAGAAGCCAGTGCCCTCAGAAGCTAAAGAACAGGAAGAAAGCACCAGGTGGTCAGATCCTGAGAGCTGTTGAATTGGGTGATAGGGTCCATGTTGGCCTATTGCCCCTAGGGTAATTGGCCTGTCTCTCTCAGTAAATTCTTACTCAGTAACTGCTATTGAATACCTTCTGTGCTGGACACTGTTTTAATGGCCACACAAGTCTGTGTTTTCCCAAACTTGTCATTCAGAGGGAGAAGGGAAGAAAAGGTCAGATGAATGAGAACCTCCTACATGGTAGCATTCCCAGGGTATATCTTGCTTCAACATAGACAGGGGATTCTGTGATTAGGGGGGCAGGCATATACACATATGCAGATGTGTGTGTGTGTGTGTGTGTGTGTGTGTGTGTGTGTGTGTGGTCTGAGTGTGCATACACAAGTAGAGTGGTAAGACATCATCCTCAGCTCTCATTCTTCGGGTGTCATCCACCTTGGTTTTTGAGACAGGGTCCCTCACTGCCTGGAGGCTCACTGAGTAGGATAGTCTGGCTGGCCATTGAGTTGTAGAGATGTACCTGTACATACCTCCCCAGCAAGGGATGGCAAGTATATACCACCATGCTCAGGGTTTTTCCTGGGCTCTGAGAACCAAACTCAGGTCCCCATGTTTGTGCATCAAGCACTTACTGGCTGAGCCATCTGGTCAACCCCAGTGTTCATCTTTCTGCTCCAGAGTAGCAGGGCTGCTCAGGCTGAAGCAAGCAGGAAGTATAGAAAAATTCATGAATTTGGATCAGGAAAATTTACAACCTAATTTTCACTGCCCTCCAAGCAAAGTGAAAATTTTCTTTCAGTGAACACAGATAGAGAACTTGCTGCATTTTCTGTGACTAATAGAAATTATAGGTATTTTCATTCATACGGCAATGGTCACAACTATTTTTACATATTTATGTTTGTCTGAGTTCCAAATGTATGGCAGTCTGAAGCCAGCATTAATATTCAATGCATTAGTAAAAAAAATGCACTAACTATAATTACATATGACATCACTGTGTGTTTGTTTTTCAGTATAATAGTAACTATATCTCAATGTAATTGCTTTTCTCCTCTATAGTCTTATTAATGCATGAACCTTATTCAGACCATAGAAGAAATCCCCCCCCCATGTTGGCATACCCAGGAATCATATCTTTCTTCAACATAGACAGCAGATTCTGTAGGTTTTGGGGGGCTCTGTGTGTGTGTGTGTGTGTGTGTGTGTGTGTGTGTGTGTGTGTGTCCCATGAAGCAGACTCCCAGAAGTGGCATGCACACAGCGCTTACCACTTGCTATATTGTGATTTTTTTTCAAGTTTTTTGAGAAAGGTCTCATGACTTAAGTCACTGATGACTTTGAACCTGTGTTCTTCCTGCCTTTGCCTCCCAAGCTCTCAAGGTCTAGGATTACATACATGTTCCATCATGTCAGTGATGTGTAACAAATTCTCAAAAGCCTTCCTCTAGATCTTAGAAGGGAGGGAGGAGAGTTCTCCTAGCTGAAAGTCAAAAGGAAAAGAAGGTGAGAGAGCATGGGCAGCCAACAGGAGCCAGGCACTTACCTGGCACTGCCTGACAGACAGGTTAGATGATCACCAGTTCCAATGAGGAAGCTGAAACTCCAGCAGTACAATGACCTCACCTAAGGTGACAGAGGCAAGACTCAGAGTCTAGGCTGGGAACATCTGACAACATCCCCACCCCTCCACACCTCACTCCCGGCCATAGAGTGACTTTACTTGCTGAGCCTCATGGGAATGACATTAATGGGTTATTTCTCTGTAGTTGTAAACAACAAATTCTCAATATTAAATTCCAATTATATTTAAGAAGTATCAAATCCTACTCTTGAAACCCTTATGAATCAAGTCAAGACTTTGAAGATGGCTAATTTGGTAAAGTATTTGCCACAGACCTGAGGACCCACATTCGATCCCAGTCTGATGGCACACTCACGGTAGTGATCCCAGTGCTTGGGGAATGGGGGACAGATGCAGGCAGCTTCCTGGGGATCACTGGCCAGCCAGCCTCACTTACTTGGCAAGTTCCAGGCCACTGAGAGACTCGGTCTCAAAACTAAACCAACCGACGACAATGTAGAGTACCTAAGGAATGCCAGCCATGGTTGCCTCCTGGCCCCTACACACACATTAAAAACTCACCCACACAGGTATGTACACCTGAACACATGTATGTATATGTATGTTGCTGTGGATACAGAAAATGAAGGCAGGGTTTTTATCTTTAATCTCATTGGAGTCAGCTTGAATTTGATTTAAAGGGAACAACAAATTGAGGGACAGACTGGCGTTCCATCTTGGGTATACAGATTTAGAATCTCTGAGACTTGAACTAGAACATATGTCACTATCAGGGTCCACACAGAATTTTAGAGCCTCTGATGTCCTTTGGGAGCTTGCATAAGATTTATGATTAGGGAAAATGAGAACTCTGTAATAATCAGAGGGGGATCTTCCCATCACCCCACATTTCTTGGCAATGGACAGTGTAGTTCAAAACCTACTGCCCTCTCTACTGGATATTGAAATGATGGCATTCCCCTCACACCCAAAAGATGTGTGCTTCAAAGCTCATGCAGATGGATGGGAGAGGAAATCATCATAGGGAAGGAAAGAAACGTGGAGGGGAAACAGGACAATATGATAGGATTGTCACCGAAAAGCAAGGCCTATCTCGCTGTAACAAGAAATGCCTTTAAAAGCAAGCAGTTCAGGGCCAGGACACAGAGGGCTGGAGAGATGGCTCAATGGTTAAAGAGTGCTTTTACTATGCAATCAGCAAGACCAGAATTCAGATGTCACTTCCTAGTTAATAAGTCCAGCATTCCACCCACGTGGGTAACTGTAGGTCTGAGGTGGGCAGAGATGGAGAGATCACTGGGACTTGCTGCCTTCTGGTCTAGTCAAGAAAACATGGAGCCCAGGTTCAGAGAGAGACCTGCCTCAAGCAAATAGTTGGAGAGTAATACACACACACACACACACACA
>NC_034594.1:101531300-101553465 GCF_900095145.1 Mus pahari
TGTCTCTCTCTCTCTCTCTCTCTCTCTGTCTCTCTCTCTCTCCTCTCTCTCTCTCTCTCTTTCTTTCTCTCTTTCTTTCTGTAGTGTCTTTCACTGGCTTAGAACTGACTACTTTAGCTAGGCTGCCTGATTAATGAGCTTCAGGCATCCTCCTGCCTCAGTCTCTTCATTGCCATGACTGTAAGCATTCACTAACCACCACAGCCCAGCTTTTTTCACGTGCAGGGCTCAAACTCGGATCCTCATGATTTCAAAGGGTGAGTTTTATCTGCGAAGTCATCCTCCAAGTTCACGCCCATCATCTTCTGCTGTGGTAGCTTGTCTAGGACACAGTTTGTTTCCATTTCCAGATGCTGCTGCCTTCTTGTCGCTCAGTCTTCTACATGACTATGACACTTCAGAGACCTTCCCAGGCCACCTTTCTCCTACCCAGGCACCGATCAGTCTCTGAAACCGACTTCTTTCTCCCTTAGTTCAGGTGTGTCTTGCCTGCACCTTCAATGTTGTAAGAGTTCCTTAAGGGTAGTGTGTGGGGAGTAGAGGAGCTCCAGATGAATGCATAGCGTCACTGTGGGCACAGCTGTGGAATGGAGCCCAATACTGAGACCTACAGAAATGGCAAAGCCTTCTACCAAGAGAAACTAGGGGGATGTTAAACTCCCTCTTGTCCACATATGAGTGTTTACCAATGGAGGACTAGTGTGTGCAAACACTAGCAACTGCAGCTTCCTCCTCCAAGATGAGTGCAACCTGAGGCTGCTTCCCTATAGAGACCTCCTAGTAAGACTAGCTAGCCCCCTTCCTTGTACTGCACATAATAAAAATCCTAACTTTCTGGATTTCATAGAAGGCACCCTCCATCAGAGAGAGGGGGGCATTTCTTCATTCTCATGTCACCCCAGGTCATGTTTCCAGGACCAGGATGTGCAGGATGTGGCACTAGTGGCCTTCATTTATTTGTTTGTTTCCTTATTGTGTATGAGGGATGAAAGCATGTGTGCTGGGAGCCCAGGCCAAGGTCAGAGGAACAACTTGCAGGATCAGATATCTCTCTCCACCTTATAAGTCCTAGGGAACAAACTCGGGTCATGAAGCTTGGTGGCAAGCCAAATCTACCATCCCACCTTTCTGCCACACCCTTAGGCCTTCTTTTAAAGCATATCCCAGATCTAGGAGAAGCAAGTAGCATACTTGCTTACATGCACAAGGCGTGATGGTATATGTCATCTCAACACTCTGGAAGTAAAGGCAGAAGGATCAGAAGTTCAAAATCATCCTCAGCTTTCTATAGTGAATTCAAGGTCAACCTGAGTTTTCTAAGACTCTGTCTCGAAACCAAACCACTACAGCAAAGCATGTTCTCTGAAGCATAGTAAATGCCCATGAGCATTTCTAGAATGGAAGGTCAGGCTGGTTTACTCCTTACTTTCAATCCTCATTACTTACAAGGTGAGACACTCCAGGCTTCACTCTCAGTTCTGCTCCTCTTTATTGATGATATCATCTCTCTATCCTTTTTTGCTCTGGACAACTATACTGCCTGTTAGCTTCCGCTAGATGGCGCTAGAAAGAAATGTTTTAGGTCTTCCATTCCTTTGGGGTTAGATATTGGTAGATACTGTATTTGTGTGTGTGTGTGTGTGTGTGTGTGTGTGTGTGTGTGTGTGTGTGTGTGTCCAGATCCCCTGAAACCTGAGTTACAGATGATTGTGAACCACTATATAGGTGATGGTAGTTGAACCTATGTCTCTGTAAGACCTAGACCTCTTAACCACAGAGCCCTACCTTACTTTTGAGACAGGATCTCTTACTTGTCCAGTCAACAAGCCCCAGGGCTCGTCTTGTCTGTAGATACCTTCCCAATGCTGGGGTCACAGGCATGACATCATTACACTGGCTATTTCATAGGGATGTTGGAGGTTGAGCTCCTGATGTTTGCAGGACATCATGTACTTCGCTGACTGGGCAGTAGGTACTCTGTTGAGCAGTACAAACAGCCTGGGCAGGAACTGCTGAACACAGCCATCCTTCAACAGGGTTATTATGACTGTTACACAAACTCCTCCTCCCCATCAAGGAGGGTATTCTGCCCACCCAGTTCAGGAAGTGGGGTGACAGGGTGAAAAACATCCCAGCCCACCCCACTCCTGACTAGGGTGGTAATTGATGTGGGCAAAGGACAAAGGCCCTAGAGGGAACTCACTAAAAAGAAGAAGAAGAAGATCATCCTTAGACAAGCAAACAGAAAACCAAACAGCCAGCGTGTGATTGAGGCTGCAGGCTGGGGCAAGTCTCAGTTGGAAGCGCCTTGCCTGTATCTCAAGGGAAAATCTCTCCTTACAAAAGGGTGGCTTGGTCCTGGGGTGAGAGCAAATGTTTACTGAGCCTAGGCAGTTGCCAAATACCTCATTAAGTTCATTCTTTATGCACAATCCTCCCAAGAGCTCTTTTCTTTCCTTGGTCTGATCATGGAAATTTCTTGTTCTCAGCCCTCTTGTTTTGTTCAGACATCATGGTCCAGAGGTTGGTACTGGTTGGGACTTGGGACAACCAAGAGTACTTCATTAGCTCCTCTACCCCTTGGGTTTCTTCCTTCCTGAAATGCTCTCCCACCACAGTTTCCATAGTTACAACTCCTCTCTCCTCCTCCATCCTCTCCCTTAGAGCCTTCTGCTCTGTGATGAATGTTTGTCTTTCTTTTCTTATTTTAAAACAATAGAGCTGGGTGTCCAGGCAAAGGGACCTTTGAGACCCATGCTTGTTTGTTTGTGTCAGATTCGTGTATCATGAGGACTCACAAATCCCAGGTAGGCTTCTCATTCATTCTGTAGCCAAGGGTGACAATGAATTCCTGATCTCCTAAACCCACCCCACCCTCAATGCTAGAATTGGAAGTGTGGGCCACCAGGGCTTGTTTATGTGGTACTGGGGATAGAACAAGAGGTCTCATGTGTGCTAGACAAGCCCTCGGCACACTAAGCTACATCCTGCTGGAGACCCATGTTTGAATCCAGATGCTACAAGAAGTATATAGGCAACAATGAGAAACTTGGCCTCTGTGTGTGTGTGTGTGTGTGTGTGTGTGTGTGTGTACTTGAACATGTGTGTATGTGTATACATGTGTACATACGTATATTTATATGTTTGCTATGTATGTTTGTATATACATTTGTATGTATATGCATATGTATATGTATATGTGTATATATGAATATGTATGTGTTTCTTAAAGACAAAATGGAACTTATCCTGGAATTGTGGTATATTACTCTTAAAGGGTGGTCAGAATCCTTGACTTTGGAAGGATTGGCCAATGGAAACTCTGGTGCTAAAGTTCATACCATGTACCATTCTACCTCTGGACCAACTTTAGCTCCAAATGCAACCTATCCCATTCTGGTCTCAGTTCACTTAAAATGTTAAGTGAACCCAAGGGAGAAACTCTAGGCATGTCTTCTCCTCCTTAGAAAAGGGGAGTCTGTGCTTGAATAGACCACCAAGCCAATAAAAGCTGGGAAGCCTGCAGGGCCTCCCATTGCTGCTACAACAAGTTGCCACATGTTTTGAGGCTTAAAACAACATAAGTGTTTGTTTGTTTTTTTCTCTCGCCCACAGCTCTGGAAACCAGAGGTGCACAATCAGTCTCAGTGGGCTACAGTTAATACATAGGCAAGGCTGACTTGGTGCTGACTACCAACCGATTTGTATAAGTTAGGGAAACGCAGATTAACTATCTAATCTCCTCCGCTATAAAGGTACCTATCCGTGGAGGCATTTCCCATCATACACACAGTCCTAATGGTACTCAGATAGAAGGGGCTTGGACATACGAGCTGTGTGTCTTTTAGCAAGGTGAGAACAGACAGAAAACAGACTGTAGAACAGCACAGGAGCAAATATGTGATGGGTCCTGTCTAGACAAGTAAAAATAAAAGTAGGGAGAGAGGGGGGCACTGGGGATGCAACTTGATTGGTAGAGAGCTTGGTTAGCGTATGGGAAATCCTGGACTCAACACCTGGCACCACATAAGCCAGGTGGTGGCTCATGCCTGGAATCCCAGCCCTTGGGAAGTCGAGGTAAGATTGACAGTACAAGATTACAACTCAGATACATGGTGAGTTCAAGGTCAGCCTTGAATACATGAGACCGGTTTCAAAATAAAAGTTAAGAAGAAAAGTGGCATGTGGGCAGAGAAGGGAGAGTTCAGAAAGCAGGTGGGCTCAGCTGTGTTTTGAAGGATAAAGATTTGTTCCTAACAGGTGCACCAAATGAAACTGAATTCACATCCCTAAATAAACGACTAATGCTTTAATCTAGTCCATGACCAAATTCCAAAAAAGCAAGAAATTAAATCCAGGCAGAATCAATCATTTAACCAACCATTTAGAAACCTCCATGCTTTAAGAGAGTCCCTACAAAGCCCCAGACCTATGCCTAAAGCCGGCTGCATCCTGGCTTAGAAACCACCCCAAGTTCTCAGAACCTGTTTGCTTAAAATCATACCAGGAGGGGGCAAAATTATATATGGAGTTTCTGGGAGAAAAAAAAATCGTTATAATATTGTGGAGATAGTATAGTAGCTGAATTCACCCATCAGCCAGTCGCTCAAGGCTCTAGGTAGCTGCTTTTTAATCTCACACTGCAATATAGAACTGCAGGCTGGTGTGAAACATGAAGAAAAGGGGGAGGGGAGGGCGATGATTAAAGCAAGTGCAGAATAGAAAGGGAGCAAGTGGAAGCGGCCCCGTGAAGTTCCAGCTGGCTAGCCATGAGAGAGCACAGCTCCATTTGCAGTTGGAGTGCTGGATGTGTGGGTGGTGGTGGTGGCAGTTGGGGTGGGGGCTCCCTCCCTCCCTCCTTCCCTCCCTCCCTCAACATTCCTCTTTCATGGATGCTAGGGTGGGCTCGGCACCAGGGACTGAACAACAAACCAGTCCTGGAAGCTCAGAATGTGCAAAGATTTATATTTATATATCTCATTTTGTTTCTCCAAATAGTACATACACAAATTCTGTAAAACAGGTTTTGAGGGTGCTTATTGTGAACAACAGCGCTTTTTAGGGAGCTACCAATGATGGGTAGTTATTCCTGTTTCTTCGGATACTAATCTGGGAGACCTCCTGGCTCACATACCAGCACACTAATCCCTATTTCCGGGAGTTTATTAATATTTGTGTCCTTTATTGGAAAGAGGCAGATCCATGCATGGTATGTGTGTGGTGTATCGTGTTGTCATATGTGTGATGTGGTGTGTGGTATATGCAGGAAGAGGTGAGAGGAGGACATGGAGTGGCCTGCTCTATGGATCTCTGCCTTATTCCCTTGAAAGAGTCTCTACCTGAACCTAAAGATAACATAGCATGTAGAAAACCCCAGTGATCTTCCCGCCTCCTCCACCCCTAACAATGCAGAGGTTATTGGCCCATAGGGTGCTGGGCCTTAAGTCCTCCTGCTTGTGAAACCCATGCTCTTACCCAGTGAGCCATCTCCCCAGTGTCTCGAGTAGTCAGAATTAACCTTGAGCTTCTGATTCTCCTGCCTCTGTCTTGAAAGTGCTGGGACTGCAGATATGCACCACAATGCCCAGTTTATGTGATGCTAGAGACTGAAATCAGGCCCTCACAAATGCTGAGCAAGCACTTCACAAACTGAGCTACATCCCCAGACCCTACTTTTTAGTTCTTTCAAATTATCTACCTGTTACTGAATTTTGTGGGAAACCATGGATGTGGTACCTACACAGGACAGACAAACCCAATGAGTTCAGTCTGAACTTTGAACCGAACTTTGCATGGTCACAGGTGGCACTGTTGCCAATATTGCTTTCTTTGTCTTCTCACAAAAAATTCGGTCTCATCACCTGGCTAAGTGGAGTTCTCAGAATCTGATTTGCTTCTGCAAGGGAACACTGTCATTTGGGCATGACATTGCGCTGTCCTTTTAACGCTCGGCAGCTGCGACCTGCACACGACCGGGAACCTTCATGGTCTGTCATGGAGTTGGGAAGGAATTCATAATGTTCCACCCTCCCCAGGGATTTATAGACCACTAATAGTTGCTGAGAAAGAGGCATTTCCCCCAGTGGTACAGACACCCTAAAATCTTCCTGACAAACCAAAGTTCCATTCATCATAATTAACTCAGCAAATTTTTGGGGCTTATCTACAGAGCATGGGTGAAGGATTACTGGCAGAAGTGGGTGACCCAAAATCACTGGAAAGCCTGCCCCAGCACGTACAACAGCTTCTAATGGATAGCTGCATAGATAGTGCCTCCTTTCCCTAGTCTTTCCTAGCCTGCACACTGTAGCACTTCTCAAGACCCAGCTGCCATGTGCAAGTGCTGCAGAATTACATGCAAATGGCTGGAAAGAGAGGCAGTGATGGTCCAGTGACCCTTGCTGCCTCCTTTCCCTGGGGTGACATTTCAACAGTCCACAGTCCCAATCCGTGCTTCCCTGTACTGATGAACCCTAGTTAGTAGGCATGTCTGATCTCATGAAGATGGAGGCTCAAAGGATAGCACCTTACAACCCCTCATCCATGTTTCTTTGAGTAATCCATTACCATTGCTCCTGGAGGTGACCCTAATCTAACTCATTGGCTTACCAAACTAGGTAGGTATAATCATTTCTTTGGTTTGTGGTATTGTTCTATATCTGAGGTGAGTAGACACTTGTTCATGTCACCTCAGAAAACATACAAACAACATTCTGGGAGCTTCTGGGTTCTAGAGAGGTATTTTATTGGGTTTTGATTTGCCCAAATAAACTCTACTTGATAAAATTGGCCTAGGATATTTTGCCTACCCTATATACCCTACCCCTTTACTTCTTCTTCTATCTATAAACAGGCTCCATCTTCACCTTCTCACTCTTAGATTGAAGGAATATTTTTAAACTGAGACATGGGCCAGTGAAAATCATTTCACAGAATGTTAATATATAGGTCCTAAAAAATGTTTCCTATCTAAATAAATGTACAACATCATGTGCCAATCAAATGGAACAAATTGCTCCATAACGGACGCTCTGATGTGCAGACACATGCTGGGAAGCTCTAAGGGATAGCTGACGTAAGCATTTCTCAGGCCTTTGTTCACAGAAATGTGTGGGGCTGGGGTTTTCCCCTGTGGAACAGATATCCACATTTTAGGTAAATGCTTATAGAAAGGGGAAGAGAATGGGGATGGGGATGGGAATGGGGATGGGAATGGGGATGGGGATGGGGATGGAGAATGGTTCAGTTAGTAAAGGATTTTCCATACAGGCATGAAGACCTGAGTTCAATGCCCAGAAATCATACAAAAAAGCTAGGAATGATGAAACACGTTTATCATTTTAATTCGGGATGGGTGGGATAGGCAGAACCCCCAGGCTTACTGACAGGCTGGTCTAGCCAAATCAGCAAGCTCCGGGTTCTATTGGGGCCCCTTTCAACAAAAAATAACAACAGTGGACAATAGCTGAGGAAGAACTGTGAAGGTTGACCTCTGGCACGCATGCACATGTGCACACACACACACACACATACACACACACACATTTATACATATATAAAAAAAAGAAGGAAGAGGAAGCAGGCTTTTGTTTGTAGTTCCACTAGGACCAGCAAGCTTCTCTTTTGACAAAGACAGTGTAACCCTCTGAGCAGTAGAAACTTGCTGGGGTTAGCACAGAGACCTTATGAGGTCTGTACAAAGAGTGTCATGAAAATGTAAAAGACATAGAAGTAAAACACTGGTCACTCACTTCCCACGGATTAATCAAGTAGAGGTGAGATTCAAATCATATTGAAGCTGTGTAGCTATACTAAATCACCACTCCAGGTGACTGCCACCCACTGTTTGCATTCTCAGTAGCAGCACAGAGGTGTGCTCTGTCTCTAAGCTTTCCCATGGGTGAGCCACCAGTGGGTATAAGTAAACATAGACATACTGGTTCTACCAGCTCACTGTGCAGCTGGAGGAAGACTGGAGTGATGGACACAAAACCAGGAACACTCAACTACTCCAAAAGGGTTCCATCATCTACATTAGCTGTCAGTCGTTTTGATATAAAGCCCAGTATGAAAAGCTGTGTTCAATTCATCTCCCTCTAGAGATTCAGACAGATCCAAGAGAGACTAGTTGATAAAGCCTACCATGTCACAATTTTGAGAACCCTTAAGGGAGTTGAGGTTGTAAAGAAACTAAAGATCCATGTAATGGGGAGCTGCCATTGGCAACTTGACACAATTTACAAGCTCCAGGGAAGAGAGACTCATTGATGGTTTGTCTAGATCGGGTTTGCCCATAAGCATGTCTGTAGGGGATTGTCTGAAGTTAACTGATGTGAGAAGACCCAGCCCAGTGTGGGCAGCACTATTCCCTAGGCAGATGGATGCTAAATGTATAATGGCAGGGAAATCTAACTGAACACAAGCAAGCAAGTGAGAATGCACACATTTATTTCTCTCTGCTCTTGACTGTGGATGTAAAGTGAATAGCTGTTTGAAGTTCCTGCCTTGACGTCACTTCAGTGATAGACTATGACCTGAAATTGTAAAACTAAATAAAACCCTTTCATCTCTACGTTGCTTTTTGGTCAGAGTATTTTATTACAGCAACAAAATTGAAACTAGGACAAACCAATGTTCCAGGTGCCAATTAGTTCCTAGTAGTGGGAGAACCCTTTACTTGCTTGGTAGCACAGAGAAACTCGTAAGTGGACCCAATTCTTTTATAGAAGCAAGAAGGATGCAGAGTAGCCAAAACAATATTAAAAAGGAAAGGCACATTTAGAAGACGTATTCAACCTGATTTTACAGCTTTATTAAGCTGGCTAACAGCAAGGAGTTGGTAGAGGCTAGAGGAATAGATTAACAAAACAAAGAATCCAGAAAATTCTTTGAAATTCCAGAAAACAAAGAACCAGGACAGTAAAATGCTTTTTATCAGAGACACCTAAGAAACTCAGGGAAGAGGAAATGTGATTTCAAGCCTTCTATGGGCAGCGGTTGTCAACCTGTAAGATGTGATGCCTTTAGGCAGTTGAGTGGCCCTTTCCCAGGGGTCACCAAAGACCATCTGAAAACACGGATATTCACATTGAAATTCGTAACAGCAGCAACATTACAGTTAGGAGGTAGTAATAAAGATAATTTTATGGTTGGGAGTCACCACAACATGAAGAACTATATTAAAGTGCTGTGGGTGGCCCTGGTGCTGTTTGTATTTTGATGTCAATTCTGCTTTCCCAGGAGGGATTGTCTGGACCGAGGAATGAGTCACGTACTCAGGTGACTTCTTGTGACCCATCCCCTGATGAATAAAGGAACCACTCACTGGGCAAATAGGTGAGGACTTCCGGGATGGATGGAGAGGAGAGGAAGCAGGAGAGAGAGAGAGAGAGAGAGAGAGAGAGAGAGAGAGAGAGAGAGAGAGAGAGAGAGAAAGAACGATGTAGCTAGTGTCTTCCAGTTTCAATGGTGAATCTGCTAGGATTCGCCACCGGAGGATTTAGTTTAATAAAGCTTATAAGATTAGGATTTTAGTTGCTGCACCCAGCAATTGAGTTACCATTGTTTCTGAACTAAGTTTGTGTGGTGTTTTCCTTCATGGAGAGGCTTGACTGGGCTCCAGAAAGAAAGGTACAGCGGCAAAGCGTGGGTTTGCCTGATGTATCCCACGAAGGCCATGGGAGTTTTGAAGCATGGGGATGAAGGGATAGCAACCCGCCAGTGGGAACTTAGCAAGCTGGGTGGAGAGATTTTGGAGCTTTGAGTCAGGGAGTCTCCACAAGAAAAGAACAAGCCAGCCATTGCCTGCCAGTGTGTGGCCCACCAGCCCACTGGGGCAGAGAGCAGCTGGGTGTAGTGCGGGATGGTGTCACTTTTCTCATATTTCCCGCAACATTAAAGGGTCACAGAATTAGGGAGGTTGAGAGCCACTGCTCCAGGGACTAGGGAGTTCGGGTCATGTACATGTCCTGGCATCGTGGACCTGCAGCCCCACTACTGTGGGGTTCAGAGACCTCCAGAGCTCACTGGCTAGTCAGTCTGACCAAAATGACAAGATCGAGGATCCCTGAGAGCTTGGAATCAATTTTTAAAAAGGGAGGGGGGGAGCAAAGGGATGGCTCCTCTGTTAAGACCGCTTGCTACTCTTGCAGAGGATCTGACTTCAGTTCCCATCACCCATGTCAGGTAGCTCAAAACCACTGTAACTCTAGTTTCAAGGGATCTGACAGCTTCTTCCATAGGCAGGTAACATACATAGGAGCAGATACACACACATAAATAAGAATAAAAACAAACCTTTTATAAAAACCTAAGGAAATAAGGTAGGAGCAGCAGAAGACGACACACAGGCTTACCCCTGACCTACATAAATGTATATGCACAGACCCACAAGGCTTACCCCTGTCCTACATAAATGCATATGCACAGACTCACAAGGCCTACCCCTTACCTACATAAATGCATATGCACAGACTCACAAGGCTTACCCCTGACCTACATAAATGCATATGCACAGACTCGATCATGTGCATATACACCCACATGAACTCATGCATATACCCAAAGCCCCTTCACACAGTCACATACAAACAAATATATAAAACTTGAACTGAAAAAGACGAATAACCCAAAGAAAAGCTAAGCTTCAACAATATTTCAAAGGGATGATTTGTGAATGGCCTACAAATATAGCAAGAGAGAGAGAGAGAGAGAGAGAGAGAGAGAGAGAGAGAGAGAGAGAGAGAGAGAGAGAATGTTCGGCACCATTAGCTATCAATGAAATACAAGTTAAAATACTGTTAGATAATATTACAAATGGTCCAAAATGGGTGAAATTCAAATCATTAACACTACCAGACCCTGGCATTGCTGTAGAAGCAAGAGAAATACTCACACATGCCTGGCGGATATAAAAAACGCTCCTTTTAAAATCTAGGAGCATTCCTATAAAGTTAAATTCCTATCTTATATATAAATATGCAATGTACTCCCCCCACACCCACGGGCTCATTTGTTTGAACATTTGTCCCCAGATGGTGGCACTGTTTCAGAAGGTTCTGGAACCTTTAGTAGATGGCTAAATAAAGTAAGTCATTGCGGGGCTGACCCTTTATATTTTAAAGCCCAGATCTACTTCCTGTGCACTGTGGCCTCCTTATCCATCAAGATATGAGAAGTCTGATACATAGTTGTCACTATGGAGTCACCTGCCCTTAGAGATGACCTGATTCATAAAAACCAGTACCCAAGTCTTCACAGAGACAGTGATTAACTATATGCAAATGAGGAATTCAGAATACATGAATTGATCTTTGTGTTATCGTGTAAGTTGTCAAAAGGGTAGTATCCTTACAAAACCAAGTATTATGTCATAATTAAGATGACAATAGGCAGTTTGTCAGAAACATAAACTGACATTCTTCTAGGAAATTAAAAATACCAGTGTTGAAAATTCATGTTTATTGAGGTGCCAAGTTTGCAAAAAGATATGACTCTTCAGTTCTAGTGACATTCCCTCTCACATATCTTGGGGAAGATCATCTCACTATTGATAATAACATTATCTTTAAAGTATCCACTGCTAGGTATCTGACCAGGCTGATCACTCAATGAAATAGACAGGGACGTTCCACAGAGGAAAATAAAAATATTATTGGAAACAACTTCCCATGTCTACCTAAAAGCAAATGATGCTATCATTTATAAAAAATATATGTGCATCATAATGACTTCAATTTGTAATTATAAATGGGAGTTAGCATCATTTTTAAGAGATCTTTTTATTCTATATGTATGAATATTTCCCTACATGTATGTATGAGCATAGTGTGCTGGTCTGGTGTTCTCAGAGACCAGAAGAAGTTCAGATCCCCTGGAAT
Source organism: Mus pahari (assembly GCF_900095145.1). Taxonomy (NCBI): domain Eukaryota; kingdom Metazoa; phylum Chordata; class Mammalia; order Rodentia; family Muridae; genus Mus; species Mus pahari. The sequence continues at coordinate 101,543,180 of NC_034594.1, forward strand.
TGAAGGTACAGATGTTGATGAGCTTTCATGTGGATGGATGTTGGGAACCTAATCCCAACAAGTGCTCCTGTAACTGTTAAACCATCTCTCCAGCCCCCGTTTTTGTTTGTTTGTTTGTTTGTTTGTTTTGTTTTAAAATGTATCGTTAAACAACTCTATTTAGAAAAGCAGCATTCTCTAAGTAGAGTTTCAAGCTTGGGACGTAACTCACTTGGCGAAGTGCTTGCTGAGCATACACAAAGCCCTGGGTTCCTTCCCAAGAACCATGCAAAGCAGATGTGCTGGTATATGTCTGCAATCTCAGCACACACAATGGGAGGCAGGAAGATCAGAAGTTCAAGGTCATCCTCAGCTACACAGAAAACTTAGAAATTCATGACGCCTGGGATGTAAGAGACTCTATATCAAAAGGGCTCTGTTTTCTAAGACGGTTGAAAGTTCCCAGAAACACCGCCCCCATCAGCATTCCCCTCCACCGTGGAAAGCGTGTGATAGTAACTGGCACATCCAAATCCCCCACAGTCCTCAGTTCACTTTCCACTGCTGGTGGCACACACTTTATGTGTTAGAACATGGGTCTGAAGACCTGAATTCACCGTTGAAGCATCTCATTACGTTGGTTACTTCTCATGTTGCTGGGACAAAAGTCCCAACCAAAGCTGCTTAAGGGAGGGTGGTTTTGCTTTGGCTCACAGTTTAATGGTACAGCCCATCATGGTGGGGAGGCATGATGGCTGGGTCCTGGGGCAGGTACCATGGTCAAGAAGCAGAGAGAGAGATGAGTGCTGCTACCCAGCTCACTGTCTCCTTTTTATTCAGATCAAGACCCGAGACCATGGAATGGTGGCACTCACAGATTGGACAGATCTTCCCACCTCAGCTAACCCAACCTAGAAACTTCTCACAGAATACCCAGAGATTTGCCTTCTAGGTGATTCTAGAGTGGTCAGAGGCCCCTGCTCTCTACCAGTTCACCCCTCTGTGACCCCTGGAAACTGCAGGCCATATTTCTTACTGGTTTATGAGATGCTGTGTGCTATAGTTATCCAGCACACAGCCTTCAGGCCTGCTTCTTTCATGTGGCAACAGGAGGGCAAGCACTTCACCTCTTTACAAGGCTCTACAGTGCATGTCTGTACATCACTGGCCTATAGTCTACTGTCTGGACATGTCAGAGTACCTTTATTCACCTACAGAGAAATATTCTTGTTGCTTCTAGGTTTGGGATGAGTCAAGTTGGAATAAACATCTGCATGCAGGTCTTGTGGGGCATGTTGTCAACTCCTTTGATCAAATGCCAAGGAGATAAATTACATGGTAAGAGTTTTGTAAGGGAATCACCAAACTGCCTTCCAAAGTGGTTGCTCTATTATGTGCCGTAGGTAATGAGCAAGAATTCCCCTTGGTCCAAATTCCAGCCAGCGGATATGATACGACTAGTAGTATACAGTGGAGTCTCATGATTATTCTAATTTACATTTCCCAGTGACTTATCATGTGGCTCTCTGGACATGCTTGTTTGCCTACCAGGTGTGTTTTTTTGGTAAAGTGTCTGTTAGGATCTTGTACCTTCCTTCCTTTCTTTTTTCTTTCTTCCTTTCTCTCTGTCTGTCTTTCCTTCCTTATTTATCCATGAATTTAGTTTTGTGATGCTAGGGCTCAAACCCAGAGCTTCCCACTTGTTAGACAAATGCTCTACCACTGAGCTTAGTAAATCTCCTCCGACCTCAGCTGTCCCCAGCCCCCAGGAGCTAGAATGGCTATCACACACATGCTGTCACATCCAGGAGCTAGAATGGCTATCACACCCATGCTGTCACATCCAGGAGCTAGAATGGCTATCACACCCATGCTGTCACATCCAGCTCCTTCTCACCTGTTTTGCATCAGGTTGGCCATGTCTTTATCGCTGTGTTTTAAGCACGTTTATGGGCTTTAGATAAGATAGATTTTTCACACATAAGTCTCCATTATAAGGTAGACTTCTGTCAATGAACTCCTGGCGGCCAATTTTTGCCCCACTTCAACAAGCTCGTATGTACTACACTGTCCACATAACTGAGCTTCATCATACATAACTTATTATCCTTTAAAAACACTTTCGAATCTCTGAGAAATTCATTCAGTACAGTTTTATCTTTGTAATCTCCCACTCCTCCCCCTAACTCCTCTAGATTCAATTCCCTACCCACTTCCCAAACTTCATTTCCTTTTAAAAACAAACAAACAAAAAAAAACAAACCAAAAGAGCCCACTAGCCAGGCGTGGTGGCGCACGCCTTTAATCCCAGCACTCGGGAGGCAGAGGCAGGCGGATTTCTGAGTTTGAGGCCAGCCAGGTCTACAAAGTGAGTTCCAGGACAGCCAGGGCTACACAGAGAAACCCTATCTCAAAAAACAAACAAACAAACAAATGAAAAGAGCCCACTAAGTCTAATTTGGATGATAGCCAGTCCTAAAGAAAAGATACAAACATACATTGGAGCAGTGTAGCCTTTCAGGGCAAAAAAACCCTTTTCTCCTCCTCCCCCTACTCATTCTTCTTTTTCAAGAAATCTATTTTTTGAGCTGTAGAGGGTTCTACAATTAAGAGCTCTTTGCTGTACTTGCAAAGGGTACTGATTTGGTCCCCAGCACCCACATAGGCTGGTTCACAACCACCTGTAACTCTAGCCCCAGAGGAATAAAGCCTTCTTCTAGCATTCATAAATATCTGCACACATGTGGCATGCATTCAACATGGACACACACACACATATAAATAAAAATAATTCTTAATAAAGAATCCTATTTCCTTAAAAACGATCTTATTCATTACCAGTTCTATAAGGTTTGGGGAACAAATACATTTAATATTATTCTGTCACCAAAACCAAAGGATGTCTTTTCCTTGAGCTGATGCAAATGCTAGTATTTGTTCTAAGTATTAATTTGGAAAAGATTACAAATGACAGCAATGTTTCTTTCTGGACAGATGTGAATAAATGATTTCAGTCAATTTCCTTTTTACTTATTTGCAAACTTTCTCCTGTGCTTTCATTAAACAGCTCCATGCCATCTGAATGATAGATAACTGCTCTCACCAGCTCTACCCTCCCATCCCTCATAAACATGTGCTCTTTTGTGCAGCCAACTCAACCACCTGGCACTGAATATTTAAAGTCAAGAGAATCCCTGGGGTCTGCCATTCATTCTTTTTGCGCCACATCTGGCTTAGCTCTGGTCTTTGAATATTTGGGTTTCATCTCTTATCTGACATTTCATAATAAAAAGGGGGAGTATGGGACGAACAAGGGAAAGAAAATGGGTAAAGTGTGGTGGGGTGCGGTGGGTCAGAAGTTCTGTGTGGCCTTGGGGTTCTCTAAAGAAACAGAACCAATGTGGTTCTGTGTCCAGTGGAGTCCAGATTGGGGCGAGGATAGGGGTCTTCTCCCTTCTCCCAGATCTTAGTGTGAGAGCTTTTTTAACTGAAGGCCTTCTCAGACGATCTTCAATGTGTGTATTTCTTCAGTCAAGGTGGGCTTGAGCTCATACATTTAATTCAGGGTGAATCAAGGGGTACACACTTTTGAGGAAGAAGGCGGGGATATGCAGGGTGGGTGAAAGTTATTGACTGTAGGCTTAAGTTATTGAGATGTCTTATTAGCATCAGGAGGCATTTCAGGAATCTCAGGTACAGGACTATGTGACAGTCCTCAGGTGTGACAGTCCTCAGGTGTGGGGTCTGGAATTTCCCAGAAAAAAAAGAAGACACCCTGACAACAAAATCGGCCATTTTGCATGAGCTATCCGGTAATGTCATACTTTGACCTTAGCAATAGGGTTTCCCGACAAACCATAGTGTGCTTATATACTACAAAAGGGATATGTTAGATTGGCTTAAGCAACACAGGCTGGGTGTCTAACAATGGATATCTGCACACTGGGGTGGCTCAGAACTGCTAGCTGCCTTGTCTGTGAGGCTGGAGGCTGCAGCGGTCTCAGCCTGGGGCTAAAGGGCTAAAGGATTCTGGAAAAGCCGCTGGTCTTCAGCTTCATGTGACAGCTGGGTTCTGACACCACTGAAGGAATGACTTTCAGGAGCAACAGAGTAGATGCATTCACCAGTAAGATGTGAAGGCGATGAAACCAAAGGTAAGACTTTGCCCCTGGGCCTCTTTCTTCTCGTTGTCACTGGAAACTATTATCCAGATTTGTGATAAGTCCTCCTACTTCAGATAACCTAGTCAAAAATCCCTCACAAATGTACCCAGCAACGTATCTCTCAGTTGATTTTAGATCCAGTCAAGTAGGGAGCATCCACCTTATTTTTCTATTCAGCTTTATTTTTAATTATGGACATGCGTGAGTATGTGTGCCAGGGATGGAGGTGCACATGACTGTAGCTCCTAGTGGAGGCCACAAGTATGTCTGATCCTCCTGGAGCTGGAGATAGAGGTGGTAATGAGCTACCTGACGTGGGTACTAGGAACTGAACTCTACTAGTCTGGACCAGAAGTAAATGCTCCTAACCACTGAGCCATCATCTCTCCAGCCCTTTTCTACCTTGATTCTAAAGACAGGGTGTGCTGGTTAATTTTTTGGTAACTTGACACAAGCTAGAGTCAACGTGAGATAAAGGAAACACAATTGAGAAAGTGCCTGAGAGGAAGTCTATGAGACATTTTCTTGATTGATGATTGATGTGAGAGGATTCAGTCCACTGTGGGCGGTGTCACCCTAGGTAGGTGGTCCTCACTGCATAATAAAGCAAGCTGAGCAATCCATGGGGAGCAAGCCAATAGGCAGTGTTTCTCCATGGTCTCTGTTTCAGTTCTAGCCTTCAGGTTTCTGCCCTGGATTCCCTTGATAATGGAATGTGATTAGGATGTGTTAAGCCAAATGAATTTGGTCATTGTTTTCTCCCCCAAATAGATGCTTAACTACGGAAAAACGTGGGGTCTCTCACTGGTCCAGAATATGCCAAGTAGGCTAGGCTGGTCAGTAAACTTAAGAGATTCACCTGTCTCCACCTCCCCAGTGGTAGGATTATAAAAGTGTGTAACCAGGCTCAAGTTTTGTTCAGTTTGGTTTTGTTTTTTTTTAATGTGAGTTCTGGAGATCAAACTCATGTCCTAATACTTGCATAATAAGCATTTTACTACTGATCCATCTCTCCAACTGAAAATGCTGTGCAATTATTTACCCAACAGCGATTACTAATATTTTCCTACTTTCCAAAGTCTGGATTTCAAATCTTCTATTTCATTTATTTATACCAATAAAAGTGTGTGTGCCAAGGTCCACTCTGTGGTGATCAGAGGGCAACTTATAGAAGTTAACTCTCTCCTTCTACCATACGGGTCCTAGGAATTGAACTCAGGATGTCTGACTCAGTGGGAGGGGCCTCCACTGAGCCATCCTGCTGCCCCCAAAGTTTTCCTTTTACATCTCATAAGTGGGTGATAAAATCAGTGAGGTCATAGCCCATTAGAAACTTCCTTCAACGTTCACACAGGTTCGTTAATCAATACCTTCTGGGCACCAGCACTTTAACTAACTGTGATGACTTGGAAATGAGTCTGTCAAAGTCTTTGTCTGTAAATGTCAGCAACAGCCAGGATAGAAGATTAATTATCTCCACATCCCACGTGTGGATACTCTTTGAGGTACAATGTTTCTGTAACATCAAAGAGAATTTTCTAGAGGATTCTCTGAAACACTATTTTTCCTTTCAATGGCAGATGTTACTACCTCCAGAAATCATTTGTTTTCCGCATTAAAATAAAGCTTATGAAGAAGTTTCAGAAAACACAAGTCCTGGAGACTGGGAAGGTAGCTCAGTGGGCAAAACAATTGCTGTGCACATATGGAAACCCAAGTTTGAATCCCAGGACCCACATAAATGCTGGATATGTATGTGATGACCCTCCAAGGTAATTGTGGCCTTGGAAAGATGAGACAGGGGATCATGGGAGCAATCTTGAGAGTTTCGCTAACCCAGTCTACAAGCTCAGGGTTCAGCTGAGAGACACTGCCTCAATGAATAGTGTGGAGTAGTCAAGGAAGGCTTCAGATGTCAACCTCAGGTTTCCATACGAATGTACATGCACTTCCACCTCTATGTGCACACGTACATGCAAACAATCATACACAGATGCATACCACATGTAGACATATGCAAAATTTAAACATACACAGTGCTGACAGGAAGGAGAGGGCATCTGAAAGGTTTGATGGGAAGAGCTTAGCCAGCACTCTGATATCTTGATGCCCCTGGACAGCTTAAGCTTCTGTCTCCACTCTGGCTCCCTGAACGCCCATGACACTCACAAGCAAAGCCATGCTTGGGATTCTCCAACCTTCCTGATTATTTTCTCTCTCTCTACCTGACTGGTGGCATCTCAGTTTCTACATAGTACATGTTTAGTTGGCAATGCACGACATTGTGATAGCAGCATAAAGACTAAACAATACCCTCCATGTCTGACTCCCTATGTAAGTTCTGACACTGTGATAATATACCACAACCAAAGCGACTTAGAGAAGAAAATAGTTTGTGTTTACAGTCCTAGAGGGATGGAGCCCTAGAGGCATGGAGACATAGGAGTGGGTATCAAGAGCAGGAAGCTCACTCAGGAGGCAGAGGCAGGCAGATTTCTGAGTTCAAGGCCAGCCTGGTCTACAAAGTGAGTTCCAGGACAGCCAGGGCTATAATGAGAAACCCTGTCTCGAAAAACCAAAAAAAAAAAAAAAAAAAAAGAGCAGGAAACTGGCTGATTGCACACAGGAATGGGAGGTGAGGTGGGAAGGAAATGGTGAGAGATTATAAACCCTCAAAGCCCAACCCCAGTGACACACTTCCTTCCTCCTAAAGGCTCCATTTCTCCAACAGCACCAGTAACTGGGTATCAACTGTTCAAGTACTTGAGTCTCTGGAGGACATTTCTCATTCAAACCACTACATTCTCTCAGACCAATTTTAATGATGAGTATTTGGTTTATTTATATATTGCTTCAGTCATTGGAAATTAGTAAAAGGGTCTGAAGAGATGGCTTAGCTAGAAAAAATGCTCACCATGCAAGTGTTGAGAACCCAAGGCCAACCATCAGAACACATGTAAAGAAAGCCAGGCATGGCGGCACACACTTGAAATCTCAGTGCTAAGAAGGTAGATCCCTGAGAGCCAGCCAGCCTAGACAGCTCAATGAGCTTCAAGCCAATGATAGCCTGTGTCAAAGAAGAAGAAGAAGAAGAAGAAGAAGAAGAAGAAGAAGAAGAAGAAGAAGAAGAAGAAGAAGAAGAAGAAGAAGAAGAAGAAGAAGAAGAAGAAGAAGAAGAAGAAGAAGAAGAAGAAGAAGGTGGAGCCTAAGAATGTGTGACATAGGAAGTTATCCTCTGACCATGTTCACATATGCACTTGCACATACATGGCAGTGCACACACACAGAAAAGAAACCTCCAGTAGCAAGAATGCTTCATGATTTGGCCAAAAACAAAGGCATGATGATCCTAATTTGCTCTGATACATTATTAAAATGACTTGTAAATCCCCATCCCAGCTTGCAGGGTTCTTTGAGTGAACCTAAATTGATCTGCAGGGCAAGAGCTGCTTATAGCATCACTTCAACACAAAACCACTGGAAAAGTTCTAAAAGTTCTGAATTGTTTTTTGTTTTTTGTTTTTTTGTTTTGTTTTTTGGTATCTATCTATCTATCTATCTATCTATCTATCTATCTATCTATCTATCTATCTATCTCTCTATCTATCTATCTATCTACCTTTTTCTTAATACAGGGTCTACGTAGCCCAAACTGGCCTCAAGTCCATTGTATGGCCAAGGCTGGCCTTAACTTCTGAACTTGCCTCTACCTCCCAAGAATAAGGATTTAGGGTGTGGGCAACTGTAATGATTTTGGAGTGCTCTGGCTTAGAATACAGGTAGGCAAACACTCTACCAACTGGGCTATGCCCCAGCTCCTCTGAGGCCCTTATTTTTAAACAAGAGGTAAGAATTGTTGATGAAGATATACATAACTGACCAAACAAGGCAACAGGATCTGCAGAACAGGACAGAGACCTCTTTCTCCCACTATGTGCAAAGATGTTGGCATGGACACAGCTCCTTTGAAAGAAAGGCAGGGAAAAGATGTCTTGAATTACTCTCAGGAACTCATTGAAATTAGCCTTGTTGGAACACTAGGGGCTTTCAGGAAAACTGCTAAGGTCTTGGGCCCCAAGTTCTATAGCAGCTCCGCTCATCTTAGCTCGGGAAGATCTGTAAGGGCTTTGGGGCTGGCACATTATCTCTGAAATATCACCCTGGCTTTGAGGGCTCCTTGGCACTGGGTAATGTGTTCCGAGTTTTGAAAATACTAGTGGAAGTTATAAGAGTCAAAAGACTATCTACCTGGCTTCTTCTAAGATCACTCTCTGGCACTCCCAGAGGCCATATAAGGTTTGACAAGCATCTTTCTTTCCTCTATTCCCCAAATGGCCTCACTGCCAACTGTTTTAATACTCCTAGGTTTTTCTTGGGTGAGTAGTATTTTAGCATTATATTTTTAATCTAAGTTCTACCCAAAAATTGGCCCATAAGTATCTATGCATGGATCATTATGAAGTTAGATATGTGTGTATGAGTAAACACGTACACCCATTACGTTCCTTTACAATTATTTATCTTTTATTATTGGGGGCCATGCATGTGGTGGTCAGAGGACAACGTGCCAGAGTGGATTCTCTCCTTCCACCAGATGGCTCCCAGGAATCACACTCAGGTCACTAGGCTTGACTGCAATTACCTTTACCCACTGCGCCATGCTGCCAGCCCACTATTGCACACTTTCAAGCAGTCTTCCTGGAGTGGGAAGAGATATAGTGGTGTGCTTTAAAGTAAACTCTGTAAAGAGAAGCAAAGCCAAGCTCTGGCGTCATTGCTGTCACTTGCTATGGAAACCATGTCATCAAGTTCTTGTTATTCCTATAGGGGTGAAATGAGCTAAAGTTTGCAAAGTGCTCAGGCAGCGTCTGCTACATGCTAGAGGCTAAAATAATAGCCATGTTTACCATTACTGTTGTTTTCTTCTAGGTTGTAATTACTTTTGCTTGAAAAAGAGCCCTATAAAGATGTGGTGATAGGTCTATTTTATTATTAGTTACTGGTTTTTATTGATTACTTATTTAGTGTAATTATTTATAATTTATACTTATATTTATTTAATTATCTAGTGTAATTATTTAATTATTTAGTGTATATGCATGTGTATGCACATACATCTCACGGTGCATGTGTACATATCAGAGGACAACATTAGGGAGTCAGTTATCTCCTTCTGTCATGTGTGTTTTGGGGATCGAACTTCTGTCATCAGGTATGGCAGCAACTTTTACCCACTGAGCCATCTCACCTTCACTGGCTAGTTCTTTTATTTTTCAGACTTAATTCACTTTATTTTTCTTCTACAAAAACCCTTATGTCTTAGCCACAGCTGGAACCTGGATCTTCTGAACAGAGACCTGATATGGAGATTTCTCTTTCTAGAAGTAGAGGGTCATGTAGCTATAGATCTTGAAGATGGCATTAAAGGTGGCCTTGGCAAAGTTGCCCAGGGTGGAAGTACAGTGCTTGGCTGATGGGTAGCAGTCATCAATACTGGCAATCAGCAGCAACTTCTTGGGCACAGGAGCAGAGACAATGCCAATGCCTCTTAGAGCCAGGATGATGAGCTGCAGCAACACACAGCCACAGCAGACTGTCACCTTAAGCACAATGGTGTGGGGCTTGCCAATCTTGTTCTCCCAGCAGCCTTTCTGTACAGGGTTTATGGAAAGCTTGACCAGGATGATAGTCCCTCAGATGGCAGTGGCTACCTTCTCGGGGTACTTAGCACCAAGAACAACATGATCATTGTAGTCCCCAAAGACAACAAAAGCCTTGAATCTGGTCTACTGGCCAGCCTGAGTTTGTGCCTGCTCTGGCAGGATTGTTAGAATCTCATCCTTTAGGTATTTTCTGAGAAAAAAGCCAAAAGTCTCAGATGGGCAGGAAGAGCAGGTAGATCTCTTCCACAAACTTGATCACCATATCCTTATCCAGGCAGCCCAGCTTGGTGACAGGGATCCATTCCTTGTCTCGGAGGGCTTTACCTCCAAGAGCCCTAAAATGTCCAAGACTGCTGCCAAATCCTCCAGAAAGCAACATAACCTCCTAATTATGGGCCCCAAGCCCTCCCTCTGCACCAATTGATTCACCACTTGGTGTTTTTCCCAAGGAGGAGGAGGAGGAGGAGGAGGAGGAGGAGGA
>NC_034594.1:101553715-101562280 GCF_900095145.1 Mus pahari
AAGAAGAAGAAGAAGAAGAAGAAGAAGAAGAAGAAGAAGAAGAAGAAGAAGAAGAAGAAGAAGAAGAAGAAGAAGAAGAAGAAGAAGAAGAAGAAAAGAGCTGCAGCACTAGTCATGTTCTTAATCTCTCACTTGGCTAATTTATAAATGAAAGTCTATCATAGTTATGTATATGGAATATAGTGTATCTAAGATGATTATAGACTCCTCTGGGGTGTGAGGAAGAGGACATTATATAAAGTGAAAGGTCATTCACGAAGACCACATACTGCATTATTCCATGTATATACTATTTCAAGAATATGAAAATCCACAAGGATAAGTGGTAGACTTATGCTTGTTAAAGGCATGGGGGAGACTACTGCTAATGGATGTGAAGTTTCTCCTGTGGTGATAAAATTGTTCAGAAAATTGATAGAAATGATAGCTGACTATATATACACACATAGTTACTACATTATACAAAAGAGGCAGGTAAACATTTTTGTAACAAGCTAGGCAGCAAGGACTTAGATTTTTTGGTTCATATGATCTTTGATGGAACTGCTCAGGTGCTCAGGTGATATTGGAGCAGAGACCACCATAGGTAATATGTAAATGATTAGGCACAGTATATTTTAGTGTAAAGAAATCTTACTTGTAAGGCTGAGGAGATACATTGGTTCATAAAGTACTCGCCTAAATTTGATTCTCAAAAGCTTAAAAATCTAGCCGTGGCCATCTAACCAGAGGCAAGGACAGCATTTTGAGCCCCTGGTAAAACTGCTACCCCACCTCTACCCTACCCTCACCTGCTCAGCATAACCCCAACTGTTCCTCCTCCCCTAGCCACCATATTTTGGCCCACACCTCTGACAGAAGCCTCCCTTCCCTCCAGAAGCCAGGCCAGCATCCTGAACCCCAGAGGATCCCCTACCAGATCAGGGGTCACACACATTGTAGGAATTCCAGTTCCCAGCTAGATCACTGACCACCTGGTGGAGCAGAGGCCATCCAGGCCATCAGAAGTCCAGCCCCCAACTCAAGCAGAGACCCTCTATTCAATCACAAGCCCCTCCAGCCAGAAGACCATAGAGTAAACTAAAACCAAAGAAGAAAACACCTATCAAACAAAGACAAATCCAGAACTTGGCACATAGACCTATAATCACTCTAAATTCAGATGCCTAAACATCAGTGTAAGAACAAAATCAACAACCGCCATGGCAATATATCTTCATCAGAGCCCAGCCATTCTACTACAGCAAGCCCTGAATATTCCAACACAGCTGAAACATAAGAAAACAATTGCAAAAACAACTTTATTGCCACACCCACTCCAATAGTGACTGCGTGACAGGCCCCAAAACTTGGACACAGTCCGAGGCAAAAAGTTTCATGGAAACTCAGTCTCCTAGAACCTTGGCGTCTTGTAAAACAAATGTTCCAAACCTGTCCATGTGTTAGTCAGTGAATGGATCTGTGTGCTTTCCTTCAATATTGTTTTATTATAAGTTCCTCTAAGGGTTGATTTTGACATAGCTAAGTTAGATTAGCCTCCACCAGTGTCCCAATATCCTAGAAAATTGTTGAGCCAAACTTGGGCTTTAATTTTTGTAAGAATGTTACTCATTCAGATGAAAAGTCTCAAGTGTTGACAGAGAGACAGTGAAAGAAATAAGGCATTACAATTTACTGGAATAGAGCTAGAAATCTCAGGGCTAGTCTACAAAGTATACTTAGAACAATAGTCGAGTCACTCCCATACACAGGAATTTACAATGGCCTAAGGGGAATGTAGATTATGCAATAGACTAGAATTTGATAGAATTAGAACTATGGCAAGGGCATGAAGCCCTTGCCCCTGGCTTCTAAGAATAAGCTGACTTTAAATGGGGCTGCTTTTGATCCCAGTTGTTTATATTGATTTTTATCCTAGTTGGTTCCTGTTAGCTTTTATGTATGCATTCCTCTGTTTTGTTGTAAAAGTAATTTTGCATTGGGTAACCTCAATGTACCTTGGATGACCTTAATGTATCACTGAACTTCCTTGTCTCCTTCTGTAATATAAGTCTGATGCTCCCTTTGAGAAATTACATTCAGATCAACACCCCCTTGTGTTCGCATCTGCTTGTCACTTTTCTCTGACTCCTTGCTCACCTGAATACCAGGATCCTGATTCTCCTGTAGGTTGAGGGGCCAACTTTGGCCAGTCCATGGCACTTTATGAAGATAATAGAGATCCATGTAGAGGAATTATTGAATCCCTTAAAGAAACCGAAGAAAAGACAATCAAAAAATTGGAGGAAATCAATAAATCCCTTAAAGAATGTCAAGAAAGGCAAGAAAAAAATAGTTTAAGGAAAGGAATAAGACTGTTCAAGTTCTGAAAACAGAAATAGAAACAATAAGAAAAGACAAAAGAGGGAAAATCTAGGTAAGCAAACAGAAATCATAAATAGCTAGAGACGGAAGAGAATGTCTCACGATAGAAGAAATAGATACATCAGTCAAAGATAATGTTAAATTTAAAAAGTTTCCAACACAAATCATTCAGGAAATGTGGGACAATCTGAAAACACCAAACCTAAGAATAACAGAGTTAGAAGATTGCCATCTCAAAGGCCCAGTAAATACTTTCAATAAAATCATAGAAGAAAATTTTCTTAACCTAAAAAAAGATATGCCTGTAAAGGTACAAGAAGTACATAAAGGTTAAAAAAAAAGTTCCCTTATCACATAGTAATTAAATAACTAAACAAAGAGAACAAAGAAATAACATTTAAGGATGCAAAAGAAAAAGGCTACATGACATATAAAGGTAGACCCATTTGAATTATACCCAGCTTCTGAATGGAGACTCTTAAAGTCAGAAGGGTCTGAAGAGATATGCTTCAAACTCTAAGAGACCATAGATGCCAGCCCAGACTACTACACCCAACAGAAATTTCAACCACCATAGATGGAAAAAAGAAGATGATAAAGTCAAATTTAAATAATATCAATCTACAAATCCAGATCTACAGAAGATACTAGAGGAAAAGTTTCAACCAGAGGAGGTTAACTACACCTATGAAAATACAAGCAATAAAAAATCTCATACCAGCATAACCCAAAGAAGGAAAACACACATACACAAACACACACACAAGCACCCAACAACAACAGGAATTAACAACTATTGGTCATTAATATCTCACAATGTCAATGGACTCAATTCTCCAATAAAAAGACACAGATTAATAGAATGGATGCAAAAACAAGATCCATTCTACTGCCGCATACAGTAAACACACCTCAACAACAAAGATAGGGAGAATAAAGTGTTGGAAAAAGGTTTTCCAAGTAAGTGGTCTCAAGAAGCAAGCTAGTGTAGCTATTGTAATCTCTAACAAAATAGACTCAGACCAAAATTAATCAAAAGATATGGGGAAAGACAGTTCATATTCATCAAAGGAAAAAATCCATCAAGATGATGTCTCAATTCTGAATATCTATGCCTCAAATGCAAGGGCACCACATCTGTGTAAGAAATATTAAAGACTGAATCACTCATAGACCCTCACACATTGATAGTGGGAGACTTCAACACCCCACTCTCACCAATGGAAAGGTTAGCAAGACATAAACTAAACAGACAAATAATGAAGCTAACAGGTATTATGACTCAAATGGGCCTAACAGATATATGTAGAACATTTCACCAGAACACAAAATATTATTCCTTCTCAGTACCTCATGTAACATTCTCCAAAATTGACTATATGCTTAGTCACAAAGCAAGTCTCAATGGACATAACAAGAAAGTTGAATTAATACCTTACATCCTGTCAGCTTCTTAGATTGAAGGTAGATTTCAACCATGTCAGAAAAACACAAAACTCCATGAACTCAGGCAAACCGAACAACTCTATACTGAATAACTACTGGGTCAAGGCAGAAATAAAGAAGAAAGTTAAAGACATTCCAGAATTCAATGAAAATGAATGCACAACATACCCAATCTTATGGGACATAATGAAAGAACTTCAAAGAGGAAAGTTTATAGCACTAAGTGCCTACATAAAGAAATTAGATCTCATACTAGCAACTTAACAACACATCTGAAACCTCTTGAAGAAAAAGAAGCATACAATCCTAAGAGTAGTAGACAGCAGGAAATAATCGAACTGACAGATGAAACCAATAAAATAGAAATAAGGAAAACAATACACAGAATCAATGAAACTAAGAGTTGATTCTTTGAGNAAATCAACAAGATAGACAAACTCTTATTAGAACTAACTAAAAGACATAGAATATCCAAATTAACTAAATCAGAAATGGAAAGGGAGACATAACAACAGACACCACAAAATTAGAAAATATAAAAGAAATGGAAACTTCTCTCAATAGATACCCCAAGGAAATAAAAGCAGTGATTAAAAGTCTCAGGGGCAGATGGTTTTAGCCCAGAATTCTACCAGACTTTCAAAGAAGAGCTAATTTCAATAATCCTCACATTATTCCAAAAAGAGAAACAGAAGGAACATTGCTAAATTCATTTTATGAGGCCACAGTCACCTTGATACACAAACCACACAAAGATTCTACAAAGAAAGAGAACTGCAGATCAATAACCCTCATGAACATATACAGAAATACTCAATAAAATACTTGGAAACAAAATCCAAGAACACATCAAAGAGATCACCCACCATGATTAAGTAGGATTCACCAAGAGATGCCAGAATATTTTCCATTCATGAAAACCAGTAAATGCAATCCATCATATAAACAAACTAAAAGTAAAAAAATAAAAAATGAAAAAAAAAACACACACACACACAATCGTCTCATTACGTGCTGAAGAAAAGCCTTTGACAAAATCCAACACCCATTCATATTTAAAGGCTTGGAGATAAGGGATACAAGGCACATTCCTAAACATAATCAAGTCAATTTACAGCAAGCCTATAGCCAACATCAAATTAATTGAAGAGAAATTAAACATTTCTTCTAATTAGGAACAAAACAAGGCTGTCCACTCTCTCCATATCAATTCAATAAAACACCTGAAGTTCTAGCTAGAACAATAAGACAACTAAAGGAGATCAAGGGACTACAAATTGGAAAGGAAGATATTTAAGTATTGGTAATCACAGATTGTATGATCGTCTACATAAGTGACCCTAAAATTTCTATCAGGGATCTTTATAGCTGATAAAAACTTTCAGAGAATTTACTGACTGAATACAAGATTAACTCAAAAAAAAAAAACCAAACAAACAAACAAAAAAATAACTGTAACCCCACTACATACAAGTGTGACAAACAAATTGAAGAAGAAATTAGGGAAACAAACATCTTTCACAATAGTTTCAAATAATATAGAATATCTTGGGATAACTATAATCAAGTAAGTGAAAGACCTGTATGATAAAAATTTCAAGTCTGATGGAAAAAAATTAAGAAGACATCAGAAGATGGAAGGATCTTCCATGCTCATGGGTCAGTAGGATTAACATAATAAACATGGCCATCTTACCAAAAGGAATCTTCAGATTCAGACCAACCCCATCAAAATTACAACACAATACTTTACAGACCTTGAAAGAACAAGGAAACAAACCATATGGAAACAACAAACAAACAAACAAACAAACAAGATAGCTAAACCAATCCTGAACAATAAAAGAACATCCAGAGGTATCACTCTCTGGTTTATAGCAGTAATACAGAGGAATAGTAATAAACCCAAATGTTGTTGGCATAAATACAAAGAGGTGGATCAATGGAATTGAATCAAAGACACAGATGTAAATCCACATGCCTACAGACACCTGATTTTTGATAAAGAAGCCAGAAATATACAATGGAAAAAAGAAAGCATTTTCAATCTTTTATGGTTGTCTAATTGAATGTCTACATGTAGAGGACTGCAAATAGATCCATATCTATTACCCTGCACAGAACTCAATTCCAAGTGGCTCAAAGGCCTCAACATAAAACCAGCAAGAGTGAATCTAACAGAAGAGAAAGTGAAGAATAGCCTTGAAGGCATTAGTATTGTCCGTGCCATCTGTGAGCTGTGTTTTTCCTCCCAGCCACAAACTCTTAGAGTAATGACTGTGAGACTTAAATATATCTTCAAATGCCTAAGCCACAGTTTTGCATGTTCTCTGACTGGCTCATAACTTTATATTTTGTTTATTATAAACTAAGTTCAGCTACATGGCTGGTTACCTCTGCCCAGCTTTCATGTGTCTTGTCTCCATCAGCATTCCCAGGATGAAATATCCTATGCCTCACTGTTTCCCAGGATATTCTCCCCCCCCCCCTCTCTGCTAGATGATCAGATGTTCCACCTTCTAATCCTGCCTCAGCTTATTGGCCAAAGGCCTTTTTTATTAACAGGTGAATACTTTTACACGATGCATAAAAAATTATCTCTACACACTGTCACAGGAGACAACTATCTGAACAGAGTATCAATAGTTCAGGAACTAAGATCAACAATTAATAAATGGAACCTCATGAAACTGAAAAGCTTCTGTAAGGGTAAGGACACCATCAATAGGAAAAAATGGCAGCCCACAGAATAGGAAAGATTTTCACCAACTAACTCCACATCTGATAGAGAGCTAATAGCGAAAATATATAAAGAACTCAACAAACCAAATATTAGAATTAAAAGATAGTGTACAGGTCTAAACAGAATTCTTATCAGAGAAATCTCAAATGGCTGAGAAACAAAGAAAGGTTCAACAATTTTAGCCTCCAGGAAAATGAAAATCAAAACGACTTTGAGATTCCATGTTACCTGTCAGAAAGGCTAAGATCACTAACACAAGAGGCAGCTCATGTTGTCGAGGATGTGGAGCAAGGGGAACACTCCTCCACTGCTGGTGGGAGTGCAAGCTAGTACAGCCACTCTGGAAATCAATATGGTGGCTTCTCAGAAAATTGGAAATTATCTACCTCTAGATCCAGTTATATATACCACTTCTGGGCACATTCCCAAAGGGCACATTATCCTACCATAAGGATATTTGCTCAGCCACAGTCATAGCAGTTTGATTCATAATAGCCAGAAACTGGAAACAATCTAGATGTCCCTCAACCAATGAATGGACTAAAAAACTGTGGTGCATTTACACAATGGAGTATTAATCAGTTTTAACATAATAAAATTTGCTTGCAAATGAACAGAACTGGAAAAAAAATCATCCTGAGTGAGGTAACCCAGAGCCAGAAAGACAAACATGGAATGTACTCACTTGCAGGTGGATATTAGCTATAAGGTAAAAGACAATCATACTACAGTCCACAGACCCAGTGAGGCTAAGTAACTCTGATAGCTTAAAGGAGGAAACAAGGATCTTCCTGGGAAGGGGAAATAGACTAGATTTTAAGGGTGGATGAGTGACAGATGAAGATATCATGTGGGAGAAGAAGGAGGGAGTGAATACTGGGAGAGACTACTGGAATTGGGGGGCATTTCAGGAGCAACTTAGAAACCTAGTGCAACAGGAACTCATGGAATCTACAAGGATGACACCAAGGTATAGTCCTAGCCCTCGTAAGTGGGGACAGGGAGCCTGAACTGTACCAGGCAAGGCCCCAAGAGACACCAATCCAGCCACAAAACTTCTGACCTACAGTTTGTCATGCCTACAGGATGTGCTGGGACCAGAACCTAACACAATTGTCATCAGAGAGACCTCATTCAGCAACTGATGGGAGGAGATGCAGAGTTCTGCAGCTAAATATTAATCAGAGCTCAGGAGTCCTGAGAAGGACAGGGAGGGAGGATTGACGGAGCCAAAGGGATCAAGGACATACAAGAACACGGCTCCCAGAATCAATTGGCCAGAATTTCCAAGTGGGCTCATAGAGATCAGTGAGCCTGTAAGGGTCTGAACTAGGTCCTCTGCATATATGTTATGATTGTGTAGATAGATGTTCTTGTGGGATTCCTAACAGTGGAATAAAGGGCTCTTTCTGATTCTTTTGCCTGCTTTTGGAACCCTTTTCCTCCTACTGGGCTGCCTCACCCAGCTTTGATAGGGGAATATGTGCATGGCCTTATTGTAGTTTGTTGTGCTGTGTTTAGTTGATGTCCCTGGAAGGTCTGTTTTTTTTTTCCTGAAGGGGAGTTGAAGGGGGTGTGGATTGGGAGAAAGGGGAAGTGCTAGGGAGAGATTGGGGAAAAGGAGGGGAAAGTGCAGTTGGAATATAATATATGAGAGAAGAAGAAATAAAAAGGAAGAAAAAAAATCAGCCATGATGGTACAAGCTTTTAATCCCAGTGCTGGGAAGACAGAGACAGGCAGATTCCTAGTGCTAAATAAACAAACAAACAAATAAATAAGTAAATAAACAAAAAACAAACAAAAACCCAAGGTAGATGTACTGGATAGCTTTGTGTCAACTTGACACAGCTGGAGTTATCACAGAGAAAGGAGATTCAGTTGGGGAAATGCCTCCATGAGATCCAGCTGTAAGGCATTTTCTCAATTAGTGATCAAGGGGGGAGGTTCCCTTGTGGGTGGTGCCATTTCTGGGCTGGTAGTCTTGGGTTCTATAAGAGAGTGGACTGAGCAA
>NC_034594.1:101563390-101573008 GCF_900095145.1 Mus pahari
TTCTGCATCAGCTCCTGCTCCCTGACCCGCTTGAGTTCCCGTCCTGCATCCTTTGGTGATCAACAGCAGTATGGAAATGTAAGCCAAATAAACCCTTTCCTCCCCAACTTGATTCTTGGTCATGATGTTTGTGCAGGAATAGAAACCCTGACTAAGACAGTAGATATCACCTGACATAAAAGGTTCTTTGTAAGCCTACACAAACATACACACACATACACACATACACACACACACAGACAGACACACACTACATACACACACGTGTAAGTGTCCATGCACCCCCACACACATACACCTGCATACACATGAGTATGCACACTCAAGTACATACACACACATGAAATAAACTAGTAACTGGCTTAGGAAATAACTTGGGTACAGGCGTGGGTGATGGAAGTGTCCAGTTATAGTGGGAACAATCCCAAAAGTTCCCTTCCTCGCATTGAACCTGTGCAAGGCTTGCCTTGCAGAATTGATTAAAACTTGAGTGGTTGTGGAAAGGCCAGAATGTTAAAGTCTAGAGTCTAATAACCATCTATCTTGAATTCTCTCTAGCCTCTTTAATAGCCATTCCTTGCCCACTTCTGGGTCTGACCTAACATCTTTATAACTATTAGGAAAATTCTTTGGAATATGCAAATGGAAACCTAGCATCTACCAACCCAAAATATCATCAGGCAGTGTCTGAGACCTATAGCAGAGATTTCTATGGCTTACTATAACTTGCCCACCTGCTATATCCACCAATGTACTTGAGAAGTGTCTTAATTTATGACTCTTGCTGCTCTGTTACAATAAAAATTTCATGATACTGGTACCATGTTGGAGTCTGGTAATTGAACTCAATCTGCACTCCCAAGCCACGGTCACTCATATTTAACACCAGAATAAATAATCTTTAATTCCCTTTAAAGAGAAAGTTGTGTATTGGTGTTGACAATAGCTTTCGGATCAGAACATGGGACCCACGATTGATACGTGGGTGGAAGGCAGCCTCGTGGCCCCTTTTGTCACCCCTACACATTGTACCTTACATAATCCCTGTCCTCAATCATATTCTTTGTCACTGTTTTAGTTTCATTTCTGTTGACTGTGATAAAAATGCCACAACAAAAGGCAACTCTGGGGTGGAAGCAT
Source organism: Mus pahari (assembly GCF_900095145.1). Taxonomy (NCBI): domain Eukaryota; kingdom Metazoa; phylum Chordata; class Mammalia; order Rodentia; family Muridae; genus Mus; species Mus pahari. The sequence continues at coordinate 101,564,531 of NC_034594.1, forward strand.
TTATTTGACTTAGAACTCCAGGCAGAGTTCATCATTTTGGGGAAGTCAAAACATAAACTCATGCAGTTGGTCATATCACAGGCATGAGCACAGAGAATAAACATTTCCTTGCTTGCTTTGTTTTTCACACTAGCTTTCTCTTCTCTTACTCAGTTCTGTACCACCTGCCTAGGGAATGGTGCCATACATAGTGGGCTGGGTCTTCCTGTATGAATCAACAGTTAAATTCCCCATAGATATGCCCACAGGTCCACCTGACCTAAATTATTACTCATTAAAATTCTCTTCCCATGTGATTCTAGGGTGTGTCAAGCTGACAGTTACAACTAATCAGCCTTCTCTCTTGTTGACTCCTGTACTCCAATACCGAAGGTTCTTAGACCACATGAAAATCTTCAACTCTGCTATCACTTTGATAGGAGACAGTGAGGCATACGTTATATTCTCCATTACAATCACACATGTGTACTTCATATTGCAGAGAAGAATACGTATACACAGCACACTGTAAGTAGCCTGGCATGAATATGTTGTCAGCAGTTTCCCTAGTCCTGAGGTAACCTTTAATTTAGATATCATACGAAATATAACTCAGGAGAAATAAAAGATTAGTGTCCTTAGTATATGTAAAAATCCCCACTACACAAGGAGAAAAACACCAACACCATAGATCTCAGAGACAAGACCTATCAACTGACCTAAGGGGCAAGACTAACCTTTGAGATAATTGACTGTCTGCATTTCCACTCCCTATGTAATCAGATGGCTAAAGATGAGTTGGAAAACAAATAGCTCTATGATCATTTCCACTGTAAGGTTTGGGGGCTAAGAGCTAATAAAACCACACCTACCTGCAGTGGACCCTTCCTTACTGCTGTGGTAAGCAGCATAGCATGCTCCCTACCCAGAACCAACCTCCAGAAGACTCTCTAGAACTCCAGACTAGCAGACGCCATTCTCACCTCTCCAAAGAAGTTTACAGAATCAGGGCCACAGACTCCAAAATATTAGAAGGCTACAAATATAATGGATATACGTCATCAGTCTGATGTCTGTCACTCTCTATAACCTTGGAGTTAAACAAAGTTGCATATTCTTTCTCCAGAATGCAGGACCCCTCCTGTCCCTCTGCCACCCAGGAATTATGGTCAACCTGACTGCAGACTCAAGCTGTGGCAATTCACCCACTCTGTAGCATGAAACTTTCACGGTTTTCTGATACCTAAATAAGAGACTCTTACTGTGTCTCATGGGCCTGATCTCCCATCAGAGCCCCAGCCCCTCTCTGTCTGTCTGTCTTGAACTCTTCTTGGAGGTCCTATTATGCCATCTTTCTATGGTGTTAATAATTATCCTGATAAATATTTACCTGGAAGGACAATCTCCCTCACTGCCCCTCCTTGATCCCCCAAAGCAAAGCCTTTCAGATTGTTGGTTTTCTGAATAAAGAGTAGTTTTAAGACTTGACTCTTGACTCTGCTTATTGGCTTCTGTGAATGATGATAACTTCCCAGCCCTTGGCCCCTAACTTTCTCATTACTATCCAAAGTCTACTGCTGAAAGTTCTTCCTGGTCACAAATGACCCTTTTGCACCACACCCATGTCTTCAGTCACCATCAACTATTAGAAAACCCAACCCTCTTGTAATCTTTTTTTACATTTATTTTTTATTTAACGTGTGAGTGCTCTGCTGTATGTATATCTGCATGTAATGTCAGAAGAGGGTATCAGATCCCTTTATAGATGGTCATAAGCTAACATGTGGGTGCTGGGAATTGAACTCAGGACCTCTGGAAGAACAGCAAGTGCTCTTAACTGCTGAGCCATCTCTCAGCTATTAAAAACAATGAATTAATGAAATTCCTATGCAAATGGATGGAACTAGAAAATATCATCATGAGTGAGGTAACCCAATCACAAAAAAACCACACATGGTAGGCCCTCACTGATAAGTGGATATTAGCCCAAATTCTTGGAATACCCAAGATACAATTCACTGACCACATGAAGCTCAAGAAGAAGGAAGACCAAAGTGCCAGTGCTTCGGTCCTTCTTAAAAGGGAAAACAAAATACTCATGGGAGGAAATACAGAGACAAAGTGTGGAGCAGAGACTAAAGGAAAGGCCATCTAAAGACTGCCCTATGTGGGGTCCATCCCATATATAGTCACCAAACCCAGACACTATTGTGGATGCCAACAAGTGCATACTGACAGGAGCCTGATATAGCTGTCTCCGGAGAGGCTCTTCCAGAGCCTGACAAATACAGAAGCAGATGCTCGCAGCCAACTATTGGGCACAGGTTCCCCAACTGGGTCCCCAATGGAGGAGTTAGAGAGAGGACTGAAGGAGCTGAAGGGGTTTGCAACCCCATAAGAACAATAATATCAACCAACCAGACACCCCAGAGCTCCCAGGAACTTAGCCACCAACCAAGGAGTACACATTCCATCTGTATGTGTAGCAGAGTATGGCCTTGTTGGTCATCAATGGGAGGAGAGGTCTGTAAAGACTCCATGTCCCAGTGTAGAGAAATTAAAGAGCAGGGAGGTGGGAGTGGGAACAACCTTATAGAAGTGGAGGGGGGATTAGGAGGTTTCTTGGAGGGAGGGAACAGGAGAAGGGGATAACATTTGAAATGTAAATAAAGAAAATATCCAAGAAAAAAGAAAAAAAAAAAACCCAGCCCTGAAAGGATCCACCTCACTGTGCTATACCATGCAGTTAAAAGAGTGGCCAAAGCAAATTCAGGCATCTAGTAAGACTTATCTTTGTTTAAACCTGTGGGACACACTTTCAAGGGGCCCACAGCTACTTATCACTCCTGTCAGGCAGTTCACACCTCTACTCTACAATGAGTAATTCACACCTCACTCTTAGCAAGTTGCCCACCCCCTTCCATTCCTGTATCAGCTGAATTTAACTGAGAAAATAGCAACTGCAGAAGAGAGCTTTCCTTGGGTGCTCCCCTGGGTGCTTTTTTCCAACACTTCTGCTCACATCCTTTCTCTTCATTCCCCATAACCTTGCCCTTCATCTTCATCTTTCCCTTTACATGTTCACAAACATGAATTTTATCACATTGCTCCATACCGGTCATCTGAGCCCCTAAGACCATCATCTGACTCATCTCTCAGGGTTTCTGTTATAAATCCCAGTATAAAAAAAAAAGTTACTGTCCTGAGGTCAGGTGTTATTTTTCTCTCTGGGAATACCATGATTACCCTGCAGCCATCTTGGAAGAGAGGTTGTCATAGCAACCAGTTTCTTAGCACAATGTACAGTTTTAACCAGAACTATGGCAATGAAAATGGAGCCAATGACAACCTCCTGTAGGAGGGGGAAGAATCACAGGAGCCTTACCTGGTATTCTTGACACTATACCTTCCTGCTCACATAGAGCTGCAAGGGAGTCTGGCAAATGCTAAAATAGGTCAGAAGTAGGAGGTTGGGAACTGCAAGGTAGCTTAGTGGATAAAGACACTGTCACGGGGCTGGTGAGATGGCTCAGTGGGTAAGAGCACCCGACTGCTCTTCCAAAGGTCCGGAGTTCAAATCCCAGCAACCACATGGTGGCTCATAGCCATCCATAACAAGAACTGATGCCCTCTTCTGGAGTGTCTGAAGACAGCTACAGTGTACTTACATATAATAAATAAATAAATCTTTAAAAAAAAAAAAAGACACTGTCACAAAGTCTGACAATCTCGATTCAATTCTCTAGATCCCACATGGTAGAAGAGGACCAACTCCATAAGTTATCTTCTTACCAATACACACACAGAGAGAGAGAGAGAGAGAGAGAGAGAGAGAGAGAGAGAGAGAGAGAGAGTAGAGAGATAGGTGCTCTGCTTCCCACATAGACACATACTAAAATAAGTAATCTTTCAAACATTGGCAGAAATCCATAACATAGCTTTTATGAAGTCATCATCCAGGAAGGTAGAATTGTAATGATGTAGCTAGCCATTTTTGGGTGACTCTTGTTCCCTATAACAACCTCTCACTCATGATCTGCAATTAAGTTCAATAAACTCATGAATCTATCAAGTTCAGCTTCAAAGAAATCCTTACTTTGGTCCCTGGGCCCTATCTAGATTAAAGAGACAACCTCTGTCTATGTCTTCCCAGGAAAAGTTAACACAACAGGTCTGGACCTCCAGCCAATCAGTTGTGGCCATACAAAGTTGTCTCATATGAGGCTGTTGGAAAGGTAAGCTATAGAAAATATAGGAGTGGGTCAGGGAGATGGCTCGGTGGGTAAAGTTTCTTGCTACCAAGCCTGAGTGCCTGAATTCAATCCCCAGGATCCACATAATGGAAAGAGAAGACAGACAACCACAGATTGTCCTCTGATCTACACACACAGAGAGAGAGAGAGAGAGAGAGAGAGAGAGAGAGAGAGAGAGAGAGAGGAGAGAGAGAGATATTATAGATAGATAGATAGATAGATAGATAGATAGATAGATAGATAGATAGATGATAGATGATAGATAGATAGATAGATAGATAGATAGATAGATAGATAGATAATAAATGTGACTTTAATATTTTTAGCTAGATATATAAATGTGATTTTAATTTTTTAGAAGAAAAACAAAATATAAGATAGACTAGCCAAAAACAAACCAATAAAACAGAACACTCCAAAAGCTTGGCTTCCACTAGGATAAACTCCACGTATGCAGGGGCATTAAACATTCAGAGAATTCAGTTTTTCTAAACTACTAAGAATGAAGAAATAGCCTCTGAAAAAGATAGAAGGAAACCATAGCTAACTGGAACATGTATTGGCTCTGTGTCCCCAAGACCTCAAGTGACTCAGAGCTCAAGACGCACTGTATTGATCTTTATTAATCCAGCAAATATCACGGCACCTAGAATTCAATATTTGCTGGATTCAAGAGAGCCTGGTGGAAGATAATGAAAAAAGAAAGATTGCTGGCATGGTCAGCCCGACAGCTCTCCTGGTTTATAAGAAGGAAGAATTCAATTCCTCCCACTGACTCAGATTCTGCTCCAGTACTGTCATCTGTCCTACAGGTTGTGAAGAAGACCTTTATTTCAGCGGCATTTGGTCATAAGATGGACAGTGGTGTCATACAAAGCTTGCAGCTGGGCAAGCTGTGTCTCTGAAAGCCAAGGGCAGACACTGCAGCTCATCTCCAGGGTGGCATTTCCATGGGGAGATGGGGGTGGAGTGGGCTGCTTCTGACCAAATCAGGAGCAGAGCTGAGAAACCCCCAGTGGTGAGGCTCTGAGCCACAGGGAGAGAATGGGAGGCACCAGGGTGTGTCAGAACCACCTGCTGGACTCTTTGAGCTGTCTGCCCTTTACTGTGACGCTACTGTTACCCAAGTGGCTGTGCCAGTCTTAGTCGCTTTGAGGGGAGAGGTGAAGGGACTGGAAGATGGCAGGCAAACATATTTTGAAAATCCAAGCTACCGCTCCTCCCTCTCCCCTTCACTCTCTGGAATAACAGACAGTTTAAGAGCTGATTTGGGGTTGGATTTGTCCTTCTCAAAGATCAGCATGTAGTTTATGTATGTATAAATATATGCATGTATATGCCATTGAATTCCAGAAAGGATGGCAGATGGCTTAAAGGATATACAAAATATGAAAGGGGGGAGGATAAAAAATGGAAATAAAATGCCAAAAAAAAAGTAAAAATAAAAAAGTTGAAAACTCAAGTGTGACTAGTCCTAAGTGTACATGCATGTGTGTGTGTGTGTGTGTGTGTGTGTGTGTGTGTGTCCGTGTGTCCATGTGTCTGTGTGTCCGTGTGTAGGTCAGAGGCCAACATCAGATGTTTTTCTCAATCGTGTTCTACCTTACTGTTTTAAAATGGGACTGGGATTCACCGATTCAGCTAGACTGGCTGGCCAGCAAGTCCCAGGCATCCTCCTGTCTCTGCTTCTTCAGCATTGGGAGGCTTTTTAAACATGAGTTCTGGGGCTTAAACTCAAGACTCTGTGCTTTCATTACAAGTAGGTTTCTTAGTGAGCCATCTCCCCAGCCCTTTAAATGCACTTTCATGGAATTTAATTGCACTGACAAAGGAAATATTAGGACTAAAGACACAGACAAGGCAATCAGAGAGTATCAGGCACCAGAGCATCCCCTGGAGATGAGCATACATTGCTAAGTTAGAGTTCCCAGTAGACAGAATCAAGGGTTCAATATCTCTCTCTCTCTCTCTCTCTCTCTCTCTCTCTCTCTCTCTCTCTCTCTCTCTCTCTCTCTCTCTCTCTCGTTTTCTGAGGCAGGGTTTCTCTGTATACAGCCCTGGCTGTCCTGGAACTCATTCCGTAGAGCAGGCTGGCCTTGAACTCAGAAATTTGCCTGCTTCTGCCTCCCCAGTGCTAGGATTAAAGGTGCGTACCACCACTGCCCATCTAAGGGTTCAATCTCATGGATCTGGTGATGTCATAGGATCCCCACAAGAGAGACTTTAGAACTTTAGGAGTTACTAGGCAGAGTCGGAGGTCATTATTACTACCATCCCTCCTACTTGGAGTATGGCCCCAAATGAGGTACTTGGATTTCAGCCTCTGATGGTCAGGTTGTTGTTTTCTACCATAGCCTCGTGTAACTAGCCTCCAATGGTTGGGTTGTTTAGAAAACAGATAGAGCTTGGAGAATGACTGATTTTCATGAACCAGGTGCTGCCTTAAGTGGCAACTGTTCTTCTGTATGTAGCTTTGTGGGAAGAACAAATAAACACATCCTCTGTTGTCCAGTAGATGGCTGCCAATCAGAAAAGTGACCTTCTCTTTGGATCTATGAAGAAGACTGTCGAGAGAAGTTTGCTTGCAGTGCTTTCTAGCTACACACCTTAACCGATCTACTGCAGGGCTACAGCAATCTGTGTGGAGAATGATAGCCATTATTTTGGTTTTGGATAAGTAAACTATTAAGCAAGTTGCAAGTAAAAGGTAGGAAGTTAAAAAGCAATAGCAGATAGCTGGCAAAGCATCATCGTCAAATTAAGTGCTTTCAACATCAGACAGAAGAGCCTGGGCCGCTTTCCGGAAACATGAGCACCTCAGTTCCAGGCAGAGAAGACCATTGTCTCCACCAGCCAGGCCCCAATTTCTTATTCCCATTGTAGACATTTTCACAGCATGGGACAGACAATAGTAATCTCTATTGGAAATGGCTTACCTCTTATCTGTTCTAGCTGGCAAAATGCTTTTGAGTTCTGCTGTGTTTTGTTTTGTTTTGTTTCAATTTGTTTTGGTGTGTATAAGCATTTTGCTGAATGTCAAGCATGTGTGTGATGCAAAGGCGGGAAGAAGGCATTGGGTCCCTTGGAACTGGATTTATAGATGGTTGTGAGCCATCATGTGGATGCTGGTAACCAGAGCCAGGATCTCTGCAAGAGCAACAAGCGTTCTTGATGTCTGACCTATCTCTCCAACTCCAAGGTGCAATGTTCTTCATTCCATGAGTTGACTGCTGATCTCTTCCTTCCCTGTCACAACGCCAGGAATCCGGCCTGCCCCCGAACCAGGAGAGGACAATGGACATAAATATGATTCACTCTGAGACGAGGTGGACCATCTTTTGTTAAAAAAAAAAAAATCAGCTATCCACTACCACAAATAACACATGGCTATTTTCCAATATAATTTATATTGTTAGATAAAGTGTAACATCTGTAGACACTCCAGCCTTGTGCATAATGTAGTCCCTAGAAACCTGGCCACCCTCCTACTTTTTAGGCCAACATGCTCTCTCATCGAAACAACGCTATTACAGTGATTAGATAAGGTGAACAACTACTTTAGGCACGTTAAGATAGTATATGGATTCTCCTGCCACCTGTCCGCCTACCTTCATCAGACCTGCGGATCCTGATCCATACAGGTTAGATTTCCCCCCACCCACCTTCCCTGCTTTCTAAATCCTCTGGGGCACTACCAGCTGCCCTGGTCAGCCTTCTCTCCCCAATGGACCTCCATCCTTCATTCTCTCACTACCTTTCTGCCCATCTCCATCAGACCTGAAGATCCTAATCCATACAGGTTAGATTTGCTCCCCCACCCACCTCCCCTACTTGCTGAGTTCTCTGGGTCACCCCCAGCTACCCTGGGCAGTCATATCCCTGGCAGCTCTACATTCTCCCACACTTCTTTGCCCACCTTCATCAAACGTGCTGATCTGGAATGATACAGTCCATGGAAACCCATAAGAGGCCTGCCACACCAGAACCACATAGGTTAAGCCCCCTCCCAATACCTACTACAACTAGAACATCCAAGGACCAAAGCCATTCATATGGCTAAAGGCCCTCAAAAGAACTTGATCAACAAAAGCCAAGGCAATGTGACACCTCCAGACCACAGCAAGTACTCTACTACTACACAACTGAAGCACAAGAAAAATGACGTTAAATCCAATCTGATAAAGAAGATAGAAGTCGCCAGTGCCTGGCAAACACATAAGTGGATGCTCACAGTCAGCTATTGGAT
>NC_034594.1:101573598-101576035 GCF_900095145.1 Mus pahari
AGACTACCAGCCCAGAGATGGCACCACCCACAAGGGGCCCTCCCCCCTTGATCACTAATTGAGAAAATGCCTTACAGCTGGATCTCATGGAGACATTTCCCCAACTGAGGCTCCTTTCTCTGTGATAACTCCAGCTGTGTCAAGTTGACACAAAGCTATCCAGTACAGAAGTCTTTAAAGAAGAAATGAATAAATCCTCTCCTGACATATTTCTGCCTGTATTCAAACCTCATTGCCTGTACCAATTTCTGTGGGATTTCCATTGTTGTTAAGAGACACCATTACCAAGGCAATTCTTATAAAGAACAACATTTAGTTGGGGCTGGAGTATAGGGTCTGAGACTCAGTCCATTGTCATCCTGACAGGAAGCATGGCAGTATATAGGCAGCCATGCTACTGGAAATTCTGAGGGTTCTACATCTTCATCCAAAGGAAGCCAAGAGAAGAAAGTCTCCAGGCAGCTGGGAAGAAGGTCTCAAAGCCCACTCCCACAGTGACATACTTCCTCCTATGAGACCACACCTCCTAATAATGCCATTCCCTGGGCCAAACATATTCAAACCACCACAAATCCCTTAAAGAAATACAGGAAAATACGATCAAACAGGTAGAGGTCTTTAAAAAAGAAACACACAAATCCCTTAAAGAAAAAAGTAAAATACAATTAAACAGGTAAGACCTTGGCTTACTTTAGCAATGCAGTATCTATCCACAGTTGAGAAAAACAAGCCTATCTTCTTAAATACTGCAGCCAAATCTAAAAGCTGGATTTACCAATTATGGGCCACTAGCTCTTTCTGGAAGAGTACTTCTCACAGCTATTCTATTTCCTTCTGCATTCTTACCACCCATGTTCCCCGACTAAGAAGCTGCCATTTACTCTGTCATTAGAATCACAGGCATGGGGAGTACTCGGGATACCCAAGGGATTTCCTTGGGACTTTGCTAAATAATCCTATTAAAAGGATCTAAAGATCAGAGGAGGATTCTATTTCTCTTTAAAACTGTCAATTAATACTGAATTTAACCGACTTCATAAATAAACCTTCCATATACTTATTCCTAATGAAGTAGTCTGAAGAAATAAACAGCTGATTAGAATTACCTTATCCTTCTACAGGACTCTGGTACATGGTCCAGTCAGTTATACAATTGCATTCACTTTACTAAAGAAAATTTATTAGTTGGGATGTTAAAATGTTTTCAAGTTAACTTTGTCTCTCAGTGTTCCCCCACAAAATTGTAAAAGAGGAGACTGGATAGCTGACTCTGAACTTAAGCTGACCAATGAAAATTGTCTCAAGTTATTCTACCAAACCAACAGCCTTACATCGTAGAATAAACAGCAGTGACAAACATCATCAGGCTTGCTAACACCCACCACAGAGCCTGTCAAGCAGCCTTTAGATGGGTTTTCTTGCTTGTTCCCTTCCTCTATAGGCAAACTGCCCCATTTCCTGCACACAAAGGATGTCTGTTGCCATCACATGGATGTCTTATGTTCTGGATCTTTACTGGATGTTAGAGTGGCCCCTTAGGTCACCCCTCCTCTGAGAGACTCTAACTGTTGCCCCTTCTACATTGCCCCTTTGCCAACTACAAAATAGTTGGAGTGGTCTGTGTCCCCAAACCCCTAACAGCAGTCCAGGTGCCCTCTGGAAGGGCATGAGTGTGTGTTATCTACCTCATCCTTCTTCTTACCACTCTGGGCAGTTTTTTGGATCTAACACAGCTGGTTTGAGGCTTCTTTGTATCCGTTAACTTCCCCGTCTCGCTAGCTCTCAACAAACCTTAAAGAAAATTTAGGCCAGTTTAGTACCATCCTTCAGGACAGACTCCATTCTTAGGCTGCTGTAGTACACCAAAGTTAAGAGGACTAGAGTTCCTGACTACTGCTAAAGAGGAGATCTGTGCCCCGCTCCAGGGACAATGCTGCTCCTGAACTAACAAGTCCAAACTGGTTTCAGATGGAGCTCAAAGACTTAGATACCAGACCAAATGAGAGTCGACAAGCCTTATTCTGTGGATGGACTTTTGTGTTCTGTCAGGTCCAAAGGAATCTCCATTCACCACATTCCAGAAAAGCAGAAGGGACATATAGCTATATGTGGCATTTATTAGCATACCAAAGCACATGCTGGCCTCCAGCCTCCCTCAGTATCACAAGTACTTGTTACATATTTCAGAATCCATGCTGGCATCCTAGCTTTTCTCACCTCCTCCTCTACCTCACTTATCCAGTTGATGGGCTCCCATCCCACTAGCTACTCATCCTCCTTATAACTCTGCTATTTTCATATCTCTCTATGCTCAGTCTATGTATGTGTGTCTCTCTGTATGTGTGTCTACCCTATTTCTCACACACCCTCTTTCTGTTCTTCTGTCTCTGTCTCTCTCTCTGTCTCTGTCTCTCTTTCCGTCTCTCTCTCTCTCTCC
>NC_034594.1:101576065-101578021 GCF_900095145.1 Mus pahari
TGTGTGTGTGTGTGTGTGTGTGTGTGTGTGTGTGTGTGTGTGTGCTGTCTATCTGTTCCTGCTCTTCTCTTCTTATCTTCTTCTCTTATTGCAGGGTCTAATCCTCTGGCCATGTTCAGTCTACTACTATCTTTCTCCAGTCTGAACTAGAAGTTTCCCCTGGATCAAAGCACTGCTGTGACAGGGTCCACATCATGACAATGGTTACCCTGCCTAAGGCCCCGACTGAGTCCCCTAATCTTTGGTCTCATCTTTCTCACTATAACCTCCATCTAATGGACTCTTTTGAAAGGTTAATCCTGGAGCACAGGAGAACTGCACAATCCATCATGTCTAATGGAGCTCCTGCTGCTATATGAAGTCAGTCTGTTGAAGACAGAGCAGATATTTAAAAAAAAAAAAAAGGTAAATACTCTGGACATCCCGGTGATCTGCTGTTTAGGAGATCCTTACGACCACTGATATTTAGTTCCCAGTTTAGCTGTACATAATAACTTTCATTATGACATTTTCATACACAGATATAATGTGCTTTGATCATGTTCACCCATTAGTACTCCCCCTTCCAATAGAGGACACTGTCACAGATTGTTCCTTGAGGCCATAGATTTAGTTAACACCAGAGAAAGTGACCAAGGAGGGTGACCAAGAAAGGAAAGGATTTCAGACCACCAGAGGAACAAGAAGTCTATCTTAGGGCTTTGGGGAAGGAGAGAAAGTGCCTTGCATCTGGGAGGAAGGGAAGAAGGAATTTTGTAAATGTGGGGTTTAGAAGATGTAGGAGAAGTGTGGAGGAGGGGCAGACTTGGATGAGGGTACTCGGTATAGGGAATAGACACCTGGAATTGAGGTGCACTCATGTATGGGTGAAGGATGTGCCATTAGCCTCTGAGGGCCTCTGGCAACTGGAAGTCTGTAAGCTTCCTAGAGGAAAGAGAAATTGATGCCTGTCATTTTCCTAGAATCCAGACTCCTAGGGATTCTGGGATCAATGATGAGAATGGAGACAGAGAGGGCTGCTGGTAAGCCTACTTTGAGCAGCATTTGGTCTGGGGTTTAGCATTTTTTTTCTGAGGAGCCCTGGTACCTGAGGAGCCTGGTACACATTCACAGATGGTCTCTCTCTGTAAGGTGCTTGAGAGGAGCTATGAGACTACAAGCAAGTGTGGCCTGACGAGCCTCTAGCTTAAATTTAAGCCACATATATATACACATATACATATGTACATACATGCATGCATACATACACACATATGTGAGTGTACATTTGTATGTACATGCATACATACATGCATGCATGCATGCATGCATACATACATACATACATACATACATACATACATACATTCATAGAGTGTTCTGTTTCTTTTGGTTGATCCAGTGTCCAGCCCAGAGTGTTAGAGACTTGTGATGACCAGCCATGAGTCCTGCGAGTCTTGGAGGAGTCTCAGTTCTGAGTAACTGCTATAGTCAGCTCCCAGCTCTGTTTGTGAAGGAGGAGCCATCCTACCTCCACGCTTTCTTCTTTCCAGTCCAAACTGGCCCCGTTGCACTGCCTCGAGCTTGAGTGAATGGCAAATGACTGCCGAGTCCCTTGTACTCTGTTTCTGGGAGGAGAGAACAGACACATGAATGTTCTCCTCTGACTTCCATGTGTGCACTATGAAATGCACATGCACATGTCCCCACATACAGACACACATGTGCAACAGTAATAAATAAAAATATGAAAAAAAAGAAAGCAACAAAAAGCAAGGTGGACAGCAGTTCCTGAAGAATGACGTGTCCTTTGGGACTCCACTCACATGTGCACACATGTGCACACACCTGTGACAAAACACTAGCAAAATGAGTCAGGCCAATTGGCTTAGTTGCTTTGAAATTTAAATTTACAAACTTTACCCAGAGAAATGAATCTCTCTCTCTCTCTCTCTCTCTCTCTCTCTCTCTCTCTCT
>NC_034594.1:101578056-101614822 GCF_900095145.1 Mus pahari
TGTGTGTGTGTGTGTGTGTGTGTGTGTGTGTGTATGATGTCACAAGATGTTTGGTGGCAGTTCTCTCTGGGAAATAAGTTTTTGACAGAGTAGATTTAACTTCCTAATACATGCATTTCTGATTTTTTTTACAATTTCCATTTTTGTATAATTTTCAAGTGAGGATTTAAAAATCATGCTTTTCAGTGGTTCAATGACGATGAGGTAGGCAGCCTCTAGCTGTGTAAGCCACAGTTCTGGGGACAGACACAATCAACCAGATGAAAACATACTCTAAGGGTACTCATTAGACTGGCTGATGTGACACTGGCTGCTCTTCCAACAATGTCCCCACCCCCACCCCACCCACCCTCCACCCTCCAAAGCTGAGAGTCAGTAGCCACTCAGTCCACAATGCTGCAGGCTTCAGCTGTTCCAACCTTGTGCTGAAGGCCTGGAGGAGTCCTAGAGAGAAACTGGTCTCTGGAACACTTTGGCTAAAGAAACCAATATGAATAGACGGCAGCATCATGGACAGATGTTCTCAGCAGGAAGTAGTGAAGGCAGGCCAACTTTTTGCCTTAGACAAAGTACCATACACTCAAAGGTTTACAGGCAGGCACCATCTTTTTTTATTATTTTATTTTATTTTATTTTATTTATTTATTGGTCTTATACTTTCAATTAATCCTTTCTAAAATGACCTTCCAGTCCTACCCAGATGTGTGTCTCTCAGTTGATTCCAGGAGCAATCGATGTGACAAACAAAACTAACCCTGACAATATGAATATAATAAAAACCTGAGAAAATCAAATTCAAGGAAATGGGTTTAATTTGACAAATGATTTCAGACATCCCAGATCATGGTTGCCTGGCCTCATTGTTTTGGTGTGCTGGTGTGGCACAAAGCTAGTTGCTTACTTCATGGTATCTGGGAGTTAAGGAGGAAGATAAAAAAAATTAGCACTATACCCTTCAAGAGCAATCAAGGAATTACACTATGCCCTTCAACAGCATGCTTCCAGGGACGTGGCTTCCTGCCACTAGATCCCATCTTCAAAAAGCTCTATTACCTCCCATTAGTGCCTTGAGCTATGCTTTTTGGGGATACTTACCCAAAGTATAGGAGCTCCAAGTCTTGGATGAGAAGAGTAAGTATGATCTGTTAAAAAAAAAAATGGATCCTTCCAGAAGGTTTTGAACCCAAAGAATAACAGATCTGACAAACAGATCATTGTAGGGTGGTGTTGAAGAAGGAACTCATTAGGTAAAAGTAACTTCTAAGACTGATTTCTGTGGGGGGGGTTTCCACTCTGTATTTGTGAAGAAAAGGAGCCCACAGAACAGAGATAAGGCACAGACCCTGACTTAAGAGTTAAAAGTGGGACCAAGTCCACAGAGGAAGGTAAGAGCTGACAAAGGAAACCCATGCCTCTGGAGGCTGCAAGAAAGAGATTAGCATCTGTGAAACAGAAGTGTGGGAAGTAGAGACCCCAGCATTTGTCATGTGGAGTCCCCTCTTCTTTTTCTTTCCCTGTTGTCCTAGTCACTGTTTTATTGCTGTGAAGAGACACAATGACCAAGGCAAATCTTACTAAAGAAAAAAATTGAGGGTTTGCTTACCATTTCAGAGGTTTAGTTCATCATCATCATGGCGGGGAGCATAACAGTACATATGCTACTGGAGCAGTAACTCAGAGCTATGTTCTGATCTGCAGGCCTAGAAAGAGACACTGGACTGGTCATGGACTTTTGAACCATTAAAGCCCACCCCCAGTGGCATACTTCCTGACGTTACTTCTTAGCCACACCCCTGATCCTTCTAATCTTTTCAAGTAGTGTTACTCCCTGGTGACTCAGCACTCAATACATGAGCCTATGGGGGGACATTCTTACATTTTTGGTTATGAGTCGAGCCTCTAATGGCTGAGCCATCTCTCCAGCCCAATGGGGGACATTCTTATACAAACCACCACACCTGTCTTTCACTCATTTTTAGGGTCTCATGGAGTCAGGGTGGTCTCCAAACTCACTAGATAGTCAAGAATAACCTTGAATTTCTAATCCTCCTGTAGTCCAGCTTCTTTGGGTTACAAGATATGAACTACTATGTGGGGGTCTTTGCATTGCTGGGGATAGAACCCAGGTCTTCATGCATGTTAGGTGTGATGATTTGTATATGCTTGACCCAGGGAGCAGCACTATTAGAAGTTATGTCCCTGTTGGAGTAGGTGTGGCCTTGTTGGAGTAGGTGTGTCACTGTGGGCATGGGCTTTAAGACCATCATACTAGCTGCCTGATATTCAGTATTCTGTTAGCAGCCTTCAGATGAAGATGTAGAACTCTCAGCTCCTCCTGCACCATGCCTGCCTGGATGCTGCCATGTTCCCAGCTTTATGATAATGGTTTGAACCTCTGAACCTGTAAGACAGCCCCAATTAAATATTATTATAATTGTCTTGGTCATAGTGTCTATCCACAGCAGTAAACCCTAACTAAGACATTACGCAAGCACTATACCAACTGAGCCACATCCTCTAGCCTAGGGCCTCTTGTTTCTTAGTAATGAAGAAATGACAACACCAACAAAGTTCTCTGGGTACTAAGGGTCAGGACAAGGGATGTAGCTTGAGGAGCATGGAAAAGTTTCAGATCCCCACAGCTAACACCTCTGCAGTGTGTGGTAGATGTCAAACATACATACATTTCATCCCCACAAGAAGGCTCTGATGGAAATATTATTATTATCATGCTCATTTACACAAGGGAAACCAAGGACCAGAGAACTTGAAACTACATAGATAGTAAGTGGCAAAGCTGGATTTGAACCTAGGAAGCCACCAGCCAGTATGAGAATTTAGTGAATAATGACCCAGAATGACTGAGAGATAATAAAGTCATACATAATACAAACTCAGAATTGGATAAAGATGATGTATTGGAGGGGAAGATGGCTCAGTGTAATAGCACTTGCTGTATAAACATGAGGACTCAGTTTAGATCCCCAGCACCCAAGTAAAAATCCGGGTAACCCCAGTGATGGTGGTAGAAACGAGAGGACTCCTGGGGCTTGTTGGTCAGCCAGTCTAGATGCAGAAATGTGGGCTCCAGATTCAGTGTTCAGTGAGATACCCTGTTTCAACCAATGTGTAGTCTCTCTCTCTCTCTCTCTCTCTCTCTCTCTCTCTCTCTCTCTCTCTCTCNCACACACACACACACACACACACACACACACACACACACACACACACAAGTATTTTCTATCAATTCAGTCAGAATTTCTGCTTCTGCCCACACCTCCAGTGAGAAGCCTAAAGGGTCTAGCTGCTGCCTTCTCTCATCCTCCTCCTCTTCCTCTTCCTCCTCCTCTCCCTTCTCTTCATTTTATTCTTTTTCCCCTTCTTCCTCTTCTTTCTCTTTCTTCTTCCTCTTTCTTCTTTTCTCTTCTTCCACTTCCTCCTCCTCCTTCCCTAAAAGAATGACATTCATCCAGGCATGGAATTCCCAGAAAGCAGCTTGAACTCCTTTTGAGAACACTCAGGTGGAACATTCTCTCTGAGGATGCCAACTGATGGCAAGTGGCCACCACGCTGAGCATGCAGCCACCAGGCAGGAGCAAAAGCGTGGCTGCACGTACACCAATTTTCGCCGTGTCCCATGGTGGGACTGAGAGGGTTGGGGGAAGAGATAGCTGCTGCCAATAAAGTTAAAATAAAGGATATAAAGGTAGACAAAGAAAACCCACAAAGAGAATGTGTAAATCAGATTATTTGGGAATGCTAGCAAAGAAAAGCTGCAGAATGGGTACAGGGCCAGAAAGCTTCGTTTCTTAGCAGCAAGTACACCCTTGTTGTTGTATGCTTGCTAGCCACTCTCTCCTCACTATTTCCTGGTTATAAGAAAAAGAGAAGCCCTCAGGTCACCGTCATGGTACACGAAGGTATAGGATACATGTGGGGTCTTGTGCTCACAGGTAACTACTAGGGGAACCAGGAATGTTAAATACACAGGTTGTCCCTTCAAAGAGCGAGCAAGATCCCCCATGCTCTTCCCAGAAGGATCAGAGTGGGAGTGGTTAATAGCCTGGCGACACTGTGTAGCTGAGACCAAGATAAACTAGGCCCTTATCTTGAGCTTTTTTTCTCAGTTAATCTATAGAACCCATCTTCAGAGAAGACGCCACTTGGAATTTACAAAGAGTTCTGATGTTAAGGTTAAGTTCATGTCTTAAGGTTTGTTGTGCATTTGGGATTGAGTTATCACCAGGGAACAATTTGGAAAAAAAAATGTTCTGTGCTTAAATATGCCTAAAATAAATGACCCACTGTCAGACTCTTGAAGTTTGAACCAACACTAGCTACTAAGTTGTGTTGAACTGTCTTCTTGCCTCTTGTGGAACAACACTCTGCTGGCTGTGGTGTTTGCAGAGAGACACCTCCCCATCCCCAAATGAAAGCATTCATATTAGAAAATTGAGATACCTGACCTAAGAGAACGCTTACATCAGACACAACCCTCCAACATCTGAGAGGAGTCCTTTTCCAGCATCCATGGCTGTCTGCTTTTCTTGCAAGGAAATAATTCTGAAAGGTAAGGAAGGATATAAAGATGGATCAGTCAATAAAGTTCTTGTGGTGCAGGCATGAGGACTTGAGTTTGATCCCCAAAATCCATAGTTTGGTAATGCATGGCTGTAACCCCAGCAATTGTAGGTAAAAACAGGAGTGGCACCAGCCCTTCCTGGCTGAATAACCTAGCTAAATTAACCAGCCTCGGGCCAGTGAGAGACGTCTCAGAAAACAAACTGGATGGTGCCTGAAAAATAACACTCAAGGTTCAACTCTGGCCACACACACACACACACACACACACACACACACACACACACACACACTGGAGGGGCTCCAAGAAGCATCCCTCCCAGCTATCTGTATATAAGACATTGTGAGTTTTTTGAGGAAACTTAGCAGAGACTAGGTCTGAAAGGATGCCCTTGACTGACACACCAGAAAATCCTCCTTAACAGTAACTTCATCAAAAAGACATTTTTAAATGTCATGTGGGGGAAATAGTTCTGCAGTTCCACGAAATCAGGGAAACTCTCAAAGCAACTGGGATGGGGGGAGGGGTGCCACCCTCACTGTCTGTGTAAATTCTGTGTCCAGGTTAGTTCTCTGCACCGCCTACAAGAACCCTATATCAGCCTTCTGAGCCCCTCTCGTTTTTAAAATCATTTTAAAAATACTTTTCACATGTACATATTGTATTGTGCATGCTTCCCTAACTTCCCCTCCCTCCCTCACCAGTTAGTCATAAGATAATTTCACTTCTCCTTTCCTCTTAGATACATACACATGATTGATATCTATTTATATGAAACGAGAAACTAAAAGTGAGAGAAGACACACTGTTATTTGTTTTTCTGAGATCGACTTAATCCTCTTAAAATGATTATCTCCAGTAGATCTGTTTTCCTAAAAACGACATAATTTTGTTCTTTATGGTTGAAAAATTATTTCTATTGTGAATACATATCACATTTTCTTTATCTGGCCCTCTGTTGATGGACAGCTTGGTTGGCTCTGTATTTGCTGTTGCTCATAGTGCTACAGTAAACACAGATGTTTGAGTATCTGTGAGATGTGTTGACTTGAAGCCCTTTAGTAAACACCCAAGAGTGGGTTATATAGCTAGAGATATATAGATATAGAGGATCATATGGAAGATCTACTGTTAGTTGTTTTTTTTTTTTTTTTGAAGAACCTCCATACTGATTCCTGTAGTGGCTGGAATAGTCTACATTTCTACCAGCAGTCCATAGGGTTCCCCATTTCCACATCCACCAGTGTTTGTTGTCAGACTTACGCCACCACTCAGTCCCTGGCACATCCCCTAATCATCTTATCACAATCTCTGCACCTGCTATGGAATCTCCCTCCTCTCCCTGTCCCTTCTCCCTTCAGTTGATGAGGACCCCAGTGGCCACACCCAGAACAGCCAGGATAGTACCCACCTAAAGGTTCTTAACCCACTCACATCTGTACTCTCCCTTCTGCTATGTCACATGGTGGTATTTTCTCAGGGTGTGGACATGAGGATGTGGATATCTTTGGGGACCACTATTCACCACCATTCAGCTTATTCCAGGGCCTCTCTCATGTATGTAATCAGAGCAAACAAGATACCTCATTAAAGAGTTCCATTAAATAATTCTGAGGATGCCCATATTGTTCTTCCTTTTCATTCATTCATTTATTCATGCACTCACATGTTTTTGAAACAGTCTTATATATCCCAGGCTAGCCACCAACTAGCATCAGAAGATGGCCTCCAACCCCTACTTCCTGTATGCTGGGGTGATAAGCAAAATCATGCCCAGTTTACGCAATGCTGGGGATGGAACATGAAACCTTTTGCATTCTGGGCAAGCACTCTACCAACTAAGCTATATCTCCAGTTCTCAAGGCTCTACAATAAGAGTATATGGTGGGCAGCAGTATCTTTTGAGAACAGGGGAAATTCAGGGTGTTTGGGAACCATGATTTATGGCTAGATTCTGAACACTGGCCTAAGAAAATCAGGCTTTGGCCTGACTCTTGATTGATTTTCCTGAGAATAGTCCCTCACAAATGTGCCCAGATATTTATCTCCATGGCGATTCTACATGATGTCAATCAGCAATACTACCACAAATGCTTTCACTAAACTGGATTCACTTCTTATCACCTCAAATTATTTTGGTTCAAAGGCCTCCATTGTCCTATATCCCACCCCATGTCCCTCCCAACATTGGTGCCTTCTGCTGTCATAAGGACCAGTCGGGCATCCATAGCAACTACCTCAAAGCATGTTAAGGGCTCTCATCCTCATGTTGGTATAAACACTTACCCTGAGCTTGTGTGAAGTAGAGAGTAGGTGATGTCTGTAATTTTGTATCCTCCATAACTTGCTTACTACATCCTGGTTCCAGACATGCCCGAGAGCTTCCTATACTCTTTCTTCTTACTACACTGGGCAGATCAATTTTTCCCTTAATAGCTACCCTTCCAAAACTGAGCAGACCAGGGCTCAGGTCAGTAGACTGTTTACCTCACAAGCATGAGGACCTGAGTTCAATTCCCTAGAACCAACATAAAAAAGGAGCCATGGTCATATGTTTCTAGGGAGGTGAAGAGAGGTGGGTTCCTGAGGCCCACTGGCCAGACAGCCTAACCTACTTGGAGAGCTCCAGGTCAATGAGAAACCCTGTCTCAAAAACCAAGATGCATGGTGTCTGAAAAAGTGAAAACCAGGATTGGCATGTGACTTAAGCAGACAGACACACAGCCACAGGGGCGGGGATGTTGTGTAGGACTCATAAGTCATATCTAAGAGTCCATGTGGTTTTGCAATAAGTGCTCACACTCGTCATCAAAGAGGCTTCCTTTTGCTGCAGATAAAGGCTGTTACAGGCAACCATGACTACTCAAAGTGCAGACAATAAACGACCATAGCGTGACTAGCCTGAAATGGCACATCCACAGAAAGCCCCTACGCCCAACACTCAGGAAATACCACAGAGGTGGGCACAGATAGATTGTAAGAGCCCAAGAACCAGGACAGTTGCTGTACCATAGCAGGAATGCTGTTCCTGTGAATGCTCAACAATATGGCTTCCTGTGTGCATACAACTACACCAGACAACACAGCGACATGGATAGGGAAAGACTCACAAGGCTCCAGCCTTACCCAAAGGGTCAATAGCCAAAGGCAGTCAATAGCTGCTAAGAGAAGGAGAGTTAATTTTCTTTATGGATGACCCTGATAGGTCAATCAAATCTAAGTGGTCAGCTCTAAACCCATGTGTATATTGGATGACATTAATTGGACTCAGTAGATTGTGTACCATGTATGTATATAACTTATCATAGATGATAGATAGATAGATAGATAGATAGATAGATAGATAGATAGATAGATAGATATAGATATAGATATAGATATAGATATAAAATTTATAAAAGAGAATATGAATTTGATAGGGAAATATGGAGTGGCACTGGAGGAGCCAGAAAGGAGAGGTGGATTGGTAGAAATGATGTACATACAGTGTGCTTATTATATGACAGTCTCAAAAAAGTGTTTCTTGGAATTAAACAAATCTTTAGATCTAAATAGGGTCATCAGAGCCATTCAGCCTCTGTTTTCATGGGTCTTCAGGTTCTTCAGAGCACACAGGTTTCATACGTATGACCACATTCTCCAGGATTGGAGAGAGCAGGAATGGGTGGACCAAATGACTGCCCATCACAACTTCTCACGTCTTTGCATGCAAGATTCCTATTAAAGCTCTGAAAGAAGATGGCAGACTCACTCCATCCCCGCCGCTACCCCTGCTCTGAAGTTCTCCAAGTGCATAGCAACTATGCTAACACTTGTGTTTCACAAACCAGAGGGATGGAGGCAAGTTTGAACATGTACACTTCATACAATGGATCAGTTTCCAATCCAATTATAGGAAGTTAATAAGTGGTCCCATTATAGCAATTAGCAGTATTAGTAGTGGGTGATGTCTATAATTTTGTATTCTCCATAACTTGTTTACTACATCCTGTATGAGTCAGGAATGGTTTCCTGTACAGCCAGTTCCAGACGACTGAACTTTCTCTACCCTGGAAGGTCACAGGCTAGAGTCTCTATCCATCTCTTTTTCCTTGTTCTTCCTCCATTGCCTCACCCCTGCTTCCCAGGCTCTATGAACTCTTGACCTGTTTCTTCTCTTCTGACCCCTTCCCAACAGCCTCTCTGAATGTGAGGAGATCTTTATCACATTTTCTGGGGATCTCTTGAACTCAGGGTCCCAAGATTTACCCCATTACCCATTTAAGAAATGTGTATTGTTAGATATACTTTGACATGCTTCTTTCTGAACCCTGGTGTGGGACTCTTGGCCCTGGGTGTTTCTCTAATGTCAACATGGCCTGGCCTCCTTTCTCAGAACCTCTGACAAGACAGAGGTGGAATTGTCAGAACACTCAGGTGACCACACCTATTGGCAAGCAGAGGCAAGAGGCAGGCTGAAGGCAAATGTCGACAGCTCTCAATGCTTGTCCTGTGGATGAGATAGAGGTCTGAGGGATCCATTTACGGGTCAGAGAAGAAACTAGTGGGGTGCTCTTCCTGCTTTGTGCAGTCTCTCTGTACACCCATTTATAGCTCCTGATGCCCCCATCTACTCTACAAATCCTTTATATTAGTCAGAACTCTTAGAGGAGCAGAACTGATTTGATAGATAGATAGATAGATAGATAGATAGATAGATAGATAGATAGATAGACATATAATATAAAAATTATATATATATATATTTATCATATATATCCTTTTCACTATAGTATATCCTATTTTATACATACACACATATATATTTGTATGTATGTATTCTAGACTATATATATTTAGACTAAAGTCAGTTTTTATAACAATGGCTATCTCCTGACGAAAATTCCAGAATCTAGTAGTTATTCAGTCCTTGAGGTTGGATGTCTCTGCTGGTCTTTCAGTATACATTAGAACCCTAAATAAATAAATAAATAAATAAGCTCTAAAATAAACCCAGAAGGCCTCAGCAGCAGACTTGGTAAACTTGCCAGCAAGAGCGGGAGGAAGCAAGCCAAAGGTAAAAGCTTCTCTCTTCCACGTTGTTATTTTTCTAATGTTGGCTGCCAGCAAAAGGTCTGGCCCCGGATTTAGGGTTGGTCTTCCCACCTCAAATGATGCAATAAAGAAAACTCCCTCTCTGGTGTGCCCAGTTGCTTGGGCTTTAGTTGATTACAGATGTCATCATCACACCACCAGAGACAGAGCCCACGGTAATTACTCCTCTCATTACTGGAGTAAAATCTCAGTGCCTTAAGGATGGAAGAGTGGATTATGGCTCACAGCTCAAGGGTACAGTCCACCATGGCAGGGAAGGCCTGGCAGCAGGAGAGTGGGAAGGTTGGTCACGCTGCATTTCACAGTCAGGAAACAGAGAGGTGAGTGCTGGTGTCAGCTCGCTCTCTCCTTTTCACTCTGTCCCAATGAAATACTGTCACCCACAGTTAAGGTGTGTCTTCCCTACTCAGTTAAGTCTCCCTGACAACACCATTGCAGACACATCCAGAAGAATCAGTGGTGATTCTGGACAAGATTAAGAGCCACAGAACCCACATTTATGATTATGTATAAGATATCCAGTCGGCTCCGGTCAGATTGAAGTTATTAATATTTCCATCTTCTTTCTCTATTTGGACTTCAGCCCCCTTTTTCCTATCTATAACATCACTATGGTTTGTCTTTGTAGTGTCTCCAAAGACTCATATATTGAAGTTTGGTTCTCAGATGATGTCACTATGTGGGAAAGTGATGGAAATTTTAGAGTGTGAAGCCTAGCTTAAGTAAGTAGGCTGTCCCTCTTTGTCTCTCTGTCTTTCTGTTTCCCTTTCCCTCTATCCCCACTCCCCATCCCTCTCCACTCCTCTCTTTCTCCACCATAAGATGAGCAGGCTCTGACACACACTCACAGACTTCTGCTGCCATGGTGTTCTGCCTGATTATGAACCCAAATCAACAATGCCAAGGACTATGAGCTGAAACCATGAAACTGAGTCAAAACAGAAGATTCTACCCTTTAAGTTGTTTGTTTTCAGCAGCTCGGTTACCCCACTATATCACTGAACATTTAAATGTATCCCCCCTACTTACATACACTTGCTACCAGTTCTCTGGTCTTTCCCCATAAGCCTCCCGGCTTCTAGTAATGAACATCCCACTCTTTCCTACTTAGAAATCAACTTGTTAACTTTCACATCTGGAAGAGATTATAAAGTTTATGTCTTTCTGTATCTGGCTTATTTTATATGACATTAATATCTTCCATTTATAAATTTATAAATTGTATTAATAATACATTAAATTTCTATTAAATGTTATAAATATATATTAAATTTATTAATGTATAAATTTTAAATATAAACAATAATACCAAATATATTAATTTAATACTTAAGTATTATATTTTATATAAGAAAACAATCCTTAAATTTATTTAAGAGTACATAAGACTCCCAAGTATAGATGACAAAAGACAATCTCATAAAAATTACTTTTTACTATGATACATAATTTATTGGAAAGAAAATATTAATATTTGATATTTGATATTAGTAATATGTGACATTAATACTTAAAATATTAAATACTATATTGTGTAATATTCCACTAATGACTTTCTTTTTATGGCTAAATAATATTCTGTTGTGTATATGCATCACATTTCTTACAATTTTTTTAATCACAAATGGACACCTAAATTGACTCCATATCTTTTAGTGATTGTAAATCAAAGTGCAATAGGCATGGGCCTGTGACTGTCTGTCTGGTGTACTGACTTTACTTCCTTTGCCAATATATGCAGAATTGGAATAGATGGATCATGGGGTAGATCTGGTTTTGGGTTTGAGGAGACTCACCACACTTCTCTCTACAGTGACACCTTTTTTTCTTTTAATAGAAGTCATTCCTATCAGGATGAAAGGATATCTCATTGTGACTTCAAATTGCATTTCCATGATGACCAGTGATATCAGACATTTTTTACATATATATTTGGCCATTTATATTTTTCTTTTGACAATTTTCTACTTACATCACTTGACCATTTTTAACTACATTATTTGGGCTTTCTGGTGTGTGTATGTATATGAGAGAGAGAGAGAGAGAGAGAGAGAGAGAGAGAGAGAGAGAGAGAGAGAGAGAGAGAGAGGAGGGAGGGAGAGAGAGAGAGAGAGAGAGAAAGAGAGAGAGAGAGAGAGAGAGAGAGAGAGAGAGAGAGAGAGAGAGAGAGAGAGTTTAATTAATATTTGCCAGATGAATAGATAATTTTAAAGCATTTTTTCCTATTCTGTAGTTCATCTCCCCCCTCCACTGCACAGAAGTTTTTTAGTTTGACATAAACCCATCAATCATTCCTGTTCCAAATTTTGTTTTGCTCTCTGTGTTTTTTGAACTCTTACCAAAAATACCATTGCTAGAATTTAAACAAACCAAACATTTAGCTGGGCAGTGGTAGTGCAAGCCTTTAATCCCATCACTCCAGAGGCAGAGGCAGGAGAATTGCTCTCAGTGCTAAACCCTGACTCAGAAACAAACAAACAAACAACATCCTGAGCTTTTCCCCAGCTTTATTTTAATAGTCCCATGGTGTTAGATTCTACATCCATGTCTTTGATGCACTTTATCTTCAGTTTCTTTTTCTTGGTGTGGAAAGAAGTGAGAAATGCATGGTGAGAAGCAGAATGTTCAAGCTTCCTTTCTGTTGATGTGAGAAAACACTGACCAAAAGCAGTTTAGGGGAAGAAAGGATTATTTCTTCTGACATCCCTAGGTTGCAGTCCATTATTGCCCTAAGTCAAGGCAGGAACACAAAACTTGAAGGCAAGATGCATGGTTGTTTCATGAGTCAGCACCTCCAGGAAATTCACACGAACACAGCAGAAACCAGGGAGGAACACTGCTTGATGGCTGACTCTCTGGCTAACTCACAGTTATCAAGCATTTAATACATCTCAGGGCCACCTGCTTGGGAATGGTACTACCCATAATGGGCTAAGCCTTCCTTCATCAATTAGTAACCAAGGTGCTCTCCCACAGACATGCCCACAAAACAATTGGATGGCAATACCCCAACTGAAGCTTCTCCTCTCAGAAGAATCTAGGCTGTGTCACATTAATGATCAAGTTAAACGCACCACTGTGACTTGCCCACAGTGAGAAACTGTTGGACCTTGAAAGGTAGTCTGTGTTCTGGTTGAGCAAGGCTTACACCAGAGACCCAGTAGAAAGTTCTACAAGTGACGGAACCATGAGCTACACTCCCAGACATTAGGCTCCTGACACCCCGAGTCCTCAACTCCATAATGCTATGGCTATTGGTCACGTAGGCAATGTCTTAAGCTCCTGGTATTCTGGCTAGACTCCACCCCCACAGTTACCTGGCTACAGCAAGGTAGCCCAGCCCACTATAAAAGGGGCTGCTTGGCCCCTCCTCTCTCTCTTAAGTTCTTGTTCTCTCTCTTGCCTCTCTTACTCTGACCTCTCGCTCCCTCTCTCTCCATCCTTTACCCCCTCTCTCCACATGGCTGTGGCGCTGCCCTCTACTTCTTTTCTCTCCCCCCCCCCCTCAGCTTTTGTACAATAAAGCTCCAAAACCTTGGACTGTCTTTGATCATCAAAACCCACTGTGCTGGAGCAATAGAGCAGGTTTCCCTCTAACAAATCAGGTGTAAGCCCACCAAGCCAGCCACCTAAACTAGCCAGACTCTCTTATCCCTGCCGAAAACTGCCAGAGCTTTCCCCCAGCCCTCCTCCTTTCAGCCCAGGGGCTAGAGTCTGCCCGAGGTTCTGTTCTCAGCAATTCCACAACATACAGCAGTCTGGGATGTCTGAGAGTGAGAACCTGACATCCCTGGCCAGGGACCCCAAAACCGGCTCTTCTGTGGTACCTAGTGGTCTGTGGTGCCCAAGAGTCAGAGTCGGGGTTCTGTGGCCTGTGAGGCCCGACGCCTGTCCCGCTGCAGTTCCGTGGGGTTCTGTGGCAGTCTCCCCAAGTTCTGGTTTTATTTCCCCCGGCCTGGCACCCAACAAGGAACTATAACCTGGAACTGTGAGCCAGCACAACCTTTGCTCCCTTAAATTGCTCTTATCAAAGTAGACCATTGTAGCAATAGGAAATGAAGTAAGATATTAGCCTTCACTGAAGATATATTCTAAGCACTGTTGTTGAACATCGTGTGGCCTGGGACACATGGATCTACTTTTAGGATCTGTCGGTTTTTACACCCACACCATGCTGTTTCTGTTACTGGATTATGACTTGAGACCAGGTCTTATGATGCACCTAGCATTTCTCTTTTATCTCAGCATTTCTTCGGCTATTTGTGGTCTTGTCTGTTTCCATATGGACTTTTTCCCATTTCTATAAGGAATACCACTGGTATTTTGGTGGGGATTAGAATTAAATTTGTGACTCACTTGGGATAACATGGATATTTTAACAATATTAATATTACATCTTCCAAAGTTTTTCTTTCTTTGCTATCTTTTCAAATGATCTCATGTAATTTTCATTGTAGAACATCCACTTCCTTGAGTGAATTTATTCCTAGGTATTTCTGGTAGCTATTGTGAATGTAGTTATTTTACGGTTTCTTTCTCAGCAAGTTCATTATCAGTGTCTATAAATGTACTGAGTTTTACATCTTGTTCCTCTACTGGATAAGTTTATAATTTTTAATGGTCTTTTACTGAAGTCTTTAGGCTCTGTATAGTCGAATCTTTAATATATGGGGAGATAAGGTTGTCGACCCATGCATACAAAAAATTGAGTATAACTTTTGATTTCCCCAGAACGTAACTGGTAATGGCTTGCAGTTGTCCAGAATCCTTATCTAAGCAGAAGCAACCAATGAACACATATGTGGTGTATTGTCTGATACTGAAAAACAGGCAAGGACTATAAGGAATTATCTTTTACTGGGATACACAATTTAATGGAAAGAGAAACTGTTCATGCTGAATAATCAGTGGCATGCTCACAGACTTTTAAGTAGACATCACAACACAAGCTCACCACAGTAGCAGCAGGAGGTGGCTATAAAATTATTACAGCAGTACAGTATTATTGGAATTAGTTTTATGCAGATATGATCATGTTCATGATCATGCAGATATAATCTTTGTGTTCATGTACATTTCTCTTCACTGTAAATGGCACCAAGTAGGGCACATGTTTATGTGTATGAGTTTCAATACTATTTATTTTTGCTATCCTGAAAGTTCCTATGTAGACCAGGGTAGCCTTAAACTTGAGATTTGCCTGCTTCTGCCTCCCAAGTGCTGGGATTGCAGGCATATATCACCATGCCCACCAGCAAGTTTTGATGAGTGTGTGCATATGTGTTTGTTCTTATATACATGTATGTGTACTCATGGGTGTGGAGACAACAGGGTGCTGCCTGTGTCAATGTCTTCCTTAGTTGATCTTCTACCTTCTTCTTTTTTTAAAGATAGTGTCTCTTGCTGAACCTAGAGCTCACTGACTTGGCTAAGCCAGCCAGGTAGCTAGGAAGTCCCAGGGATCCTCCTGTCTCACATCCCTAGCACTCAGATGACAGATACATGCCACTAGGCCTGGATTTTTTTTTAATGAGTTCCAGAGAATACAAATCCTCATGCTTATTATCCACTGAGCCATCTCCCCAGTGACATTTTTAACTTTTTGTAATACATTTATGTATAATTAATGGTAGTATTTTTGTACTTATTGACATACTTAACTTTCATGCTTATAGGCTTTATAATTCACTTGTAAATCATTTCAAATTATTGCAATACTCAGAAGAAAATTTTGCTTATCAGCAGATCTGTATAATTCAAAACCATTGCTGTTCAGGGGGTCAACTGTTTATATGGTCATACCAGCCACAAACAGAAACAATCTGGATCTCTTCCTTTTTATTTTTTTTTTATTGCATTACTTGTGTGGGGGAATGTGCAGTTACCCATGGAGTCAAGATAAGGGCTTCAGATCCCCTGGATCTGGAATCACGGGTAGTTATGAGCCACCAAATGTATGGGGTTTGGGGACTGGACTCAGGTCCTCTGGAAGAACAGCAAGCCCTCTTAGCTGCTGAGTCACCTCTTTAGCTCCCTCCTTTTCTCTTTATATGTCCTCACACCTTCCTTTTCTTGCCTTACTAAGCTAGTACATTTAGTAATAAATAACGCCGATGAAAATGGATGCTGGTAACTATGTCTTGCTCCAGGTCTTAGGGAAGATGGTGTGCGCTATTCTGACCCTGCATGTTGTGTGGTGTGGTTTTGTGACAACCATTGCTGTATGGAGGGTTACGCCTTCTGCGAATAATTTTCACAGTTTTTACCATAAGGAGATACTGGATTTTATTGCACTCACATTCTCCATATTTTACTGTTATCACTCAGTGCAGTGTCTGATGTTGTAGATAGCCGGTAAGTACTTGGTAAATGAGAAAATAGGATTGGGTGCTCTTACAGTTTGGATGTTGTCAGGCCTGATTGGAAAATCACTTTTCCAAATAAAGTTATACTCATTCTAGATCCTTCCTTATATACTGATTATAACTTCTACTCTCTTGTAAAAGCCATCAGAGGAATTTAGTGGTATCCCTCAAGCATCATTATGATGGTTGTTCTTGTCAGTTTGGAGGGATTTAGGATCACACGAGACAAAAGCACCTGAGCGTGCATGTGTGGGGGTTTCTAGATAGCAACAGCTATAGCAGGAAGACCCACGGTGAATGTGGGCACCATCTCACAGACTGGGATGCTGGGCTGCATAGCAAGGTGAAAGTGAGCAGAGCATCTGTCCTCCCTTCTCTCTGCTTCCTGACTGCAGGTCAATGTGACCAGCAGTCACAAGTTCCTACCACCATGCCTTTCCCACCATGATGAACAGAATCCTCAAACCCTGCATCAAAATAAACCCTTCTTTAATGAAAGTAATTAATACAGACATCTTCAGTGGCCCAAGCCAGCCCAAGGCCTAGTTGCTGTTAACTGTAGCTACCAGTTTTTACTGGTCACTGGCTCTGCCCTGAGACCCTTAATTAACCCTTGACCCTGCTATGGAATTGCTGTGCTAGTGACTGCTGTGGACTGGGGGTCTACTAAATTGTTGCTCCTAGTGTTGCTTTGCCTAAAGTTCAGATTATACAGATTCTTTCTCTCCAGTAACAATACCATGCTTGCTTTGCATGGTGCCAGCAAAGCGATCCCCTGAGGATTGAGAATGAGCATTCCTCAGGAGAAGATGCCATACCTTGACACCTGAGACTCTCACAGCAATCAGTGAGTCAATAATGGGTGGAGTCACACCTTGGCCAGGACTGCTTATTTATGCATGTCTTTTGCTCACTGATCCTAAACCGCTTGTCAGGATCCTGAAGATGAACTTGAGAGTGTCTCTGATCACTTCATTTGTTCCTCTTTTAGTGTAGTCATGCTGAACAAACCTTCTTTCTCTGCTTTTCACAGATGCTTATCTATTTAACTGGTATACTGAAGATGGGTGGATGAGCCTAGTTTGGTGGGATTGCCAAGGCCCAGCCCCTGACCCTGACAATCCTGGTAACAATCACATCTCAAAAAGCTCTAATTCCAAAAGAACTTACTTTCTGAGATTTTTAGATGGCTATGAATTCAAGAGGAGCAATTTTTTACAGTGAAATAAAAACTCATGGAAAAAAATCCATGAAGAACAAACTGTCACATTTTGATTGAAGACAAAAATCATGGTTCACCTCATTCACCTTCCCTAGACTTAGCTCAAATGAAGTAACCTCTACAAAGAGGTCTCTAGAACAGTAGAGTAGAATAAAAGTTCACTGTGATTGTTCCTTGGGAGCTATGTACAGACATCTACTCACTCTGGATAGGATTCAACAGCATCACCTCTGGTAGAGTAACACATCATTATGGATAGTGTGGTGGTTTGAATATGCTTGGCCCATGGGACGTGGCACTATTAGGGGATATGGCCTTGTTGGAGATGGTATGGCCTTGTCAGAGGAAGTGTGTCAGTATGGAGGTGGGACTGGGAAGTCTCATATATATGCTCAAGTCTGGACAGTATGACACAGAGTCTCCTCCTGGCTGCCTTCAGATCAAGATGTAGAACTCTTGGTTCTTCTAGCATCATGTCTGCCTGCATACTGCCTTGCTTCCTGTCATAATAATGAACTGCACCTCTGAAACTGTAAGCCAGCTCCAATTAAATGCTTTATTTTGTAAGAGTTGCTTTGGCCATGGTGTCTCTTCACAGCAACAAAACTCAACTAAGACAGGCTAGCACAACCGGTCAAAAAAAAAAAAAAATGATTCCACCCAAGGGTAGTATGGAGAGCCAGTGAATTTACTGTGGTTACTTATAAGTCCATGAGTTACCCAAAGGCTGCTTCATAACCAAAGAGTCCACAATAGAATAGATAAAAAGTGCACTGTGACTGTTCCTTGGGAGGTATGAACAGATATCTACTCACTCTGGATGAGGGTTCAACAGTATCACTTCTGGCAGAGTAATACAACATCATTATTGATATTGTTTGAATATGCTTGGAAAGTCAGTAGAACTGGGGCTGATATGGAAAATAAGGACTGGCCCCTTTAAGAGGGTATGCTCTTTGCTTCCCCACCCAACCTCAGGAAGAGGGTTGTTCCTGGCCCATCCAGATGACTTGAAACCATGACAACTTGCTAAAGACTGATGACTGGGACCAATAAAGGAAAAGAGGGCCTTCAAGGAGAGGACTCCAAGGCCCAGAGTCCCCTTCTGGAAACTCCCACTTCTAAATAGTTTATTGTCTGAATAGTTTATAGCTCCTTTTGCTCTCTCCATGGCTGTTGGCTTCAGTGTTCCCCTCCTCCTCAGCAGCCCTCCTCCCTTTACTCGTTCTTTGCTTTCCTTGTGCAGCCTGCTCCCACTTTCCAAAGCCTACTCCCACATTCCTTGCATCACAAACCCAACTCTTAGCCTATCACTCACTTTTTCTATGTAGATTTTCCTTCCAGGACATAGCTCTTTGTCCTTCCCACAGAATATACTCAGTGGCTCCCCTAGACAACTCAACCAAGAGACCTTCCCTTAACATTTTGGGACCTCATCTTGGATTTAAGACTCTGGTGACACACACAAGCATGGGTGACAACTTGCAAAGCTTCATCCTTGCCCAGCTTGCAGGCAATTCCTTAGAAGAGTCTCCTCTCCCCAGCAATTGATTACTAACATTAGGAAGGGGCCTCCTAAATCTCCTAAGTTTCTACCTTTTCAGCCCTTGTAAATTGCATAAACTTTCTGAGCTTTGTGAATTGTATGAGCTTCATGGGGATTGTAAATTATATGAACTTCACAAGACTAGTACGTTTCCTTAGCTTCCTTAGAGGCCTTAGGCCAAGAGGGGATGCTTCAAGTTAGAAAAAAATCATTACACAACAAAAAGTCTAATACTCATTGCTTTCCCTCATTCGCCCACAATTTTAGTGACCTGGCAGATTTCTTTTACTGCTTAGCTCTACAAATGTTTTCACGAGGAATTACTATCTATTTCAGTGAGGTTGACCTCCCAGGTGTTCTCAACATGGTCCTCTTTGTACCACTTGAGTCAGAAAGGATTTGTAAACAAGCGCTACTGGAAATCCTTTTTTTAAACCCTGGCATCAGCAGTCTGTACTAAAATAACTCCATTCTTAATGAAAGAAAAGCATTCTGGAGAGAGGTAGAGCCTGTGCACTATGCCAGATGAGATCTCATTACTGCTGGGAACTTTTGAGGCAGATCAACTCCAAGAGGCACATGAAAGCCTTCTCCTAGCCCTGTGTGCAACCCTAGGAATACAGACCTTCATGATCAGCTAATAGTTAGTGCCACACCCTTGACACGGCTTCTGGAATTTCCAGACTCCTTCTCTGCCTGGACGTTGGTTTCTCAGGAACTGAAGGTAAGAAACAGCACAGCCAGGGCTGTGGTAACTCAAAAAGTAGGTCATAAATATCTTTGAATCAAATTACTGAGGCTAATTCCTGGCAGCAGACACTACATCAGGCGGGTCTCTGTATTTGTTTTTCTTTCTTTTCTGGGATTACAAAGACAAAGTGTTGAAATGTTCATGTCTCTTTCACCCTGAACAAAGAAAGGGCAGAGAACTTAATATTATTCATCTCTACATGTGTCTTAATGCATATAAAATTCAAGGCACTTTCTAAGGGTAATTTCCATGAAATCAAACTGACAAGGTTGATAGTGAATTATCCTTGCTTTTAGAAACTAGAAAAGTCTCAGAAAGAAAGAGTCAGTTCATTTAGATCCCAGCTGAATTTTCCATGTGGCTCACAAACTATATATTAAGCAGAAGTTCTAATAGGATCATGACTCTACAGATGCAGGCCAAATACAGACTCCAAGCAAAATTGTTCTTGGTCACAAGCCTTTTAAATGAGTGTAACAGGGATGTGGCTTCCACACAAATGTGAGAAGCCAGGGAATGTCAGACAAGGAAGCATCCATCTGCAATCCCAATGATCTTAGTGGGAGGTGGGAGGAGGGGCTAGGAGAATCCATGAAAGCCCCAAGACCAGCTAACCAGTGTATATAGCAGTGACCAACAAGAAACACTGTTCCAAAGGTGAGGACCCACCCCCAAGGTTGTCTTCTGACTCTGAGCAGGTGACACAGACTGTGCATGCCCACATTATTAAGTAAGGGTAGAAATGGCTACAAGAGCTGGTTTTGTGTAGATAGGCACTGGGACATATTTCTGGTGACCAGGTCACTTAATGCCAACAGCCACTATGGCAGGAGAGACTGGGGTAAGAATTCCAACAGCAATTCACTGAACAAAGGGAATTCATTGATGACAAAGAAACAATCTTCCTCTTACATAAAGAAGAAGGTTAAAATGGCAATGGGGGCCACTGATATGGCTCCATAGATAAAGACACTTCCCATGAAGCAATCCTGATGACATAGCTCAAGGCCTGTGACCTACATGGTAGAAGAAGAAAACTAATTCCTACAAGTTGTCCTCTGAGACCTATGTGTATGTCCTGGTGAGCTCACATGCACACAGATGATAGATAGATAGATAGATAGATAGATAGATAGATAGATAGATAGATAGATAGATAGATAGATAGATAGATAGACAGGAGAGCAGATGGGTGGATGGATAGACAGATGGATAAATGATTAAATGACATAAGAGATCAGCAAACTCCTGTACCTGCCTATAGTAAACAAGGTGAGCCATGACTCTTCTCTGAGGCACACACCATGCTTCATGTCTTTTTTATAGCTTCTTTCTCCTAATGCTGGTGCTTAACTTACATTTTAAAATGTCTTTTAAAAACTTCCAACTCTGGTTCATACTAAATTCTACTCTGAGGCCTAGCCAAAGATCCAGCTTAATGGAGCTCCTCCAGGTGCCTCGGGTGACAACATGCAGCTATGCCTCTGACACTGACCCTGCTGACAACTCTTATGGGCACTGAGGTGAGTCCTAGGCCTACCTGCCCTTGATCATGGCACCGAAAGAAGGAAACTCTCACCACATCTACCTCTTCCCTGTGTCAAACTTCTGACCCTCTTCCTTAGCAAACCAAAACCGAATTGAGAGACTAGAGAGATGGACTCAGCACTTAGCATCCCTTGCTTCTCTTGCTGAGGACCCAAATTCAGTTCCAGCAACCGTAAAGGGTGCTTTACACTGCCTGTAACTCCAGGGAATCTGATGCCCTCTTCTTGCCTCTATGGGCACCTCACTCACATGCACATACCCCATAAGTAAACAATAAAATACTTGAAGAAAACAAAGCCCGTTGTTGATGGGTTTCTTTAATCTAACAATAAAACCACTCTAGAGTGATGACAATAATAGACTAAACCTCTGAACCTATAGGCCAGCTCCAAATTAAGTATTTTTTATAGGAGTTGCCTTGGTCATGGAGTCTCTTCACAGCAATAAAACCCAAAACAGTGGTCAAAAGGGATTTTACCCAGAAGATGAGTTTGAAAGCCACAAATAGGTAAAAGAGGACTTTTCCTTTCTAGAAAGGTTATTCCTCTGGCACTGACTAACTTGTGTTTAGAAACAAGTTCTGTCATTGACCCGAAACTCCCTGACTCAGCTAGGCTGGCTGGCCTTTGATCCCCAGGGATTACCTGCCCCACCTCCACAGCGTTGTTATTATAAGCATGAACCTCCATGTATCACTCTTTTTTAAAGTGTGTGTGTGTGTGTGTGTGTGTGTGTGTGTGTGTGTGTGTGTTCACATCTGTGCAGATGCTGAGAGAGGCCAGAAGAGGACACCAGAAGCCCTGGAGCTGGAAGTACTAAGCTGTCCAACATGGCTCCTGGGAACTAGGGCTCCTTGGAAGAGCAGCAAGTGCTCTAAACTGTGGAGTAATTTCTCTGGGACCATGACTCTTTTTATGCAGGCTCTCAGGATCATGTTCAAGTTCCCATTTGCAACAAAAATAACTTTAGTAACTGAGCCATCCTCCTAAGCCATGATAATATTTCTGAGACTACTGTGTTAATCATAATATTGTAAATCACGAAAAAGTAACCTTTTGCAACCAGAGTATCTTTGTAAAATGAGGCCGCAGGTAATTTCCTCTTTTGTAATGTCACCTTGCACAGTTCAGTTAAAAATCTGAACCTTTAATTGAAAATCTTTGTCATGGGGGATACATCAACACTGGGTAGATTCACTAACAAAACACCAAATATTTAAGAAATAAGAAAATCAGCCTTATACTCTGCACCAGATTGAAGAACTAAGAATATATGGAATTTATTTTAATTTTTAAAAAATGTATGGGTATGAGTGTATGTGCAGGTGCCTGTAGAGGCCAGAAGATGATGTCATAAATACTAGAATTGGAGTTACAGGCAATTGTGAGCTGCCAGATGTGGGAATTGGGAACCGAACTCTCCGGTCCTCTGCAAGAACAGAAAAGTGCTCTTAACCCCTGACCCATCCCTCTTGCATACAGTTTTAAGGCAAACATTATCCTGATATTGAAAGCTACCAAAGCATTTTATGAAAGAAAAACTGTAAATCGAGATCCCTTATGAACATAGATATGACTCCTTCTTAAATGTTTTAAATTTATTCTTCTCTCATATATTACACCCTGAACACAGTTTCTCCTTGCGGTCCCCTTCTTCACTTCCCCATCTGCCCACCCCCCATTCACTCTCTTCCCTTCAAGAAGAGAGCAGATTTCCAGGGATGTCAACCAAACACCACAGCATCTCCACTTACAGAAAGACTTGCCCCTCCTCTCATTGTAAGGTTGGATGAGGCAACCCAGTAGGGAGAAAGGGTCTCAAAAGCAGGCAAAAGAATCAGAAACACCCTGCTCCCATTGTTAGGAGTCCCACAAAAGGACCGAGCTACACAACCATAACATATACGCAGAGGGCCTAGGTCAGACCCAATGCAGGCTGCCTGATTGTCGGTTCAGTCTCTGTGCGCCCCTATGAGCCCAGGTTAACTGATTCTGTGGATTTTCTTGACCTCTCTGCTCTGAGGTGTCAGAGGCTTAATCAGCACACTAGCAAACACAACCAATCTGGCAAAAATCTCTTCAAGCTAAAACTTGTTTACCCAGTGGCATGGCAGTAAAGATTCTGGGTCTGTTTGACAGGCTTGAGTGCCCTCGTATATAATGACAAGTGTTCACAGTAACAGGGCATGCTCATTACATCACTGTTTGTGTTCGAAGATTGGAGACAACCCAAGTCTCCAACAATAAAGGTCTCATTATATAGATTACTCCATAGTGGACAATGGGACAGTGTACAGCAATAATGACAGAAGTCTGTATTGACATGAGACATCTCTAAGTTATATTTGGTAAATTTGGAAATCCCAAATACAGAGAAATGCTTATATTATTCCTACTGTTGTGTTCCAAAGTGTACAAGTAGGAGACTAGGGAGACGTCTCAGTGTGTACGTGCGTCCTAGACCGAGGCCTCCTGAGTTCAGATGCCAGGCACCCATGTCAAAAAGCCTGCTGCAGAAGTGCACACATGCAAGGCCTCCTCTGGAAAGGCAGACAAAGGAGGATCCTGGGGCTCTCAGTCATCAGTGAGCTCCAGGGCCAGTGAGAGACACTATCTCAAAAAGCTAGATGACATTTAATAGAGGAAGACACCTACAGTCAAACCCTATCACACCCGCAAGTGCACACACACGTACACACACACACACACACACACACACACACACACACACACACACACTTCACACCAGACTGATATTTCCATTCAGGCTTTAATATCTTTATTTCCCTATCTACTGCCTCTACTAAAAACAAACCACGAAACAGAAATGGGCAGCAGAGAGTTTTCTTCACATCCAGGCTCAGGTAAATGGGAGTGAAGAACATGTGTTTCAGAGGAAAATCTCCCCTGGTTTTTAAAGGGAAGAAGTGGCCAGGGGTGTTTATGGAGCACTTGGGTAGAAAATAGGGAGTTTTGGACATTTTTGTGTGCCCTTGGAAGTTTAATAAGTAAAGACAGGATGTCTTCCAGAAGGCAGCACAGCAAGTGAGAAGCAATGCTCTTGCAAGTGATTAATGTGGAAGGAGCCCGGGAGGCTTCCTTCACCCTGGGTGTCAGCGCTCAGCTGAGGAAAGCCCTCACTCCTGGTACACCTGTCTCTCCCTCACTCTGGTACACCATCTCTCCCTCACTCTGGTACACCATCTCTCCCTCACTCTGGTACACCATCTCTCCCTCACTCTGGTACACCATCTCTCCCTCACTCCTGGTACACCGTCTCTCCCTCACTCCTGGTACACCGTCTCTCCCTCACTCTGGTACACCATCTCTCCCTCACTCTGGTACACCGTCTCTCCCTCACTCTGGTACACCATCTATCTCTCCCTTACTCTGGTACACCATCTCTCCCTCATTCTGTTACACCATCTCTCCCTCACTCTGGTACACCATCTTTCCCTCACTCTGGGCTTTAGGACAATGAGGGAAGCTGCTTCAAAAACCAAGATCAATTATCCCTGAGGAATGACACTTGAGATGGTCATCCGGCCTATACACCCAAGCTGGTATCTTCAACAGCTAAGAGAGCTTGTTGCTTCTACGGAGGACCTGAGTTCAGTTCCTAGAACCCATATAATGTGGCTCATAACTGCCTGTAACCCCAGCTCCAGGGGATCTGACACTATCTTCTGGCCTGCCTCACACACAGGTGCATACCCACACTCAGATGTGCACACATACACATAAATAATTTTTAAGTTTATTTTTCACTTCCATCTTTCTACCTGTCAACATTTAATACAATTTCCAAAATGAGGGTTCCATTCCCCCCCCCCCGCTTCATGATACATTATTGTTCCTTTTTCACATTGGTTTTATTTATAGCCTGACTGTTCCAAAATGTATTTAATGTGGTTTTCAGCCAAACAACTATACAACAAAGTTAATGAACCAGAAAATCTGTCTCTACAACAAAGAGAGGAAATGACAGAGCTGAGGGCTGGTGGAATTCCAGATGGAAGTTGGTGGCTTGGAGGGTGAGCTCACATACCTGTTCCATCAGCCTGGGTGCCAGTGGATTGGATCTGGGCTGTGGGTCACAAGAGGGAGAGAAGCAGTGCTCGGATCTACACCTGCCTGGGGGCCGAGAAGAGAAAGCGCTGCAGATCCCAGCAGGAAGTAGGCTGTGTAGCTAGCTGTGCCATAAATAAAGGAGCCGCTTCAGACACCATAACCCACCCAGCCAACGCCATCCAGAAATATCTGCCAGGCTGGGAGATGGCTCAGCAGGGAAAGTGCCCACTGTGTGAGCGAGCGTGAGGACCTGTGTTTGGAGCACACCCAGAATCCCAGCACTGGGGAGGCAGAAACAGCCGTATTTCTGGGAGCTCAGTGGCCCACCCACTCTAGCCAAATGGGTGATCTCCGGGTTCAGTGATAGGCTGTCTCTATAAACAAGCTGGAGAGAGGTCTCCGTGGTTAAGAGCACTTGCTGCTCTGTTCGGTTTCTAGCACTCATGTTGGGCAGCTCACAACTATCTGTAGCTCCAACTCCAAGGGATCAAAGTGCTTTGTGGGCACCTGGGCCCAAGTACACATACAAAGGCAGGCACAAATGCACAGAATTTTAAAAGAAAAACAAAAGAAAATTAAAGGTATGGAGTGGAAGAGGAAATCATCCTGATCTGACATTGACTTTAGCCTCTGCATACACACATCTGAACAAATACTCTCATACACACACCCGCTACACACACACACACACACACACACACACACANACACACACACACACACACACACACAGAATCATATCTAAATATTTACTGGTTGAATTAGACAAACCAAGCTTTGGAACATTAAATCAGATACTGAAAGCTAGCATGGGGACAGTCTAGAAAGTAACTGATTGCTCTCCACTTCAGGGAGACGATCACATGATTGTGGGTAATGGTAAAGGGAGATGGTATCTGGACCAAGATCTGCCCTTCCTGCCTTCACACACATTTCCACTGTCCTTTCTTCTGATGCTGTGTTTTGTTAAACATGACAGACTCCCCTTCTCCACCCATCCGGATGCATCCCATTGTCTACTAGAAAAAAAAAATACAAATTCCATAAGCAAATTTAAAGCTCTCAGTAGTGAGGCCACATACTGTGGACATCCATTATTTTCCACCTAAACTAGCAAAGCTGTGCTCAGCCTAATGGGGTACACTGAGGCAGAAAATTTCCGCTAAAAGTCAGGCTAATGGAAGAGTTTGGTGGACAGCATCAGGAAGGCAACACATAGCTAGGTTTATAATGAAGCCCCCAACAGGGGAATATGCATTACTTTACAAAGAATGAGTGGCTGTTAGAAAGACCCAAGCAGTCCAGGGAGATGGCTCGGGGGTATGTGGGCTTGATGGCTAGTCTGGCAGCCTGAGTTTCATCCCCAGAGTCCACATGGTGGAAAGAGAGAACCATTTCTAAGAAATCATCCTCTGACCTCCACATGCACACAGCATGT
Organism: Mus pahari; assembly: GCF_900095145.1. Classification (NCBI taxonomy): domain Eukaryota; kingdom Metazoa; phylum Chordata; class Mammalia; order Rodentia; family Muridae; genus Mus; species Mus pahari. The sequence goes on from NC_034594.1 coordinate 101,604,673, forward strand.
GTGTGCTTACATATACATCATGCACACACACACAAACACAGACACACACAAATACATAAAAGCAAATCCAAGATGATTAGGCTAGGACACGGAGGAGTAGGAAGAGGGGATCTGCCGGGGGCATGCCAAGGAAGACACACAAGCCAGGATGGAGAATGGAATGGGTTCTTTGATGTAGGATGAGTGGAGTTCTGCTCAGGGCTCAGAGCCTGGCAGGGTTGCTGGAGGACAGCCAAGCCCCTTCCCCACAGCACTCCAGCTGTCTGACAACACCGCATTGTCTGAGGTCCCCAGTGGCATGGCAACAGGATGGGATTAGAACTGTCCCATGGGAATCTCAGCAGCAGTGTAGTCATCGATGAAGACTGATTGGCATGTGACTGGAAGGAGGGCTTGGATGGACTATGAGGAACTTGGAGAAGGGTTTTCACTTTATTCTGAGGAAGTGAAGCCAGCCATCGGGCACTTTGAACTGTTGTATTTGTGTACTCAGAAAACATCTTTAAGGAGCACTCTTGAAGGAGTCAGGAAGAGAATGTAGGGAGAAGTGGTAGAGAGAAAGAGAGAGGGGGGCTGAGGGCAGAAAGACAAGAATTCAGTGATCAGGCAAGTACGATCCTTTGGCAGTTGATCATGATAGAACCTAGTAATGACAGTCAAGCCATTGGTGAGACTCTATGTCACAGAGGCCAGTAAAATTAGTGACATGGATACAAGTGGCGAGCCAACAAGTCTAGAGATTCACGTAGTAACAGGAAGTAAAGAGTGGGTTGGGGATACAGCTCCATTGGTAGAGCACTTGCCTAGAATGCACAAAGCCCCTGGATTGCATCCCCAGAGCTGCCTAAACTGGACGAGGTGGTGAATTCTTAGAATCCCAGCACCGGGCAGGTGGGTGCAGGAAGATCAGGATTTCAAGGCCATTTCTGTCAACATAGCAAGTTCAAAGCCAACTACATGAGACCTTATCACAAAACAAGAAAAAAATGAAAGACACACAGTGGGCCACTGGACAAGGATGGGGGAAAGGAAAAATACTCTTCAAGACAAGAAGGAGATGTTTTATAAGAGAAAGGGATGACTAACGTTTCAGTTATAAAAGACACTATGTGTGGTCCTTCACATGATCTGGCTTTGTTGATAAGTGCAGCTCTTGGTAAAGATGAAAGAACAAGTACATAGGCACTGGCTGGAAGTCACTGACCTCAGTGTCTTAGCTTTCAGCAGTGATAGGTGGTGACTGTCACCACAGGTCATGGGACTCAATATATCAACTAAGGATGCAGAAATTAATAAGCTAAAAATATTATATTTTCCAGTGATATCAGAGAGTGGTAGACACAGGATCTATAGGGACAAGGTGTCAATGAAAGATGAGAGACCCTCTCCATAATAAGATGTGCTCAGGGCTGACTGTCCCCCTCTCTGGATTTCTCTCCTGAGCCTTGGTACTGCTTTGTAAAAGATCTAGTCAGTAGGCCTTCAGAGTTATAAGTAGAGACCACGGAGTTTCTACAAACCTTGTGAATTAGCCAGAGAGATTAGAAGCTGTAAGAGCCTTAAACACACAAATGTTTCTTCATGTGTGCATCACAACAAGGGCACAGGCCTGACAGCAGAGAGACAGCCCTCACAATGGAGTGTAGAGGGGACAGGGGACAGTTAGAAACAGGACTGCAACTTACATAATATAGGACCTTGACTCACACACACACACACACACACATTTAGTTGAGATGGATGTGTGAAGTATGAACACTTATTGATAAATTAGGGTCTGCAGAACTGGTTCAGAAGATAAAGTGTTTGCCATACAAGCATGAGAACCTGACTCTGAACCCCACACATGACCCATGTAAGAAAACCACTGTGGGGCAGTATATGCTTGTAATCTCAGCACTGAGAGGTGATGGTAAGGAGATGCTTGGCTTGCTGGCCAGCCAGGTCAGATGACTTTCAATGCTCCAGGTTTCATGAGAAATCCTGTCTCAAAAAATGCAAGGAGAACAATTGAGGGAGATCTACTACTTTGGTTTCTGACCTTCATTTGCACTGGCATGCATGTATATGGACTCACATATACACACATATATGAACATGTGAAGACACATAGAGATGAAGTTAATAAATTAGGCTTGATGAGAAATGAAAACCTTGAGCTGGAAAGACGGCTCAGTGGGTAAAGTACTTATCATTTAAGCCTGATAGCCTAAGCCCAGGTCCCCAGAAAACAGGTAGAATCTGGACACAGTAGTCCAAGCGTCTAATCCATGGGGAGGGGAGTGTGCACTCCTACTGGGAGATGAGACAGGGAGACGAGAGAATCTCTGAAAGATTCCACAAAGCCAGGCTTACAAGGTGGAGAAGAGCCTTTGTGGAGAACAGTGCAAAGTCACAGACTGATACTCAAAGTTTGCCCTCTGACCTCCGCACACTAGCTGTGGCATTCACACAACCACACGCATGAACAAGCACATACTCACATATACACATACAATTCAAACACATATGCACACCAAACTAAGTAATAAATGAAAAAAACTCCTGTTTGTATATCCAGAGACATTTTTACAGGCAGTTAAAAGGCAAGCTGTGGGCTAGGAGAAGGTGTTTACCATATGCACATAAAACTTGTATCCAAAATATGTAAAGAACTATAAAGAATAGACATGAGGGGCCAGTGAGAGGAAAGGCACTTGCTGTCAGGCCTGGTCATCTGAATTTAACTCCTGGGACCCACATAGCAGAAGAGGGTAGCTGACACCTGAAAGTGGTCCTCTACTTCCACATACACATACTGTGCCATGTATACATGTACACACACAAAAAAAAACATATATCAATTAATTAATATTTAAGAAAAGAACCAGAAATCATGAAAGCCAAATACTGCTCTGTAATAATAAACCAAAGATTTGAAAAGTCATTGACAAGTTAAAATACCCAAATGCCTAAACAGCTGATGAAATGGTGCCTCCCAGGAACCACGGGGGCTAGGAGATGGTTAAGAGCATTTGCTGCTCTTACAGAAGACCCGAGTTTGGTTCTCAGCACCCATATGACTCTAACTCTAGAGAATCTGATGTCCTCATCTAGCCTCTGAAAACATCCACACCGCTGTTTTCAGATAACTTCATATAGACACATGTATACCCCTAATTAAAAATAAGAGAAAATCTTAAACAGAATAACCCACTGGACTGCAGGTGAACACAACAGAGATCCTATCCTGCTGTACTACCAGACTGTCCTAAAGTACAGAGACTGGCAGCATGCGCCACTGCAGCATGGAGAGCCACTGGGGTCCTGAGCAGCTGGTAAGAGCATAAAATGAGAAGCACTGTGGAAAAACCATCAAGCATTTCCTTAAAACGTGTAAACATGTGCTCTCTCTATGGCCTAGCCATCCTGCTCCACTCTAACTACCTAAGATGCTTAAAAATGAATATATGCAAAGGCTTTGCATGCATTTTTTAAGGATAAAAATGTTATTCACAACAACCCTAAACTGAAAAAGTTCTCTACTGAAAGGGATAGCGGTAATCAGATTGTACTGTATATGTATGACTGAATACTAAACAGCAAGAAGGAAGAAGAATGGGATTCTGACATATGCAACATCACAAAGAATCTAAAAGAGTCTATGTTAGATGAAAATGCTAAGACCTGTGAGTGTGAAACACTGAAGTGTATATACTACCTCATGACACTGTAAACAGGAGTGGTCCCATATGACTGCAATTACAGGCACTGTAGGGATGGCTCCATAGCTACAAATGAATCTTTACCTTTCTCTACACAAAGGATAAATGGGCTGAGAAAGAAATTAGGGAAACAACACCCTTCACAATAGTCACAAATAATATAAAATACCTTGGTGTGACTAACTAAGGAAGTGAAAGATCTGTATGATAAGAACTTCAAGTCTCTAAATAAAGAAATTGAAGAAGATCTCAGAAGATGGAAAGATCTCTCATGGATTGGCAGGATTAATATAGTAAAAATGGCTATCTTGCCTAAAGCAATCTACAGAGTCAATGCAATCTCCATTAAAATTCCAACTCAAGTCTTCACAGAGTTAGAAAGGGCAATTTTCAAATTCATCTGGAATAACAAAAAACCTAGGATAGCAAAAATATTCTCAACAATAAAAGAAACTCTGGTGGAATCACCATGCCTGACCTCAAGCTGTTCTACAAAGCAATTGCGATTCAAAAAAACAAAACAAAACAAAACTGTATGGTACTAGTACAGTAACAGACAAGTAGATCAATGGAATAGATTTGAAGACCCAGAAATGAACCCACACACATATGGTCACTTGATCTTTGACAAAGGAGCTAAAACCATCCACTGTAAAAAAGACAGCATTTTCAACAAATGATGCTGGCTTAACTAGTGGTTATCATGTAGAAGAACACAAATTGATCCATTCTTATCTCCTTGTACAAAGCTCAAGTCTAAATGGATCTAGGAACTCCACACAAAACCAGAGACACTGAAACTTATAGAGGAAAAAGTGGGGAAGAGCCTCAAAGATACAGGCACAGGGGAAAAATTCCTGAACAGAACAGCAATGGATTGCACTGTAAGATCAAGAATTGACAAATGGTACCTCATAAAATTGCAAAGCTTCTGTAAGGCAAAGGACACTGTCAGTAAGACAAAATGGCAACCAACAGATTGGGGAAAGACCTTTACCAATCCTAAATCCGATAGGGACTAATATCCAATATATATAAAGAACTCAAGAAGTTGAACTCAAGAAAACCAAATAACCCTATTTAAAAATGGGGAACAGAACTAAACAAAAAATTCTCAATTGAGGAATACCAAAGGGCTGAGAAGCACCTCAAAAAATGTTCAGCATCCTTAATTATCAGGGAAATGCAAATCAAAACAACTCTGAGATTCCATTCACACCAGTCAGAATGGCTAAGATCAAAAACTTAGGTGACAGCAGATGCTGGCGAGGATGTGGAGAAAGAGGAACATTCCTCCATTGCTGGTGGGATTGCAAGCTGTTACAATCACTCTGGAAATCAGTTCGGCAGTTCCTCAGAAAATTGTACATAGTACTACTGGAAGATCCAGCAATACCACTCCTGGCATATACCCAGAAGATATTCCAACTTGTAATAAGGACACATACTCCACTATGTTCATAGCAGCCTTATTTATTTTTCCAGCCAGAAGCTGGAAAGAACCCAGATGTCCCTCAACAGAGGAATGGATACAGAAAATGTGGTACATTTATACAATAGAGTACTACACGGCTATTAACAATGAATTTATGAAAATCTTAGACAAATGGATGGATCTGGAGGATATCATCCTAAGTGAGGTAACCCAATCTCAAAAGAACACACATGATATGCACTCACTGATAAGTGGATATTAGCCCAGAAGCTCAGAATACTCAAGATACAATTTTCAAAACACGTGAAACTCAAGAAAAAGGAAGACCAAAGTGTGGATACTTCGCTCTAAACAAAACACCCATGGAAGGATTTACAGAGACAAAGTACAGAGCTGAGATGGAAGGAAGGACCATCCAGAGACTGCCCCACCTGGGGACCCATCCCACAAACAATCACCAAACCCAGACACTATTGCAGATGCCAACAAGATAGTGCTGGAAGGACCCTGATATAGCTGTCTCCTGTGAGGCTATGCCAGTTCCTGGCAAATACATAAGTGGATGCTCATAGTCATCTATTTGATGGAATACAGGGCCCCCAATGAAGGAGCTAGAGAAAGTACCCAAGGAGCTGAAGGGGTCTGCAACACTGTAGGGGGAACAACAATATGAACTATCCAGTACCCCAGAGCTCCCTGGGACTAAACCACCAATCAAAGAAAACACATGGTGGGACTCTTGTCTCTAGCTGTATATGTAGCAGAGGATGGCCTAGTTGACTATCAGTGGGAAGAGAGGCCCTTGGTCTTGTGAAGATTCTATGCCCCAGTGCAGGGGGATGCCAGGGCCAAGAAGTGGGAGTGTGTGGGTTGGGGAGCAGGGGGAGGTGGGAGGGATTAGGGGATTTTCAAAGAGGAAACTAGGAAAGGGGATAGTTTTTGAAATATAAATGAAGAAAATATCTAATAAAAATATGCATCTTTAGAGCCTCTGATCCCCTCTACTGGCCTGCCTACACATTGGAACTCAAATCCAACACACACACACACACACACACACACACACACACACACATTTAATTACAATACATTTGAAAATCTCCTGTTACCCAGTGCAATGGTTAATCTTGACATCTTGATGGACTTAAGAGTCACCATGGAGTCCAACCTCTGAGCATGTCTGTGAGAGAATTTCTAGACGAGGTTAGCTGAGGTGGGGAGCCCTGCCCTGAGTGTGGGCAGCAGCATCAGATAGGCTGGGGTCCCAGACTGAATAAAGAGGAGACTGTAAACTGAGCACCAGTGTCCATCTCTCTCTGCTTCCTGACTACAGATGCCACTTTACCAGCTGCCTCAGGTTAAAATTCACTGGCAAAGGCAACTTAGAGGAGAAAGGGCTTAGTTATCTTACAGATTCTGGTTTCTATCAATCATATCAGGGAAAGCCAAGGCACTAGGAACTTGAATCATGGTCACACTACAATCACAGTTAAGAGCAGACAAAACTGAATTAATGCTTGCATGCGAGTCCTGGGCTCATTTTTGCTTTTGCAGTTCAGACTGCCCTATCGAGGGTCTGCTGCCACCACCACCATGTGACAAGCCTTCCTTTCTAAATTAACATACTCAAGACATGCTTGCAGACCAACCTAATCTTGATAATCCCCACTGAGCCACTCTTCCTGGTTGACTAAGTTGAATTAAAACTAACCACCACAGCTACCAACATCTCTTTAGGGAGGGGAGGCACCCCCTCTCACCTGTCATTTCTTTTTTGTTTTTGTAAATAATTTTTAAGATTGTGTTTTTATGTGCATGTGTATATATACTATGTGTATGCAGTACACGCCAAGGCCAGAAGAGGGCAATGGGTCCCTGGAGCTGTATTGCATGCAATTGTGGGAACTGAACTCAGGTCCTCTAGTAGAGCAATGCTCTTAACTATAGAACCACCTCTCCAGCCCCTTTACAAGTTTTTAAATTGTGTATGTTTGCTTATTTATTTGTTCATTTATTTCACGAGAGAAAGAGAGACAGAGACAGAGAGACAAAGGAGAGAGAGAGAGAGAGAGAGAGAGAGAGAGAGAGAGAGAGAGAGAGAGAGCAAGGCTGTGTGCCACAGCACGTGTGTGAAGGTCAGTAAACAACCTGAAGTAGCAGTTCCCCCCTTTCACTATGTGGGTCCCAGGAATCGAGCTCAGATAATGAAGCTTGGCAGCAAGCCCTTTTACCCTCTGAGCCATCTTGCCAACCCCTCATCTGATGTAACGCTGTTGGGGTGGCAATGTAAAGTATTTTTTTTTTAGTTCTTCCATAGTGTTTAAAATTGAATTCTTTCTCAATAAGCACTTAGGACTTCCTTTCCCTAAGTTTAGCAGCAAGGACTTAAAAAATTATATGAAATATTTCATATCATTAAAGTTTTGGAAGATAAAAATAGTTATCCAAAGTCTCACCACTCGTTTCATTTGGAGTTTGTGCTCCGATTCTGGAACTTTCTCCTTTAAATACATATATTTCAGAAGGAGAAACAAAAGAGGAATTGCTGTGCTGCTCCCCCCAGAGTACTGGTGAGAAACAAGTTAGGTGATGACTGGGAAAAGCCTTAGAAAGTTCAAAGTGCTGAATAGATCTAAAGGGGTGGGAGGGAGCAGGGAGCCCACTCAAGCTTCCTAATGAAGGCTCATAATGCACCGGAAATATTTAATCTAACTGTTTCCTGCACTCGTGTGTGTGTGTGTGTGTGTGTGTGTGTGTGTGTGTGTGTGTGTGTTTCTCTTATCCACAGATACTCTCCATAGTTCCTAGAAGCCACTTGAACTATGTGTGTGCAAGATTACACCGTGACTTTGCCTTCAGTCAGTGCTGTGGGCGACCATACCCTCAGTGGACACCCTGGCTTGTGAGTTGGTGACGTCTGAGCCCTGGGTCTTATGCTTGTGGTGAGTAGGGGATGTTGTGATAATATGGGGGTATTGTGGTGACTTTGAGAATGATGGAGCCTCTCTCAGGGAGCTAGAGTCCTGGAAACTAGAAGGCAACTAAAACCATCCCAAGTCGATGATGGTTTTATGGTTCTTGTCTCTCAAAAATGTGAAGTTTGAAATTCACAGACCATGGTGGAAAGTGCTTAGTGTAGACATGTAGAGATGCATGGAGCCAGAGAGGGTAGGGGCAGAGCTCCTGTACAGCAGAGAGGTCCCAGGAGATAGGAAACTATGGAGCTGATGGGCTGGGCAATTTGAAGAGGACTTATGTCAGAAACTGGGGTGAGGCATAGGGAAGGGGCGAGCTGGTTAGGCCAGTTGACCCAACCAGATGGGTCAACTCGAGTTACCTCCGAGTGTCAGCTGCCTATAGGTTCTAGGCAGAGGTGATTATTTGGGAGCCTGCAAATCACAGCTTTGTCCTGGCACTCCTGGCCTCCAGCCTCAGACATTTTCGGAACTGCTGCTTTGGGATCCCAGACTAGCTGATCTGCTTCTACCCTCCTGTTCTCAGCACCACCCAAAGGATGCAGCCTCATGGAAGCTTTGCATCTTGTGGCAATCCTTGCTGGAATATACCAGAGAAAAGCTCCTTACCTAGTGTTGCACCATGCTACTAAGGTTGTCATCTACACCATGCCCAGACAGCTTTCCTGAGCTTGGTGCAAAATGGAGGAATCCCTTTTCTTAGCCAGACTTCCTCTTCTCCTCTGATCTGGGGAGGTCAGCCCCTAGTCTTCTACCTGAGGAATATCACATAGTGCTTGGAGAAATCACCTTGTTATGCCTCTTAATTGCAAATGAGGTATCCCCAGAACCATAAGCCTCTGCGAATGAAACTTCACCCTAAGAAGAATCCCTTCCTACTCTCCAAGGTTCATGTATACAGCCCTTGATTCACCCTGAGTAAAGTGTATGTGCACAAGCTGTTGCACTGAATATCAGCTAAGAGAGCCATTTCATTGAATGTTGTCTAAAAGATTTGTAACACCGAAATCTTTAGAGAGCATCATCTGTATCCACTCACCCCACACCCCACACTCCTCACCCCACTCCACACCCCACACCCCACTCCACTCACCCCACACCCCACACTACACTCCACACCTGCCTCTGACATTCACTGCCACACCAGCATCCTGCTGACCCACCCATTCAGGATTCTGATCAATCCTACCCCAACTGGCATAAAGCAGTGCCCGGACACCCCACGGGAAGAACCAGAAAACAGAACCACACCTAGAGTTTACAGCCTTGCTTTCACATATTGCTCTTCGTATTAATGCAGGCAGGAGTGTCAGCTTAACCTGTAGCTGCAAGCTCAACATATTGCTTTCTCTCTGCTGCTTCAAAATTGGTGGTAGCTGCCAGACCATGGTGAAGCCTTAAGTGCAACATTAATGGAGAAGTTTGGTATTATATCTCAAATTGGCTTCTTTCCAAAGCTTGGCATGTTCTTATTAACTGCTTGTATAAGACCTTTAAAGTTTTTTTTTTACTACATTTGTTTACAGGTGTGGAGTGTGTGTGTGTGTGTGTGTGTGTGTGTGTGTGTGTGTGTGCATTTACATGTCCATGCCAGTGCACATGCCATGGTACACATTTGGCAATGAGCGGACAACCTTTGGGTAGTTAGTCTGCTAGTTCCTGGGGTCAAATTCAGGTCTTCAGGTTTGGCAGCAAGCACCTTTAGCCACTAAACCATCTCCACAGCCCCACATTTCCTGTTTTGTATATTTTCATTTTTAACATATCTGTAGAGTTGGAATGCAGATCAATGGTCAATTGATTCCTCTCACATGCATGAGATCCTAGCTCAATAAAACTCCCAGAACAAGGTAGATGAGTGAAAGAAGGAAGGAAGGAAGGAATGAAAGAAAGATAGAAAGAAGGAAGGAAGGAAGGAAAGAGAGAGAGAGAGAGAGAGAGAGAGAGAGAGAGAGAGAGAGAGAGAGAGAAAGGGTCTATATGCTTCACCAAACTCCCAATGCAGCACCGGATATATGAAGTGTTTAAAAAAAAAA